>NC_052031.1:71451557-71806299 GCF_015832195.1 Motacilla alba alba
GGGTCTAGGTCTTTTTGAAGATTGCAAAGATTGATACAGTTTGATTAAAGTTCACCTAAGAGCCCACATTTTGAGCTGCCTCCTTTGAACCGACGAGAGCCTTCCGAGGATTGCTCATCACACCTGGAAACCAGACAAATTTCACTCCTCTGCGCTGGAAACTCCTCTACTTTTGGCTCCTCTCCCACTCTGCATTTAATTATTTTGAATTCCAGCACGCCAAGCCAAGTTTAGCTGCTGCTTTCCTGCAAGTGCTCTTTATCCTGCAGCTCCTGTGCTGCCAGGGTGTGCAAGTGAGCAGCAGCAGTGTGACAGGGAACAGGGTTCGTGCAGTGAAGACCCTCTTGGTCCCAAAGGAAAAGGGTTACTCACTCTTCCACAGATGAAAAATGACCTCTTCCTCTCCCCCTGGCCCCGGGGGATATTTTCCTGATCGCAACAGGAGAGCCTGGCAGGCTCCATGTGTTAGATGACACTGTGTGGTGGTGAGGAGCATGGCTGTGCTGGCTCAGCAGGGGCACACAAGATGGTGTTTGGAGAGCAAGAAGAAAAGAAGAGAGGAGAAGAAAAGGAATTGGATGGGGGTGGAAGGGCAAGGGTCAGGCAGGCTGCTGGCTGTAACCTGCCAAGGCTCACACGGGCCTTTAAAATGTGTGACAAATACCTCAGAGGAGGGACAGCGCAGCCAAGGGCAGGGGAGGCAAAAAGCACAGAGTGAATTTGTGGCCTCAGTGTGTAATATGAGTTGTAACCCCAGCCTGAAAAATTTGTTATTTCTGATGCACTTCAGCTTACAGGATTACAAAGTGAGAGTGCCAACACGAGGGGAAGGGAGGTAAATTTTTACTCTGGATGATTTATTTGTAAGGAAGTAGTGCCTGGCTACAATCAAGGATAAAATCCATTTGTGTGGAGCAGTTCACAGGCAGGAGGAGAAAAAAAAAAATGCAGTGGCCAACACGGCAGAGACACAGTAATCAAAACTCAGCTGAACAGAATTGGATATAAAGTTGGGAGTATACTTCATAGTGAGGGAGTAGAGAGCTGTGTAGTAGAGAATAAAGCTGCTGACAGCAAGTACTATTGAGATAATGGAATTTCTTTCTTCCCTTTTTGTGGAGGGATGAATGTGAGATTGAAAGAGATATTCACATTTTTAAATAGATATTTAACCAGCTCGATTCACTCCTGGTGTAGGTACATTTACATCAGATGTCACCCAGCAATGCTTTCCTTTTCTTCCCTTTTTGCCTGGGTTTGTATCTCTGCAGATCTCTCTGTCTCTCAGGGCTGACACACTGCACCAGAGGGTGATGATGTATGTGGGGAGAAAACATCAGTGTCCCAAGGTGTGAGGCGTGGGTGGAAGTAACTCATCCCACCGGGACTCGGGTTTATGCATCCCGTCTGATTGTTCCCCATTGTGCTTTGAAAGGACACCATCAAAGCACACAGAAGCTGAAGGCTCTGCTTTCCCAGCACAATTGTACCTTTCACAATTTCACAAATTCATGAATTTGCTGTGTGGGCTGGGCTGAGGAAGTGCTGCCTCTGAGCCCTGGAGCCAGCACTGGGCGCTGCTGCTTCCCTGGATGTGATAAGGCGGGGTTCTATTAATGCTCATTTCATTTCCTAAAACATCTGCCTCTGGTTTTTAAAAAGCAGTCAGCACAAAACACTGCCAAGGCAGCTCTAGGCTCTGGGACCCATTCCTCCCATCTTTGTGCACGGCCACGGCCCTGGCAGGAGCAGCTCAGGGTGCTGGACTGAGGGTTCCACTCAGAGTGAAGGAGGAAAAAACCATAAATACAGATCATGGGAATTTCAAGGTGCTGGATTGAGGGGTTCCACTCAGAGTGAAGGAGGAAAAAAACACAAATACACTTCATGGGAATTTCACAAGTCAAGGAAACCACTTGTTGCTAATAGTTGCTTTAACAGATGTTGATAAAGGATTTTGTCTCATGAGGTCCCTTCTAACCTGGCTAAGCAATTGGAATTTGAGGTTTGCACATTAGGGTTTCCCCCAGATTCCTGACATTTATCGAGTGCTTTTGACATGATAATGGCAAATTGAGTTTTATTTTGAGTGTGATTGAAAACCAGATGAACTCTTGCTATCCAGCTACATCTGTTGTTTGCTCCTTCCAGAATAAGTATGGCAGTTCCTGATGCTGAAACAGCTGGAAATCTTGCATTCATTCCTGTTGCTTGAGATGAAGTGCATCCTATGGGTTTACCTGGTGATTTGCTTGGGTACTATTTATTTAAGGCGTGTAGCTATGAAAAAAGTTACTCAGTGCAAGATTTCCAGCCTGGACTTCTAGAATAATATACCTTGATAATTTTTACCTCAGTGTTTCCAAGTGGATCGAGTTTCTGGAAGTGGTGAATATTTCTAATACCAGGGGGTTTCTAAAGCAGACAAACGAGAGCTCTCTAGCCAAACCAGCCCATCCTGACTTGAAGCAGCAGAGTGGGAGTTTGATCTGGGTGCCTCTTCTGGATAAGTGACTGAACAATTTACAGCTGGGGGAGAGTAAAAGGTGCAGTGCACTCAGTCTGCAGTCCCCACAATCACACACACACGAGAGTGCTGCTATCACCCTTGCAGAACTTAAGTGTTCATGCCAGCCGTGCAGTGGGTGGGGACGTGGGCTAAAGGTGCAGGGAGGGAGCTGCAGAGGCACAAACATTTGGACAGTGCAGGGGGTGCAGAAAGGCACCTTTTGTCCGCCTGCTTCCAGGAGAAGTTCTTGCCTGAGCTGCTGAAGATAGGCTGAGGAGATTAGAGGGGGCTCAGCTGGGGCAGGACAAAGGCGGGCTGTGTAAAGCAGGATCAAGGCTGTTTGCTTAGCAGGGCTCTCTGTCTCCTTGTTGACAGATGAAGCTGGTGCAGTATCAGCCTTTGCAGGCTCCTCCTCTGGATTGTCAAGTGACA
This sequence comes from Motacilla alba alba, assembly GCF_015832195.1. Lineage (NCBI taxonomy): Eukaryota > Metazoa > Chordata > Aves > Passeriformes > Motacillidae > Motacilla > Motacilla alba. The sequence continues at coordinate 71,454,499 of NC_052031.1, forward strand.
ATGGCTGCGGGAGTAAATGACAGCGCAAAGTACTCCATGAATCCTTTATTTGTTTGGTAGTTGTAGCCCGGGATGGGGATTTAATATTGAATGGACTCCAGATTGTCTAAATTGCAATCGCAGTGTTTGTTTAAGCAGCCCGTGGGGACTGCTGGAGCATGTTAACTTCTGCTTCTCTCCTTTTCGCCCTGCAAAGCCTGAGGTGGGGAAAAAGGGTTAAGGGGTTTGGGAAGGAAGGGTTTGCACTGTGAAAACATGAGGATGCAATTCTCCTGGCTGCTGAGGAATCATCAGGAGTTTCAGGTCACTGAGTTAGCACGTGATGTGAGGGACAAAAGCCTTCTGCATTCCTTAAAGAAGAGCTTTTCCTCTTGCTGGTGCACTAATCTGTCACAGGCCCTATCTCAGCTCACTGAAGCTGCTTTCAGTGCCAGATCTCTCCTCTAATGTCAGCAAATAGCACACACAGTAATTTGTACTTTGATAGTGTTGAGGCCCAGGGAAACCAAAAAGCCCCAGACCGAGGCGACAAAGCAGAGATGGGGACTGTCTGCTGGGGTAATTAAAAATTGCAAAAATAATCAGCTTTCATTGATTCCTCTTTCGAACTATGAAGGAAAACCTGATCCCCTTTAGGAGACAGAGGTACCCTGAATGTAGCCTTGCAACTAAGTGAGCCAAAAAGGTTAGGGAAAAACCCAGCCAGATGTAATGAATCCTGACTATGGAAAAAAAGTGTTATTACGAATTCTGGGACAGAGGAGGGTTTTCTTGAGCAGAAAAGGCCCTTTATTTGCTATCATGGCTCAGGACACACGATCACGTTGGAAGTGCTAACAAACACTCTGGGTAACAGCTCAGCCCTTGTTCACTCCATAAAGACCCTTTCTTGCTCCATGTTTTGCAGGACCCTAAGCCTCAGGTACCTCTGACAGAGCTGTAAACAATTCTCTGCAGCTGTGTGTTTGCACCAGGTGATAAAGAGCACTTCAACAGCCTTGCTGCCACATCTGGAGCACAATCCATCTCTGCTGCATCCTCTGCAGCTCCTCCCTAAGCCTACTGCCCGAGCCAGCAGCTTTCCCAGCCCTGCAGCACTGTGTCCCAGCAATCTTCCCCTCATCACGGGGGTTGTGGAGGCTTCAGCCCTGGCCAAGGGTATGCAGCTTGCCTGGAGATTGCTGATGAGTCCTCCCTGGTGAGCAGGAGGGGTTCAGAGCATCCTCTGGCTTGCAGACGTGCAGGAACATGGCACTGGGAGAGCACTCTCATTTCCTCAAAGAAGCAGTTCTTCCCCTGAGCACTCAGTTCTTCCCTTCTAGCAATCATCCTTTTCAAAGCTATTGGAGTTTTCCAGTGGGGAAGGAGGTTAGCAGGAATGACCTGATGTCTCAAGTGAGATAAGGACATTAACGCTTTCCAAGGAAATCTTGGCTATGGAGTCTTGCTGATTCTGTGCATTTTGTGGGTACAATACAAAAGCCCACAGATGATTTTGTGTAGAGTTCTTGCTTTTGTTTAAAACCTAGGAACACTTCACCCATAGCTTCCAAATTAGTCTGGTTTATTTTTTTTTCATTTAATTGTGCAAAAATCTGAAGTGTCTGTTACTGCACTCCTGTGTGTCTGTAAATATGTAATCAAAAAAGTGGTGAAAAATTTTTAAAACTATGATTCATGGACCACCAGTCACATCATACGGGCTTATTCTGGGAACCCAGTGTGCAGGAGGGGACAGGAAAGGGAGACCCCAGCTGAGAGGAACACCCACTTGTGTGAGTGCACCTTTAAGCACATTCCTAGATACAGACACTGAACGTGTCCTGAGGTGCCCTCTCCAGTCAGGGACTAAGAGGAGGTAATCAGTCTTAGGAGGTGGAGGAAAAACCTTGAAACACAGCACAGACTCTGCTTGATGTTGCTGTGACAGCATCAGGACTGTTAATTCCCCAGCTGCCATCTTTAAAAACTCTGAAATAGCCCAATGAAGTGACAGAGCAGAGCTTTTATTTATAATCACATTGTACATGCTTTCAGAGTTGCCTGCAGTACTTAAGCAAGGATTAAGCCAACTTTAATGTCTGATTATTTGTTTTTATAATTACTCTTGCCATTGTGTATAAGGAAAGCTGACAACCAGTATAAAGTAATTTTGAGGTCTGCGCCATCTCTGCTCTGACATCCAAATCAGCCCTTCCTTCTTTTCTCTTCTTTAAAAATGTATTTGTGGGGGTGGGGGTTGCCCCACAATGTCCTTTTCTCAAGTGGATGGGAAGAACAAATCCTCCTGTACTCCAGCAGAGATCTTCTCCCCTTTATTCTCACACACGTGGTGTTTAAGGCTGCAAACAGCAAGCCCCTCCCCACCCATTCCTTCAATCCCATGGCAACACTTGTGAGCAGGGAAAAAACTCTCCCTACCAGCCCCAGGAGAGATTTTCCATCCTCAAAAACAACTGATGTACACGTGTTGTAAAGGCATTGAACAGGATGGGAAAGGCGGCTGTGTGTGCCGTTGTCAGCAGCCCTGTGCAGTGTTTGCCTGGGTGGGGAGCCTCTGCTGCCCGGCGCTGCTCCGGGGAGAGCGGCAGTGCTGAGAGTCTTGTCCCAACACTTCTTGAGCCCTGTCAGCCTCGCTGCTGCGGCCACTTTCCCGGGGGAGCCTGTGCCAGTGCCCAAACACCCTCTGGGGGAAAAGGTTTCCTCTGACATCCACCCTCCAGCTCCCCCGAGTCGGCTTCAGGACATTGCTGGAGTCCTGCTGCTGCTGGAGGGTGAAGAGGTCAGTGCCTGCCCTGGTGGGGAAGCTGCAGCTCTGCTCTGGGAGTCTCCTCAGGCTCCTCTTGTGCAGGCTGAGCAAACCGGGAGATCTCTCACGTTTGCACAAATGTAAGAAACAGCTGCTTCTAGGGGGTGTGTAGAACAAATCACAGAAGTTTCTCCCCCAAAAAAGCTCTGTGCCATTGGAATATGTGAGCTTGTTTGCTGTGTGGGGTGAGTTTACCCCACTGCTGCCAGCAGTGGAATGTAAGATATGATATCAGCTTTAGATGAAGCAGCAGGGCAATTTCAGGTGATGCTCAGTGCTAAGATCCTGACTCAGCAAAAGACATATCACTCATGCTAAGGGTTTATCTGTGCTTGGCTGGTCACAAGTCACTACATTTCTCTGACTTTCGGTGTGCTCCCTTTATTTCTCCTTTTGAACTGCTACTTTTGAAGTGTCCTGCCAGAGAGTCAGTAGTGGCAGCCAGGATTGTTTCCTGTCCAGCTGACCGAGTCAGTGGACCACAAGCAGCTCTTTGGGGCTGCTGCAGGCTGGGCTGCAAGGATGCTGGGTTCCCACCTTGCTGGGACAGGGGCTCCACTGTGCTCCTGTGCATGGGCATCGCTCCCATCTGCCTGCTGAGCTCCTCAGGACACCTGGGGTGGCAGCTGCTCCCTGGGCCACACCTGAAACCCTGGTTTGAGAAAACCCTGTCCGAGTGACAGCCATGAGACTCTGAGGCTCATCTCAAATGCTCAAGCCCCAGCCTTCCTCATCCTGTCCCTGCACACACACAGAGATTATTTTATACTAATTATATAATGCTAATTATAGAATTACTACACAGATTGTTTTATACTAATAAATACCTACTAAAACACCAATAGCAATAGATCTCATCCATTTTAAAGCAGAGAAACATTCAGAACATTTTTAGTAATTGCAATAACGTTTAAAATCTTGTTTTTTCATCTGTTTGGGATAATGGGTTTGTCCTTGTTTAGTCAGTGAAGCTGAGGAGCTGCAGAGATCAGTGCAGAGGCAGAAGGAGCCATCACCTGGGCTGGCTATTCTCCCTGCCTGATCTGCTCTTTACAGCAGGCCATAAAACTTCACATTATAATTTTATCATCAAACCTAGAACTGTTCTGTCAGCTCCAGTAGATGTTTGAGGAGTCCATTATGTAGAAAAGAGTGTGTTTTATAGCACTGTGAAAAGTGTTGGCATAGTAGATCATGAATAGTATCCTGCATGTTATTTAGAGAGAAAATCATATGTTTTAAAACTCTGAATTCTCATATGGAGCTGACCTTTGGCAAAGCCTTTTGCCTGACAGGGAACTGCAATTTGAAGCTTTTTTTTATTATTATTATTTTAATCCCTTGCAGTGTCAGCTTTGAAAATGTTCAGTCAATCTAAATGTATCACAAGGGTTAAAAGGAATAAACAACCTAACAGTCTTTCAACAGATAGAGGCTTGGGTCATGGCAGTTATGGAATTAATGAATCAGAACCTCATCTGGCTGACTTCTGTTTAAAAAAACAAAACAAAACGCACAAGAACAAGTTGTGATTCACACAGTGAGATTTTCATCATTCATACACCTGAATAAAAGGGAGGAAGAAGACCAATAAAGAAAGAACAATAACTGTTCTCCCAGCTGTGCTTTAAACAGAAGCTAGCTGTAACATTTGAGAGGCACTGTCATTTTAGGGGAGGTTCACAAGGCCATCATGCCAAAATACATGACTTTGGAGGGGATTTATGGATAAAACTTTGCAGCACAAGCAACAAGGTCATTTGGTTAAAGACTAATGATGTTTTCTATACCTTGTCATCTCCTCCCCTCCTCAAAGTGAGAGGGAAAGACCTGGGTGATATTTAGGTGAAATATTAAATTGAAAATATGAAAAAGGCAAATTGGGTGCAGGATGTGTCAGGTTTGGTATTCCCAGCAAAGAGGGAAGGAAGCCATTGTGCAATTCACACAGAAGGCTTTGCACAGCTCCATTTATGTGTTTAAAGGTATTAGGTTATTTATTTGGTATTAATACACCAAGAAAGGGAAGAACATTTTAAGGAAAAAAAAATATGTTCATACATACAGATGATTAACTGTCAGGTGGAAATTAGAAACCATCTACAGATAGTTCACATCTCTTTTCTAGAGAAGTGCCCCAAATTTTCCCCTCCAGAGGCCTTTCCAGTGATGAAATAGAATGAGAAATTCTTTTCCTGTACCTTCATGAATCATCCTGGTGTGGTGCTAGGGCTTTCCCACAACAGCATCATGGTGTTGGCTTGCAACTGACTGTACCACCCAGCTGCTTTCCCAAGGAAGTGCTCCCTGCCTCCTGCATGTGTGCACTTAACTGTTCTACCTCATTATGGTTTCATCTCCTTGTCCCCATTGCACCCTTTTAAGGCTGTCCATCCAGTTTTCAAGATTATTTAGAATTCTGATTCTGCCTTCCTCCTTGCTGTCCCTCCCAGTTTGATGCTGTCTGTGGGTTTCACGGGAACACTCTTTATTCCATCGTCTGAGCTGTGAATAAAGATCCTGGGTGGCATCTGATTTAGGGCAGATCCTGTGGAAAGCTGCTGTGTGCATTCTTCCATTTAAGTGAGGAGCCATTAATGATGTTTTTGTTGTTTTCCTTGTGGGTGTGTATTGTTTTCAAATCTGTGTTGTGATAGCTCCAGCGAGATCCTGTCCCTTCAAGTTTCCTTGTGTGAAGGTAGTGGGAGAGAGCTTCAAAAAGTGAACCACAAACCAGGGATGGCAACTGCTGCTCTGCAAAGAATTACAGGCAGCAGAAAGAGATTCATTTAGCAAGGTATTTTCTTGGCAAATCAACACTGATGTGTGCATTATTTTTCTCCTTGTTACCACTCCTGTGCTTACAAAAGTTTGTCTATTTTTTTCTCATTTTCTGGGAACTGAAAGTGAACTGAAGTTTGTAATTCCTGCAATTTTAATTTCTCTGGAGCCAGGTACTATTTTGCTCTTTTTGACCCATACATCCCCCGCCCTTCATAAGTTTTATTCTTACTGCTGCAAAATTGCTTCAGTTGCTTGCAGGCATCTTAAATGTACTGAAATTACTTGCATTGCATTGATCTTTCTCCAGACTATTTAATTTACTTATTTTGGCACAATCAGAATTTTCTTGTAGAAAAGTTTGATTTAGTGAGGGCTATTTTTTGAATCAAAAAGAAAACCAGAGCAGACAGTTCCTGAACATCCCAAACTAAGAAACATGGAGCCTCTGGTAATTTCAGCTCCTGGGCAATTTGTATTTGATCTCTATAAAAGGTGTTTCTGACATTAATAAAAGTATTTAACGCTGGTAGTAAAGCCTGTAGGAAGGATATGCTGGAATATTGGATGATGTGCTGTTCACCATTGGGATCTCCTTATTTTATCTTCCCAACAGTGTTGCTACAGATGTGGTCAGGTGAAGCACCTCTTAGGAGTCAGTTCATTTCCCATATTTGAGTTAGGGTCACCTAATGTTATCCAGAAAGGTGATTTTCACAAGGTGAGTTCTGGTCCTTGTGGATTTGTGTCACACTGACCCATTACTGTGGCCTGCTTTGGCCTTTGGCACGCTCAAACAGTTGACCAAAGGAATGCAAATCCTATAATCACTCCTCTTGGACACCCATCCTCAAGCTTTTTGTGTTGAAAATGAATTCAGAGTTGAGTTTTAAAATTAAGGAGGTAAAAGAACAGCTTTCTTTAGAAAGGTTTTGTGGGCTTTTTACTGTTGCTGCTGTTCTTACCTGACTTTATGGTTATAAACATCACTTTATGGTTATAAACATCACTTTATGGTTATAAACATTACTTTATGGTTATAAATTCCCAGCGAAGGAGACTGTAACTGGTCCTTGAAAGTTTGGAGATGAGATGATGGGTGTTTTGGATTGGAGAGCTCAGGCAGGCTGGGTATTGTCCTGTCTGGAGCTGTGAGGTGATAATGTTGATTTCTGTTCATGGATGCTCCCAGATACATTCTGCATCCATCAGGCCCTGAACAGAGAGCTTTTAATTCTTTAATTCTTTAATTCTTCTTTAGTTCTGGCCAGTGGCAGCCCGGAGCAGGCAGACCTTGCCCTGCCTGGTTGGTTTCAGGCAGCAGTGGGGCTGTGTGTGTCCATTGAAAATGAACTGACCTCTTGTCAGAGCATTGCTCTTCATGGAGGGACTCGTTCATCCACGGGAAAAAGTGCAACACCAGGATTCTGTCAGGCAAAGCAGTCGGGTAGGTCGGGTTTACTGGAAACATCAGCATTAACCCTTTCCCAGCTGCTGCCCGGGGAGATCCTGGTGGGTGGAAGCTGGGTACACAGCTCTGCTGAGCCAGGAGCGCACGGTGGGGCTCATGCACCCACTCTGTCCAGCAGGGCGTCCTTAGGAGGAGACAAACACGGAGTTTTTCTTTTGCTTTTCACTGAATGTGAATCAATTAAGGCTGCTAAGTCCCAGGCTTTCACCATTACCCGTGGTCCTGCTGCTTTCCCACTGCTGTGCCAAGGCAGTGGGGATTAGGAACGGGGTGGGCAAAGGCGCGGAACAGGAATCTCAATAAAGTCAAAGTGTGCCTTTTCTGAGTGTAAAAATGAACAGCTTCTTGAACTTGCAATTGTAACAGAAAGGGGACTAATTGCTTTTCAAACTGTTGGGATTTCCATGCTTCCATGTGATTTGCCCACCCGCAGCAATGAATCTAGGTGGTTATGAGGACATGCAAAGGATTAATTTAAAAAGAGAAACAATTGTTCATTTCAAAATTATAGTAGTTCCTAAAGACAGATAGGTGAAAATAAATAATGGCTGAAGTGAATGTTATTTTAAAAGACTGTCTGCATGATGATTTTTTCACAGCATAGAATGAAGCATGATTTCTGTCTCAAAAAGCCTGCATATTTTACATAACAGAATTAAAGTTTCTTAGGCTTAGGTCAGAGCTGAGGGCTCGACCAAGGAACATTCTAAATGAGATATTGTCTTGAATAAGGTGCTAAAATTAGAAGCCTGAACTACATCCTTTGAGTGGGAAAGCATGTCCTATTCAGTCCCCAAATTTTGGTGCAAAGTTAGTTTCATGTTTCTTTGTTCTGTTGTGCTTGTCGTGTTAAGTGGCAACATTACAATACATGGAAACTAAAAGCACTGATTGTAAGTTGTAGGAAAATAGAGGGGTTTTTGTAAGCACTCCCACCCATCTGGAACTTGCTGCTCCCTTATAATCAGTCACAGATTGTTAAATAAAGTCGACTTTCCTTCACCCTGAACCCTCGCTTTATTCTCCTGTGAGTAGTCCAAAATAACTACTGGATCCCTTCATTAGAGCTGAATAATCAATTGGCTTGCATTACCTGCTGGCCTTCAGAGGTCGGCAGCCACTTTCCCGTTTCCTTCTCCTCGCACTGTATTTAATGAAGGGTTTGCTGGCCAGCTGCCACACAGGGTGCTGGCATTCCTGGTGACTGCAGCGAGTGGTTTTGTGCATCATTTGTGCAGTGCTGATTTCAACATTTTATGGCACAAAATGTCTCCTTTAGCTTCCCCGCGTGGACGGAGCTGTTTGCTTGACTTTCTGTACGTGTGTCACCTTCCCAAGTGACACGCAGCAGTGTGGGATCTCACATTTGGGTACTTCTCACTTGGCGCCGTGCTCATGCCTCCACTTACATGCTGAAGAGTAATTTCGTATTTTCTTCTCTATCATTTTGTTTGCCAGCATGGATGAGAGCCATTCCTGGAAGGGGGTGTGCATGGGAGCTGGCACCGAGCAAACCACTGGCACAGGGAAGAGAAGCTGTTCCTGTGTCAAGAAGGCTTGGGCATGTCTAGGTTGTGCCGCCTATTCCACTCCCAGCTCCGTGCCAAAATTCTGTGTGCACCCTTATGCCAAGGCCTATTGAGAGAGAGAGAGAGACTGTCTGTGAGTGTGTGAATTTATAGATATTTAATTAATATCATTTTCATGGTGATTGTCTTACCTATAGTGAGGAAAGAAAGGTGAGGTGCCTGTGTGTGTCCAGTGCTCTACCCTTGGCTGGAACCATGAGTCCATTTCCAACCTGAGTGTGACAGGTGAGGGATTGTTTGTTTGTTTGTTTGTTTGTGCTCTGGTTTTTGTTTAGGGGGAAATTTGTGAGGAGCTGTTTGTTTTGCTTAATTGATGCCACACAGGGTTCTTCCAAACCAGCCCCCTCTTTGCTCTGAGAAGCCTACTGTAATAAGGATTTATTGCACTCAGCTCTGCTAGTGTCACGTGCTGGTGAGAGTGTGCCACAGATACTCCTCTGCACTTGAGCTGAGCATGAATCCTTCCGTCCTAACTGGTGAGCCACGACTGTTTAGTTTGAGCTGAAGCAGCTTGTGTTTTTAGCTGGAATTCTTTGCTAGTCATTATGAATGTTAGTCATTACAGAGGCTAAAACTAGACTCTGTTTTTTGGCCCCACTGCAAGGAGGTGAGTCAGGGTAAGGCATTTGTTAAATAAATTTGCTGAAGTTGCTGGTTTCTTCTGAAATGCTGGCAGGGGCTGGCCCTGGCTCCAGCCCCAGTGAACTGGTAGGTGCTGCACACCCTCCTCCCTGCTGAGACTTGTGTGCCCTGCTAAGGGACTGGGAGATGTGGGATCTAGGAGGGAAGCTCAGGAAGCAGCATGTAGCTGAGACCTGAGCATGTTCCAGACAGAGCTGGCTTATTGTCTGGATCACTTGAGGAGCAGTCATCCCCTGGCTGCTTCATCCACTGTTTGCAGTTGTCCTCTCACAATTCACAACCTGATGGATTTTCTTGTTGGGATTTTCACATAAACTTCAAAGTATCTATGTGGCTTTGATGCTATCATTATCTTTTGGGTTACTTTGGCATTCAGCAGCAGCACGGCCCAGTCCCCATCTTGTTACAGCAATATTTGCCTTTTAGGCAGCCCTGAAGTTCAGGGAGATGAACAAAGGCTTTTCTCTCAGCCTTGGGACAAAGCTGCCATAATTCTCCTTCCCCTGCCAGACTCAGCTGCTGTGCTAGCACCGTGTCAGCTGCCTGTAATTACCAGCGAGGCAGCATATGACTGTCCTTCCACCACCCCAGAGCTCACCAGAGCTACAAAAATGAGGAAGAGAGGAAAATGTGGCCATTTTATTGAGCACTGTACGTGTGTCCAGGCCTGGGTTTGCCTGTCAGACTGGGAGCACTGGGCAAAGCCCTGGGAAGGACTTCCAAAAAGCCCATCCAGACCTCAAGGCCAAGTGAGCAAACAGCAGGTGAGAGGTGACCTGTGAATGAGCACCTTTTGCAGAACTTCGGTGTGGTTTTGAACAGTTATAGTCTAGTCACTGACTCATCCCCTCCTCCCCCTTTTCACTTTTCCTGCCACTCCATGAACAGCATGTGAAAGCACTGAAAGAAAATAAGAATCTTTAACTCATAAACATACCTGCCTCCTATCTGGCACTCATCCCAGCAGCCTGGTGATCTCCTTAGCTGTCCAGCAGATAGTTGAAAAACAAGAGTCCTGTGAAGATTAGCATGTCACCATATCCCTGCCAGATGGTGGTGAGTAAAACACGGGCAAATTGCATTGGCTCTGCTTCCATCATGACAATCACAACAGAAACACTGCAGCCTTGCAACTTCGCTGTTTTTTAAGCTAAGAAAATGAAGGGACTGCAAAGTAGGGCAATCATGGAATGCTAAACACTATTTAAACCTGATTGCACTGAAATAAGGAGACTCTGAAGGGTGCAAAGCACTAGTGAAGGTGGCCCACAAGCTTTGGCCACTCCCTTGAGAAGTGTAGGGGTGAGCTTCAGGAAGTTGGCACTGGGCATATTTGCCTCACCATCCTGCTGAAAAGCTCTTGCCAACTTAAATTCAATTTAAAACCAGTTTTTTACTAAATGGCCATTCTTAATTTGGGAAGCTTTTGACTCTTCAGACCTCAGCACAAAGGAGTGGAACTGGACCATAAAGCTTGACCATGTGTTGTTCCGCTGGTGCACTGAGACACTCCCAGCTTGATGAGGAGAAGCAGTGTGGGGTAATGGCATAGGAGAGACAGAAACTTCAGCATGCACATTGCTGCTGGTGTCGTGCTGCACTAAAGCGACCCCTCAGCTGGAAACTTGCCCCCCGAATGGCAAAGGACAACCTCTGCTCTTGTCACTTGTCACACAGCACTCAGCTGAGCCAGTGTTATACCTCCTGTAGAAAAGGGAGGCCCTGCTCCTCCCTGTTTGGAGCCCACACTCTTCATGCACCACATTTTTCAGACCCCTACCTAGCTGAGACCAAGTAAATGAGTTGTTTGAGTCAGTGTGCACACAGGCCTCGTGTTCCTGGAATAAGGAGCAAGACCCATCTCCTGAGACACCTTTTCCCTTTGGTGAGCAGCTGGCTGACCATGAGTGGGAATGTCATGTGATACTTGGGCAGCAGAATCCTGGGATTTTGCTGAAAATCTTACCTGTGCTGTTTAAAACATCCCAGGACAGAGCCCTGGCTCTCTGTGCCACACAGAGATCCCAGGACAGAGCCCTGGCTCTCTGTGCCACCCAAAGATCCCAGGAGAGAGCCCTGGCTCTCTGTGCCACCCAAAGATCCCAGGAGAGAGCCCTGGCTCTCTGTGCCACACAAAGCTGCCCAGTGCCTGGGCAGTGATGTGGTGCTGATGCAGTGTTGTGATTCAGTGTTTGAGGCAGCAAAAGGCTGCCATGAGTGGGCCTGGGCTGCTTTTTGACTTGCAGTGCTGGCATTGCCTGTTCAGGTTGTTTGAAAAGCCTTGTTTCCCTTCTCCCAGGCTCCTGGCCCCATCCTGGACAATTGGTTTTGACTGGAATCAGAGAAAAGCCACGAAAGCATCAGAACTTGCAGAGTTACCCAAGGACATTTGAGGCTCTGTAGGCTTGCTGGTTACAGTGATTTGTGACTGCGGGCTTTCAGCAGGTGTTTGAGTTCCTCCTGAGCCATCAGGGGTACAAATGCTGTGGGGATGACCTTGTCAAAAGGATCCTACAAAACAAAATTTGAGAGCAGCCTAAGATGAAGAATTTAGTGTGATAAAGGTACTTATTCTAGTGTTTGGATGTGTTCTGGGCAGAGGTGCCCATTTCCCTTGCGCTTATCTGAAGTGTGGACACCTTCCTGGAGTCCAGTTCCAGGGCTACCAGCAGAGTGTGGCAGGCTGGAGCTGCATTCCCACTCTCAGTAAATGCCCTGCAGCCTGGGGTGCTGGCAAGGGCCATGTCTCTGCTGGCTGGGAATCAGCTCTGTTTGCTGCTTTGGGTTCATTTCAGATCAGGTCAATGCGAGAGATGGGGTTTTTAGCCCTTTGACGAGTCAAAAAGGAGTTTGGCAACTTTTGGCTGAGGTGCTGAAGTACTGTTTTTGTCCATAATAAAACTGACAGGTTTGTAACAAGGCTGTTCTGCTCTTGGTTTAGCTTTGAGTGGCACAGGTTTCAGCAGCCCAGCGATGCCTGGCACAGCTCCTTTTACAAGTTCATTTACTGTGTACCTAATGATACCAGGCAAAGACTTACAAATCCTTCTACAAGCACCAGAGGAACTCGAATATAATTAATTTAAGGACTGATGTTTGGTTTTCAGCATCTGTATGTTTGTTTGCATTCAGCTCTGCTCTGAACCAGATTCATTCCACATTCCTGTGCTGCTTGATCTGCCAAGCGACCAAAGACTGAAAATCTTCAGCCACACGTTTAAAATTACTTGTATCAATTTTGCTAATTTTTCTTCTCCTTAAATTTGTGGTAAAAATTACCTGCCAATATGGTAATGTTGGCATAAGTAGCTTGGTGTGAATCTATATCCAAGAGTTATTCTGCAGTTATTCAGTTTATTGCTGCCTGAAGGGGATCTCCTCCAAACTAAAAGTTTTTAAATCGTGTCTTAATTTCTTACCTGTTTCCCCCTCTGCCTTTCAGTCTCTTTTCTTGCCCTGCAGCCTCATCCCCTCCTCTCGCCATTGCCCCTAAGTGTGCCTGTACCCCTGAGGCCCTGACCTTGCACAGGCAATAGGCACAAAGGCATTTGCAGTGCAGTAACACCAGTAGTCAGGAAGGAACAATGTAGTTCAGGCCAGACAAAATAAATCTCGCATTTCCTGTCAAGAAACTGGGCCAAGAGCAATGATGAGAGACAGAGGGGGCAAACCACACGGCTCAAAACTAGACACATATGGGTTAGAGCAACCGCAAGCCCTCGCTTGGAGGCAGAAAACAAAGAGCCAGGGCGTGGGGTGAAGGAGAAGCAGCACCAGCTCCTCGGCCACGAAAGCCTCATGAAAGCCTCTAGCCAGCTTCCAACCCCAGGCCACGTGTGCACCAGCAGGGCCTGCATCTCCCGCTACTGCGCAGGAATTGTCCCTCGATTGATCAATTTATTGCACTGATAGCTTGTGCTGTAAATTAGAGAGAGCTGGTCTGTCTCTGGCTTGCTTCTTCACCAAGCTCTCCTGCGGGCCACAGACAGCCAGTGATCAGGAGTTGTTGTATTGTAATTCTGTTGTGCTCAGTAACCCTCTGGGTGGTTTGCAGAGCCATGAAAATCTCAGCACCGTGTGCGCCCTTCTCCCACAGCTGGCGAGGGAATGTTAACCCCAGCCTGCCTGAAGGGTTCACATCAGGCCTCAAGCAGGGAGAGCCCGGAGCACGTGCTCCTTGACAGCAAAGGGCCTGCAGTACCCAGGCAAACTGCACGGTCAGGATCTGAAGGGCATTTTATTTCCTTTGGATAATATAATATAATATAATATAATATAATATAATATAATATAATATAATATAATATAATATAATATAATATAATATAATATGTATAATATAATATAATTAATACAATATAATATAATATAATCAATATAATGTAATATGATATGAGATAATATGATATAATGTAATGTAATATATATAATAGACTATACTATAATATAATATATATAATATACTATAACATATAAAATATAATATAACATATAGAATATAATATAGTATAATTAATATAATTAGTATAAAATATAATATAGTATAATTAATATAATTAGTATAATAGAATTAATTTAATATAATTAATATAATATAATATAATACAATATAATATATATAATTAGTATATAATTAATATAATGTAATATGATATTATATTATGTAATATGATATGATATAATATAATGTATTAAATATAATATAATATAATATAATACAATACAATACAATACAATATAATATAATAATATCCTCTGGATATTGATATGTGTGTGTGTGGAGAGTGGTTCCCTCCCAACGAGGCAGAAAACGAGGGTGGCTGCTTGGGATGGCTCTGGGGGCTGCTGTTGGGTCTGTTTTGAAGGCTGAACCCAAAGCATGTCACCAGGCGGTGTAAGAATGTTCAAACAGGGACAGCACTTTCTTCTTCAAAGTGCTGCGCAAAGATTAACTAATTAGATTGTTTCTCCTCCTTCACTGGAAGGGTTTGTAAAGCAGTGGTCAGGGAACAACTGGGGATATGATTTATTTAAGTGCTGAAATGCTTTGTGTAAAGTTCTTCACAGGAGGCCATTAGGAAGATGCAGTCACTTTAGAATGTGCAAAAGAAAAAGTCCTTTGGGATGAGGAGGCAGGAGGAAGCAAAGAGCAGGCAGTGTTGTTATGGACAAAGATAATATTTGAGCACCTCAGCTTTAAGTGCTGAGAGTCTGAAATGGGTCCTGAAAACGTACTGAAGAGGCAGCACTTTGTATCATGAAACGAATTTGGATGATTTCAGTACCGAGGGGGGAGATTTGTGAGGCATTCCATGAGAATTTGTCCATTTTCAGGAGGCATGTCAAAGAGGTGGACAGAAGACTGGGAGGAGAGTTGGATATTGTCCTGAGAGCGTGTTGTCTCCTGTCATCTGATTTAAAAAAAAAATAAAATTATTTAAAAAAAAAAAATTAACTCCCCAGAAGGCAGCATGAAAAGATGCAAAAGGAGGGAAAAGGAAGGGGCAGTTTGGAGTGCCTTAGACAGGCAAGCAGAGGGTGTGGGTGGTGGCTGTGTGCTCCCTGTGCAGGGTGTCACCTGGCTGGAGCTGTGCCCTCACCTGGGCAGCCTGGGCAGGGGGAAGGCTGCAGGCTTTGCTCAGCACAGCCCTGCCACAGCCTGGCCTGCCCAGGGCTGGGTCCTGGCCGAAATGAGCGTCCTGACAGGAAGCTTTGCTGGTCTGCCAGGACTCCAGGCACAGAGCTGTCCAGCAGGACAGCAAACAGCAGCACCCCAGCAGCCTTAGAGCAGCATCTCTTCAAAAGCAGCGTTAGAGCAAGGCATCTTCCAAACCCACTGGGCACACCCTGCAGGGATCCCTGTTCCCAGGTACCTCTGAGAGCTCTCCTCTCCCTCTTAACCCTTTCAGGTGCTGTGCCTGCAGCACAGATGGAGAGGTTGCACGCAGGCACGGCCCCTGCCTGGCTGGGTGTGATGCCTGTATCAAAAATAACCCTTTGTCCCTTTGTACAGAGCACTGGTGGGGCCAAACCTGGAATCCTTGTCCAGCTCGGGGGCCCCCCGGCACAAGGGAGGCCTGGGGGGCTGGAGTGTGTCAGAGCAGGGAGCAGCTGGGGAGGGGCTGCAGCAGAGTCCCGAGAGGGGCAGCTGGGGGAGCTGGGGGTGCTCAGCCTGGGGAAAAGGAGGCTCAGGGGACCCTGTGGCTCTGCAGAGCTCCTGGCAGCAGGGACAGCCAGGGGGGTCAGGCTGTGCCCCAGGGAACAGGGACAGGACAGGGAATGGCCTCAGGCTGTGCTCGGGGAGGATCAGGTGGGCATCAGGGTAAACCTCTTCTCAAAAGGGTTGTTCAGCTTTGCAACAGGCTGCCAGGGAGGAGTCTCCGTCCCTGAGGTGCTCAAGAAGTGGCTGGATGTGGCACCCAGTGCTCTGGTTCCATTACAAGGTGATCATCAGTTGAAAGCTGGAGCAGATGATCTCAGAGACCTTTCCAGCCGAAATGATTCTGTGGTTCTGATTCCACCGTGTAGGTAGGATTTTCTTTTCAGCTCTAACAGGAGCTCATCTCCCACTGCTGTGTGTTACAGGCTGGAGAGGAAAAGGAAGGGAGGTGACACTTTATTGGGGAATGATATGCAAATTCCAGGCGAGGTATCTGTACTACTCTAAGTTCTCTGCTGCTTATGAAATATATATTTATATATATATATATAAATAAATATATATATATGAAATATATAATATATTATATATATGAATAATATATTAATAATACTAATACATACTATATATGAATATATGAATAATATTAATATATTCATATTATATGTAATACCTAATATCAATAATATAATATATTGTGTCTATATAAAGTATATTATATTATATATGAAATATATATTGTATTAATTATATTATCATATATATTATATATCATCTATATTATAACATAAAAATGCTTCAGTAGTGATAACTGAAGGCTGCAAAAAAGGTATATAAAAATTACCATATAATTGGGATGAAATAAATAAGGGACCTTTTCACAGGGTTTTTCTTGCTTATAAAGCTATAAGTAATCCAGATTTCCAGGCAAAGCTATAGCTAGGCCTGAGAAACTTCTACCTAGAAGAAGATCTTTGATTCTTAGAGCTTGAGGGCATCTAGGTCTGCATGTGGGCTCGTTTTTAGCAAAAACCTGACTTTAGCTCAGACCCCACTCATTTGGGATGGAGTTAGCTGGTAGTGATCAGCACGTGTGCTCCAGTCAGGTTTGAGGGTACAATACACCACCATGGAGCCTCCTCCAAATCAGGTACCCAGATTAGGAGCTGAAGCCATCTGTGTGATCAACAGAGACAGGTAGGCTCATCCCAGGGGCTTCAGAGCAGCCCCACGGGGAATTCCCTTGGCTCCATGAGCAGTCACATCCCTGAGGGAGTGATGGGACACCCACTGGCTGCCTGGGGAGGCAGTCCTGTCCTGTCAGTTAGGTTTTCAGAGGACCAAAACTGCACCAGCATCTCCAGGCTTGCACTGGAACCAGGAATTGAAGAACCTGGAACACAAGATTTCCCATGATTTAACAAAGAACACCTTGGATGATGTTGTTGAATTTCAGAGCTCTCTCCAGCAGAGTTCACCGTGTATTCCTGATCAAATTCAGGATTAAATTCTCACTTTGAACGTGCACATCTGTTAATATTTTAACTCATCATATATCAGAATTCTCCAGATTTCCTGGCAAGTTGTGCTCAGGATGAAGCCTTTCCAACTGTTTGTATTCAAGGATGTGTTTATATATACATGGGTATATACAAACACACATGCTCTAGACAGTGTGTAGGTGAGAATGTTGTTACAGGGAAAGATTATTCCAAATTATTTATTGCAGGAGACAGTAGAAGTCTGATGCCTCTAGATTGCTTCAGTTAATTTTAAATGATCCTGTTGGACCAAGAAAGTTTAATGTTTGCTCTGCCTTGGGCTTGCTTTAAAATTTGCCATTGAAAAAAATCCCAGGTTTTAGCAGTAGAACCTTGTGATGTGTGGAATTCCAGGCTTCAGCAGCAGAATTTTGTGGCGCCCTGAGGCTCTGTCCAAACCTGGTGATGACACCAGCCTGTGCAGGTCTCAGTTTCACTTTGATGGCCATTTCCTAGCCCGTGCCTCAGTGTCAGAGCAGCAGGCAGGGTGTCAGAGGAGCTGGGAGCAGAGCAGCTCCCCTGCTGCAGCACAGCAGCTCCTGAGCTGGGCCCCATCCATCATCCGTGGTGCTGCAGGAGCAGCTGCAGCAGGATGGGGAGCACCTCCTCTCCAGCCTCCTCCCTGAGCTCCAGTTTCTCTTTGCTCCCTCCCAGGCTGGCAGCAGCTGGAGTTTCCCCTGCAGTGTAGCTGGGAAATAAATGGGACACACTGGTGAGGTCTCCTGGCTGGGGAGCAGGGTGCACCTTGTTTTCTGCCGACTCCAGCTCACAGCCTGAAGCTCAGAGAGCAGACATTTGTGCAGAGGCTGATCCTTGCCAGGGAGGTGTGTTTTGGGAAGTTTCAGCTGTTGTGTGTAATATATTTAGCTTTTTTCTTTTTTTTTTTTTTTTTTTTAGTTTTTTACCCCTTTAGAAAAGGAGGAAAGTTCATGCAAATTGCAAAGCCAAACATTGATAATTAAGACCAAATTCAGGTTGTCCCTCCATCACACTCCTGCCCTCTGGTGTGAGTGCCCCGAGATACACTTTTGAACTGAAAAAACCTGGGCTGGTTTTCCCTCTTCAGTGCAAATAATGGACACACAACAGAACAGAATCAATGGGCAAGCTGAAAACTGGTGTTTCCTATCCTTAAAATGCTTGATTTTAACCTTCTTCTCCCAATGTTTTTTGAATGTTTTTCCCCCCAGTGTTTCCCCCCCAATGTTTTCCCCCCTAGTTTTTCCCCCCAGTGACAAATCATTGTCACTGATTTCAGAATAAACAGTTAACTAGATCTGAAAATGTATTTCTGTCTCTTGCAGCTTCTCTGAAGTTGCTGGTTCCATCAGGGATGAATTTGGCCCATTGCATCTAATGAATTGTATATTCCAAAATCAATATTAATAATGCCAGGTGCTCTTTTTCAATAGACTGTAGACATTCATGTAGTCTGTGTAAAGTTCATATGAAATGATACTTGCCTATTCTTAATTCATTCTTTTGTTTAATAAATAATCCTTCAGCCTTTCAGTGGTTGGTTTCTGGGATTCTCTTGGACATCTGTATTTATCATTTAGGAAGTCTTCATCAGTGAATCCTTCCCTCCTCAAACTTTTGTCAAAAGGCCCAGGGTTTTCAGGATTGTTGACTACTTCTCGTTGAGTTTGGGGTCTGCTTTTGTGGTTTTTCAATATATTTGCCACTCATTCTATTGGTGAGCTGGCAGTTTATCAGTTGAGGAAAATGTACAGCACAGTTGAGGCACAAGGAAGGAAAACCAGCCTTGCACTTGCTGAAACTCTGCCTTGGCTGCAAGGCACCCTTTCAAGGGGGGATGTGGGTGACTCACAGAGGATGGAGGGACTCATAATTTCCATAGTAGAGCGCTGTTTGCTAGGCTTTTCTGACTTTTGTATTTATCATTAGAGGCATCATTACACAATGTGGAAGGGAAAAAAACCTCTAGCCTTCGTAGCGTGCCTTCCTGATTGTAAATGGGTCTGGAAATCCTGTGCTAAAATGTCAGGTTAGATCCTTTGTAAACTCTGAAGCCTGCTCTCAGAATAGAACACTTCTGGAGTGTATTAAATTGGTGTTAATTGAGAAACACATATGCCAATGACATTTTAAGCTACGCTAAATAAAACCAAACCTTTAGCAGGTCCCTATCACAGAGAGATCCTGAGATTTCACTGAACCTGCTGCTGCCGTCATCTTTTTTCCATCTATGCATATGTTGCTTGCAATGATATATGGTAACTCCTGATGCAAATACCACTCATGCTGTTACAGCTTAAAAGGCCCAG
The DNA here is from genome assembly GCF_015832195.1 of Motacilla alba alba. Lineage (NCBI taxonomy): Eukaryota > Metazoa > Chordata > Aves > Passeriformes > Motacillidae > Motacilla > Motacilla alba. The sequence goes on from NC_052031.1 coordinate 71,473,780, forward strand.
AAATAGAATGCAAACACAATGTCTGTTTTTTTCTTCTCCATGTTATAAAAACCTATGACCAGCAGCCTAAAGTTTGATTCCTTTTCCCTGCAGTTTTCACACCAGCTGACTTCAAAACATACGTTTCATGCTGCAAGTCATGAAAAATTCATCTTTTTTTCTCTTTTTTTAAAGGGGACTGATTCTGCAGGTGTCTCAGGGTTCTCTGGCTCCTGCCACAGGTCAACACTTCAGGAGGGGTCCCGTCCTGAGGTGACCCGGTGCGTGCACTGACTGTTCCCTGCGAGGCTGGCCCCTGTGCCAGGCCAGAACGTGTGCTTTATCTTAGGACAAACAAAGCCACTTGAAAAACACAAAGCAAAACGGGGGCTGAAGTCCCAGTTGTGTCAATACACACATGGGATGTGGCAGTGTTTCGTTGCACGTTGGGTTTGTTGCAGAGAAGAAAGGGCGGCCTGGGAGTTTCCTGGGGCTGGGTGTGGGCAGCGCCGGGTGTTCAGGGGTGCATTCCTGCTCCAGCGCAGCAGCACAAGCCCTGCCTGGCTTTGCAGGACTGCTGGTTTTGGAGCAGCTGTCTCCTGCTGCTGTCAGGGCAAGGGCTCCGGAGCCATTTAGGAAGTGTGGTACCACTGAGCTGGCATGGTGCAGCCGCAGGTGGAGCCGCCACTGCCCTTTCAGGCGGCTCCTGTGGCCTAGGGGGGCAGAAATGGGGGAAGATTCCTGCTCCTCCCTACTCAGAAGTCAGGCAGCTGAAAGTACCAGCACCTCAGTTCATGGTGCATGATGCCAGTCCTGTTTGCAGCTCACTCCTGGTGTTTCAGAAAAGGGCCTGGGTTGTGGAAGGTCTGCTGGGACTGCATCAGTGCGAATGTGGCATCGTGTGGGACACATGGCTTTTCTCCAGGGGTTGGCCTGTGCTGTCTGTCAGCAACAAGGACTGGGGTTTATCACCTACCATTATCTAAGAAAAGGAAATTAATGAAGCTATTTAGTTTTTTGGAGTGGTATCTCCCTTGCAAGCTTTCTCTTGTGTGAGAAGCACTAGACTGTGTTTCTAGTTCCTAATTCAGGACATGCATTTTTCGGGCCAGCCCTGCTTTCCTGTTCTTTTTTGTTGTGTCCTGTACAGTGCATGTTTTCAAAGTGGATATGTGCCCACAGCACAAGGATGGCAGCATCTGTGTGTGCATCGTGCAGATGGGGACATGCAAAGCCATTTCATTAACCCGGCCTGGGACCCCTCAGTGAGTGACAGCTCCGTGGGTGCCGCACTCGGGCTGTGAGTGGCATTGACATAACATGACAATTCTCACGATCGTAACATGAAATAGTTCCTCCTGCCTGTCTGCTTGCTCCTGCAGCTCGTGGGCCCGCATGCCTGCTGGAATAGCTGGGGAAGGTCAGAGGGAGTTCAGGAGCTCACAGGAAGGGTCAGTGTGCTGTGAGTGTGCTGCTGCAGCCCCCTGATGAGGCGTGCTGGCAGGCTGTCCCGCTCACAGACATCCACATCCCCTCCGAGGACACCAGCGCCCTTCTTGTGAAACAAGGCCGGGGGGATTTGCCAGAGGTGGCTTTTTTATGGCTTCCTGGATGGCAGTGCTGCCTCACACATAACTCTGCTGGAAACCTGCAGATATCTCCAGCGACTCTGCTGCATGTCCTGCAGATAAGCAGGGCTGGAGGTTTGGGACATCTGGACATCTGCACCCTGGCCCACGCTGGGAAAGAGGGGAGCAGAGTGTGTGCCATGCACTGGGGGCTTCACTGTCCTGGGATGGGAGTACCGCCCAAACAGCTCGCGGGTGTTTCACTCCATTTTTGTGCCCAGCGCTCTTTTCCTCTTTCAGGAAAGCTCTTGTAGGCGGGTTGGAGATGAATCCCCTCACACACACTCGGAGGGCTCTGTGGCTGCTGTGCTGCTGGCACCTTGCAGCCATCAGCGGGAAGGGAGCGGCCAGGTTTGCAGCAGCAGCCTGGCTCCCAGGGGGACTGTGGGAAGGAGGAAGCCCCAGCAGGGCTGAGGACCAGACAGTCCCTCCCGAGGCAGGTCAAAGGGTGAGCTTGCTGTTTACAAAATCGGTAAACAGGCAATTATTCAGCCTGGCAGCAGGCAGAGCACCACACAGGATGTAAATCCTTGCCAATTCAGCATTATCCGGCGGGGAACGGGTTGGAGATCCAAGGATCCCTTGCAGTAGCAAAAGGGAGCTCTCTGCACTTGGAAACCTTTTAGGGTCATTGTATGGTGCCATGGAGCCATTAAGGAGCCCTCACGTGCCAGAAGCAGTTTAACAGGCCCAGCGTTGGGCACTTAATTGTGTCAATAATTATTCACGCATTAGCACCGGCTCCTCCTTAAAGTGTGCACTGCAGTGACTCATTAAGTTATTGCTGGTATTCATTACCAATAAAATTAGCCTTTTTTCGAAGTGTAAAACTTATGTTTTATAGAAAAATATTGCTGGAAGTACCACAGCTTTGCTCTACTCCCTGCTTGGTGCAGAGAAAAGCAAGACTACGTGGAGATGAAGCAATGTTTTTTGTCTTGAAAGAGGCCCTCAAATTATAAAGAGTCTTGTGCTTTTCTTTTCTTTTTTTTCCCCTTTCCCCTCAGTGGGTTTTATGTACTTTAATTGGGGTAGGGGAGAAGCCTGGCTTTGGCTGTCAGTCCTGTGTGCATAAGTGCTATTTCCTGGTTATCAGGAGGGAGAAAGATAACCAGTGTCTTTTGATTAATCAAGTGTTAATGTATATGCAGCTGTCTTTATGTGAAATGCGTCACGGCGCACTTTGTTTCCTTTAATGCTGATCATTTCCAGCGAGCCTGTACAGTATATGTGCCTGGAAGGAGAGCAATTGTTACACAACTCCTTAATCCCAACCATGATTAAAACCCCTTTTGTTCCCCCCTCCCTGCATCACCCCAGCCTATCATCTTCTCTGAGAAATCATTTGGCAAGTAGAAACATGTGTATTTTAAGAGAATAACTCCTTTTTAAGCATCAGTTTTGCTTTTGTTCTGCTTTTGGAACTTAGTTTTTTTTTGCATTCCAGCATACAGCGCTGCTCACAAGGCGTAGGAGGGTCACAGCCATTTTTTGAGTGAATAAGGTGTAATTGAAATATGATGTACGCAGATACCATCACTTGCGCAGCAATTATCTGGATTGTTTGTCTGGGGGGAACATACTTTCACCTAGGGGCTGGTCAGTGGTGACCGTGTGGCGTGACGCAGCTGAGAGCAAAGGCAAGGAGCATGTAGAGTCTCCCAGAGTGAAATTCCACATTGCACTGAGGGTCTGCCGGGGGAATCCTCGGGAATTTTGGAGGTGAGAGCCGAGGCAGATTCAGAGAGAAACGTGAAGGAGGGGCTGGTGCTGAGATCTGGGGAGAGGCCGGGGTTTGACAGCCTGTTTCATGTGGAGACCAGCGGCTCATGTGGTCTTGTTGAAACTTGAAACAGCTCTATTAGCAGCTTGATTGGGGAGAGGAGAGGAGAGCAAAAGTAAACAGAAATGTGCGGTCTGGAGATGGGCTTAATTGTGCACAATGCATCTTGCCTCTGTGCAGCTTATTCTAATCACTCCAAATGGCAACACACACACTCACACACACAAATTTGATCTGCTCAAGCAGATAAAACTGCTATGTGTATAATACTGCCAGGCTAGGAGGGAAAAAAATGGACATCTGTTTAACAATTCTCCATTGTAGACAGGATCATAGAAACACTGCTGCCTGCCTGTCGTGTTCAATCAAAATGAATAAAATGCTGATTTAAAAAGAGAAAAGAAATCAGGCAGAAGACCACCTCAAAGTATACACTTTTTTTTTTTTTTTTTTTTTTTTTTGTTCTCATTTCGGCAGCAAATGAGGAAGGGGAATCCCAGGGGCAAGAGGAGGTTTCAGGAACAGTGGAGGGAAGATATTTGTTTTGTTTTGGTATTTATCCTCAGCGCAGCCGAGAGAGGCTACAGCAGTCGGAACTAATTGTGGCTCACTCAGGAAAGTCTTCATTAGCACTTGCCACACATGGTTACCAGATGTGCTGGAGAAGGGGTGGGAGGAGGGAGGAAAGGCGATGTGGAGAATGGGCTACATACTTAGACCTAATAATCTGTCTTTTGTTTTCAGGTCTATTGTGTTGGGGAGGGGAAGAATGGGGAGAGGGAGAAATCCTGGCTGGCTTTTGAAGCAGCCAGTTCCTCCTGGCTGAATGGCATTCCTTGTGCTGCAGCCTCCTCCAAGGGAGGAAGAAGCCCTCAATCACGGCCAAGTAAAGAGGGATTTATGCATTTATTTATTTATTTATTTGAGGGCTGTCAGTGAACTATTATTCCACTGAACTCGGCTGAAAGCTCTTGGATACCCACACTGGCGCAGCACTGTCTCTCTGACCAGCCTGTGAATTTGAGCTGGGGTGGGGATTTCTGTGAGCTCACGGGCTCCCCGAGCATCAGCGGGGCTGGTGAACTTCATAGTCCTGCAGCATCTGCATCTCTGTGTGCCTTGCCAGGGAGTGTGAGATGCAGCCAGGAAAGCCGAGTCCAGCAGGAAGGCAGGAGCAGCTCTGTGCTCCTGGTAGTCACCCTGAGGTTGGTCAGATGCTGTACCTTCTGCCTGTTGCTGTTAGAACAAACTGACAGACCTTCCACGCATAGTGGGTGCTGCTGCTGCAGACCAAATCCTGGCCTGGCTGCTCACAGAGATGGCTTTCACAGGAGCCACTGTGAATTTTACTGCAGGTGTTGACAGGCATTTTGCTGGTTGCTTCTTAGGAAAAAAGCCTCCTCCTTCTTATTTGGAACTGATCACCTGCAGGGGGACCCTGCGTTACCCGGCCATCTCCCCTGCTTCAGCAGCACCCCTCTCCTCTCCCAGTGCCTCAGTGCTCCCACAAGGTGAACGCTTCTCATGCTGGCACCAAGGGAGAGAGATCTGTGCTGGAGGCCTCCTTTCCTCCTGCACTCCCCTCTGCATTCCAGGGGTAGGAGGACATCACTGTGCCTGCATGACAGGGCTTAGATGACTCTCCAAGGGCTGAATAATCAGGGCTGAAGGTTTAATTATGGCACTACACATGATAGCCACAAGATTTGTCACTCTGGTCATGTGAAAGAACAGCACTAGATGAACTTCTACTAATTAAGCACTCTGTTTCTCTTCCTTCTCAAAACTGGAAGGAGGTATAAATATGGGAAATCACTTATGTTAATGTGAAATAGAGACATTTTTGGAATCTTAAATAATCTGAGTTGAACCTAAATCTTTGTGGCTCTGGCCTTGTTTTATCCAGCTCAGTTTGCCAGTCTGTAATCTCATCCTGCTTTGGAGCCTGGAAATGTTCTTGCTCACAATCTCAAAGCAGAGCAGATGTTGCATAAATAGAAAATAGGTTGTGTGCACAACCTAATCTAAGCACAGGGCACAGAAGGAGGTTTGGATGAATGTAAGCTAATCAGGGCACAGATCTGCTATACTTTGGGACTTAGGACCCAATTTTTTTCCAGCTATATTCTACTTGGCAGACCCCAAATATGCCATTCATGTTTTCCCACTGCATGGCCTGTGGGTGTTTTTAATTTGTTGAGAATAAAATAATGCCCATCAGCTCAAGCTCACCGAACAAATGGGTGGTAAAAGTTGTTCTGTTCCATCCTTTCTTCCAAGTTTGACACATTTCTGCAGCCACTGATGTTATTCCAGGTCCACAATAATCAAAAACCAGAAATTTATCTTTTGGATTCCTTCAAAGGAATTAATAAAGCCAAGTTGCTTAGCTGACTTAGTTGTATCTACCTTTCCTGCTGTGGGAGGTAGAGCCTGACTGCATGGCTTCAATAAAATATCTTCATTAGCTATCAGAAAGACCCAAGGAGAAATTGAGTAAAGCCCCAGCCGATTTACCATCCCATTTCTGCAATAGTTGCTGTTGCATCAGTTGTTTCCTTAATAAAATTGAGTGCCATATTTGCAATTTTTCTAATGCTATCCCAAATTATTTACACAAGAATGAACTGTGATTGTGCCAAAGTGTATTATGTAGGGACAATGTGTCTGCCTACAATATTGTTTGTTTAGAAAACACAACCCAGCAAACTTGATGTTTCTGTCAAGGTTTCTTTCTTCTGGAGATGCATATACATATATTTATTTTTTCAAGTGTTGCCCACAGAATGGGTTTCACGTGTAAATGTTCCTGCCTTCGTGGTGAAACCACAGCACAACAGGTATCATCACAGGTGATTTGCATGGCCAGGTGTTCCACAGATTCAGAAATTGAGATTTGGAAGGGGTGTTTGGAGGAGTGAGCGAGTTTTTGGCTCAGATGCCTGTGCTCACTGCTCAACAGGCTTGCAGTTCAGTGGGGCTCCAGCAGAACTCAGAAGTGCTTCCCGAAATCTGACCCACTGATTGCAACTGTAGGACGTCTTTGTATCACTGACTTCATCTTTAATTATAATAAGCAAATGATTTTAAGCATTGATCAGCTTGGAGCTGGAAAGCAGAAAGATCAGATTTATTTCCTGCTTTTTTTGTATTTCTGTGCTGAAGTCGAGGTTTCAGGCAACGAGGCAAATATTTTTATGCAGATGCAAAACTAATCAACCAAACATGAAAATACTCCTGTGGGGCTTCCTGGAGGCCTTGCTGGGGATGCTGCAATGCAAATAATATATAATGCAAACAATAAATAATACAGTATCAGTATTGTGAGACGGTAGGATTCAGTAGGGATGGAACATGCTGGGTGGTCCCTGTGAGCTGGTACCACCATCCTTTTTATGATGCTCCAAATCTCCTGGTTTTGCTGCCTGGATCTACTGTCAGGCTTTTTTTCACTCTGACAAAGTTCTTCTATACAGTGCTCCATTGAAATGCATGTTTCCTCACAGATGATGTCATTTAAGTGGAAGAGAATTGTAAATCCTTCTTTGGCCTCCTGTAGTTTTTTCCTCTGTAGCTGGCTGAGCTCGAGCTACTTCTCTTTCCAATAGGATAATAATAATAATAATAATAATAATAATAATAATAATAATAATAATAATAATAATAATAATAATAATTTGAGGGATCCATATATTTTTAATTTTTAATGATTGGGCATTTACGCTTTCATCACACATAGAAGAAGAAATGTGACTATGAAGGAAGAAGCATTCCCAACTGAATAAGTTTGTTTTTATTTTGTTTGCCTTCATTCTGTTTCAGGGGCAAAACAGATTAGCTTCCCCACACAATGTCTGCAATTTTATCATGAAACTTACAATATGTAACAAGTCTTGCAGAGCCTTGTTATGAGATAATATGAATGTGAAAGAATCTCTACCTCCACTTATAAGGAAAAAATACATTTTGGCTACAAGGAATTGCAGCGAAAAACTTGAAAATATGACATGAGGGCAGCCTAGAGAAGTAAGAGAAAGATAAAAGGATCTCAAATGCATTGGGAGGCATTGGTTTAGGGGGGTTGTGTGTATGTTTCTAAGCATTATTTTTTATGGCAAATCTTAGGATTTCAAGTCTGGTCTGACTTTGGGGAGGGGTAGTGCCTACAACATCTTTCAGAGCTTCTCCTCAAGTTGTTTAGCTTCTCCTCTGCCAGAGCAGTGTGCTTGCTCTTTCCCTTTCCCAGGGCTGCCTAACTGTCACTGTGGAGCTCTTGGCTTCCCTGTGATCCCAGTAAAACCAGTAAAAAAGGGGTCTAGGGGAGAAAAGCACTTCTAGTGCTGCTTTCCCTCTCCCCCAGCTCAGCCTCCATCGTTTCCCTGGCTGTTGATTATCTCCACTTGGACTTGGCTCTGGGAGCAGGGAGTTGTCTGCAGGGTCAGCTTCTTTAGCATTATCCTTCTAGAACAGAGGGCAAGTGGCACAGAGTATAAAATGAGTATTAAAGCAAACATTTTAATGTCTCTTGGGGCAGTTTGACAAAATATGGAAACATACCACGTGCAAATGTGTCTGTGCACCAGCACTGTCACTCCCGTTTGCTTGAGCATCCCTGGAGGTGCTGAAAAGAAGGGTGGATGTGGCCCTTCAGTGGTGCCCCTGGCAGTGTTGGGATCATGGTTGGACTTGAGGACCTTTGGGGTCTTTTCCAGCCTGTGAGATTCTGGGATTCTCTGATTTTTGGGAAGGCTGTGCTTGTGACGTGCACCGAGCCTCAGCCCAGGGCAGTGCACGTGTGGCCAGAGCTCCTTGCTCTGCAGATCCCACTGGTTTTAGGAGCAGCCTCTGCAGCTGGGCAGGTGCCTGCTGTTGCACCAATGCTCAAATGATAATTCCTCACTTTCACCTCATGGCTTGGCTTGCAAATTTCAGCCTGTTTCTGGTCCATGATGGAGCAGTGAAAGCAGCAGCAGCACCTCACCACCTTCCTAGAGGTGAGGCCATGCTGCAATCCAAACCACGGGAAGAAATCGTGTCCTTGCCGAGACATTTATTAATTTCAAATTCTGTGCAAAAGTTTGAATAGATTTTTCTTTTCACCAGACAATGCGACTATGACCTTTTTTCATCAAAAGGAAAGGAGCAGCAGCAACAGTAATTTACATCATTGCAATGCCATTCTTTGTACCATTGGTGAATTTGAAACAACTTTATAAATAAAAACCAAACCTAACCAAAAGCGATTTGGCTATAGGAACAGTAATTTCCAGATCATTTCTTCACTTCTGTGAGCAAATTTCCTCCAGTTTAGGAAATTCAGAATAGTTTCCATTTTGATGAGAATGGAACATCCATTCAACAGACAATAGGAGCTGTTTAAACCTGTTAAATACTATGAAATAGATGTGTACAGCTAATTAAGGTATGTGTTGAATAGTAATTATGTCATCCTGAGGGATTTACAAATAGACTCTAGTTAAAATTTGATTCAATCTTTTATCATTCACAGAAGGTGCAAATTATTATTCATTTTACGTGCTCTGATTTCAGTTCTAAAGGTAATCCAGAAAAAAAGGGAGAGGGATTTCTGTTTTATCAGCATTGTTTAAGAACTAAGATCCCTTAATTATCACACTGTACCAATAGTGTGCTACCCAACTCACTGAGGCAGTCATTCAGCTTTGAAACTAACAATTTCCCCTCCAAGCAAAGGGAGATACAAGGAAAAGTGTTTAGTCAGCAGGCAAAGACACCAAATTGTATGTTTTGGCTTTTGTTGGTGTTGGTGTTTCAGAGCTGTGCAAATGTGAGTCATTTACACAATGCCTTTCAATCAGAGGCATCAAAGCAAAGGAGACAGATTTCACAAGGAAATTTAAAAAAAAAAAGGCAAAGGTGAAATTATTTATGGCACCCAGTTCTTTTAAGCTTCTGGAGCCTCTTTCCAGGCTTGTGCAACATGAATAGACTCTTAGTCTTGCTGCTTTATGCAATATCTCATCACAGTAATGAAGAATCAGATAAGATTCCTGATAACTTTGTTCAAGGATATTATAAATTCTTTTACAAGGAAGTTACTGCAGTGTTTCTAGATTTATAACAATAATTGGCAATCCCCATAATTACCATTAAAACCAGCCAAAAATGAAAAGAAAAAAAAAAAAAGTGTTTCATGAAATATTTTTGCATCTTGGAAAGAAAGCTGCATCTTTCAAGGAAATTATGTCTTGCCCTGCCTAATGCCAAGTCCTGAGGAGCAGACAGCTCTGACAGGGAGAGCAGCAGCTCCCCAGCAACACTTAGAAATGGTGTGCAGTCCCTTAAGGTGAGCTTAACCAAAGCTGCTGGACTTCCTTGGAAAAACTACCCAGGTGTAAAACCTAATTTGCTGTGCCGCGATTTCATCCTTCCCGTGGAAGCGGCATTTTGGGGAGGTGAATGGAAGAACCCACATTATCTTTGGTTGGTTGCCTTGGTTTTCTTTGGGAGAGACAAATGGGCTTGACATAACTGGTTTTCTCTGCACGTGCCATCATATTTAATCTTTTGACACAGCCGCTTGCTTGCAGTACAGGTTGGAGTGCTATCCACTGAAAAACTGGTTGCTTGGAATCTATCAGAGAACTACCATATTTATGCATAATTTTTTTTTTCATGCAGGCTCTTAGAGTGTTTAATAGGGGTGGCAAACACTGTAATAGAAGTGGAAAGTGTTCCCAGTTCTTAGCAAGATAAGAAAATGTTGTTTCTTATCAGTGATTTGAAAAGAGATGGAGGGTCAGTGAGGTAAAGAGATGTGAAAGCTCTTTCACACTTGGTAAGAGCTACAGAGGAGGAATGTTTCTCACTGGTGGCTTGTTTGCTTGGAAAGGAAGAGAAAGAGGCAGCTCCTAGGTAAAGGGAAAGGATAAGAAAAAATGTCAAGTAAAATCAGGGAAATTTGTTGGTTTATTTGCTTAAAGATACAGGTACACAGCTCTGAGATTATTGCCACAAAGCAAAGAGCGAGTCAGGCTGAGGGCAGCTTTCAGTGCTCGCCTGTTGTTGATGCTTTGGGATTTATAAAAATCCATAAGGCTTTAGAGATAGCTGAGAGGAGCACGGAGAGTGGGGTGGGCTCCAAAGCACGGCCAGTTCTGGGGGGTTGCACAGGAATTTGGGGCAGCCTGCTGGTCCCCAGGTGTGGCTTACCAGGGCTTGTCCTCCCCCCTGGCCCCGTGTAGCTGTGTCAGAGTGCAATGGGGAATGTTTTAGGCTACGCCTGTCCCATCCAGTGGAGCTCCTTGGAAGTTGTTTTTGGCCACAGTGTTTGCAGGAGCTGTGAAGATGGGCAAAGTTTCATTTCAGGACTCAGCATGCATGTGCCAAACTTAGTAGTGGGCTGGTTGGGTCTGCAGTCACTTAAATAAATTCTTTTCCTCCTCATCCTCAGCAGATTTGTAGGTTATCATCTGATGTAGGCTGTAGGAACTTTTGCACACCTGGCCTGTGCTGGCATTGGGGCTGGGAGAGAGCAGATGGCCCTGACTCTGTCTGCAGAAAGCTGAAGAGAGCTGTCCTAAGTGCCTTTTTTTTTTTTAATTCTTTTTTTTTTAATTTTTTTGGTAGCATTACAGTAGCAGTGGATGTATTTCATCACTGTGCTGAGCTATTTTTTAGCACATCAGCTTTCATCTTTTGTTTATTTGCACGCAATTGGCCAGTGAGTGAGAGGTGCATGTCCTGTGTTGAGAGGAGTAATGTCATCTCATGGACCTGTGAAGTGAGAGCCTAAACAACTCCTGTCTAGAGAGCAAGTGCTGTGAGGAGCTGCTGAGGGAGCTGGGGGTGTTTATCCTGGAGAAAAGGAGGCTCTGGGGGACTTTATCACTCTTTAAACGCCCTGACAGGAAGGTACAGCCAGGTGGGGGTCAGCCTCTTCTCCCAGGCACCAGTGACAGAGGACATGGCTTTAAGCTACACCAAGGGGGGTCCAGGTTGGACATCAGGAGGAATTTCTTGACAGAAAGGGTTGTTGAACATTGGAATGGGCTGCCCAAGTGCCCAAGGAAGTGGTAGAGCCAACGTCCCTGGAGGTGTTAGAAAATGGCTGCATGTGAAACTTAATGCCATGGTCGAGTTGACAAAGTGGTGATCAAAGGCTGGACTTGATCTCAGAGGTCTGTTCCAACCTAAATGGTTCTGCAGTTCTTTCACTCTGGCAGAAGAAACTGATTTGCTCTTTAGAAATTAGAAAACATGAGAAATGTGTGACCAGCCTTTCTCCCTTTAGACTGAGGGCTACAAGCTAAACTGGCTTTCAACATGAATGGGAAGGGAAATCTTGTCATCCTGCTGCTCTCCCTGGGATATGTGCATCGTTTCCTTCTTTGACAGATGAATACATGGGCTGAACTTTTGGAGCTGCATACTTAAAACTTTCATTTTACTTTCGTGCTGAAGAGTGGAAGTAGCTAAAATAGCTGGCAGTGCATGTAAGTTAATTTGTTGCTGAGCCTCTAATAGTAACAGATTTCAAAAATTATTTTTGAATACATTTTGGAGTTGGTGGAATGCTTGAAAGATTCATTTCTAACAGAATTTGCATTCTGTGTAATTTGGATTTAATAACGTGGTATAACAGAGGCGAAAGGGTTTCTGAGTATATGACTCTCTTTTTCCATGGCACAGTAGGTATTTCATCTTAATTTTTGGTTGCATGCTAAGAAATCAATATGTAAAGCAAGAGAGTATGGATACTTAAAAGGAAAGCATCGGAGAAGTTGAATAGTCATGTATTGGGTTAATATTTAAAACTGGAATCTTTCTGAGTAGGAAAAGGCAATTCACAAACCACTTCTTCCCCTCCAACAGCTAATTCAGAGGCAGCAATTGTGTGAGCAGCCCCTTGGCAAGAGGACCAAGAGTAGCTTGTGACAGAGCTGAATGGAGATGATCCCAAGCTGAAAGTCAGAACAGGATCTTCTCTCGAGTTCACCGAGCGACCTGCAATTGTATTCCAGCACCTTCCACAGGTAAGAGACTTCCCCAGAAAGGTGTTTTCACATCCCAGTCATAACTCCTGCTCTTCGGTGCCTGCAGGTTTGGAAGCTGCTGGTGCAGTGCCAGGTGCTAGTGCCAGGTTTTGTGTGGTTCCCTTGGGCTTGAAGGTGTCTCCTGGTGGAGTCAGGGCAGAGTCCCGTTGCATTTGCCAGCAATCCTGCACCAGGAGCTCATGCACAGAATATTACCTGAGCCAGAACTGAGGATTAGAACTGCTGCTTGAGCCTTTGTATCTCATTTCCATGTAAACCAGGAGAGGTTTGTTTGAGTTAAGCAAGAGGTCTAGGTCAAGGTGGGGAGTGTTGCTGGCTCCTGGCCTGTTGCTGGAGCTGATTCCTGGGGACAGTAATTTGGTCCCAAACTGTGTTCTTGGTACAGAATAAACAACAAACCCCCAATGAACTGAACCTGAGACATTCCAGCTTGCATTTGAGATGTGTACAAACAACAGGGATCTAGCTGACAGAGGTGCCTGCCCATCCAGGCTGGGCCAGCTGCTGGCAGCACCAGGCAAGCTGGTGCTCCTGAGCTGCTGGGCTGAGCCCTTCAGAAGGCACTCAGGGTGGGCATGAGCCCTCTGAAGTTTCTTTATTGCTTTTTTTTCATTTCTGTAGGCTCTCTCTTGGCATGAGGTGCCAGATTCCCAAGTAGACCCGAGCTTCCCTTTTTTCTTTATACACAATACCTGTGCAGTCCATGTAAAATGCTCTGCCACGTGAGTTATGAGAAGTCATGCTCCATGGGAACGGGGGGGCATGCCCTGCTCCTGCTCACTGGAAGGGCAGTATATCCAAGATCATGCAAACTCCTCCATCATGATTTCACTGGGGGTGTCAACAGCAAGAAAATATGGGATTTTATTCTTTGTGGCATAGTTTTGGTCGGAGATGGGGTTTCAGACTAGTAACATCCTTCTTCCTCAGCTAACATCCCCAAAAGACCTCTGCGTGAAGATGTAGGCAGCGCACTGAGTGTGTCCCAAACATCCTGTTTTAGTCCCCCAGGGCTGGGGGTGAGTGACTGTGTGGTGTGCAATGAAGCACAGCACTTGGTGGCTTCTGCTGCTGCCACACAGACCCCCCCAAAATGAGGGGCTACCTCTGCAGCTGTGTGGGGAGTGAGAGCCAGGATGCTGCCATGGGGCAGCAGCCACAAAAGCCACTTTCCCACAGATACTATCCTGTCCTGGCTTCAGATTATTCCTTAATCATTAGCCCTAATGAAGGGCTTTTGTCATAATGGCGGAAAAAAAGAAAATAAAAAAAAAGGAAAAGAAAAAACTAAAAAAAAAAAAAAAGAAAAATTAAAAAAAAAAAAAAAGAAAAAAGAAAAGGAGCAGACAAGAAGGAGAAAAGATGGGGAATAGCTGGGATTATCTGTGTGCTGTCTCTCAGGTCCAGTGACAACACGACTACAATGGGTAGCTTTCAGGGCTGCATATGGTCTTCCTTCCGAGGGAGTTGATTAAGCGACTCCGGATGAAATTGAAATCCTGTGATTTGACCTTTGTCTGGCCTGGGAGGACTGCAATTCGCATAACAATTTCCTTTTGTTCTTTGTTTGGAGTTATTAATCCAACATGAGCCTCGAATTAATCAGGGGTAGTGCGTTGTTACATTTCTAATTCACAGCTCCACTGCTTGTGTCTTTTTTAATTAAGGCCGAATGATAGCAGGCCTTAGCCCCTGATTGCAACACTTACTAACCACACATTGAGGGATGAAGAGGCTAAATAGGCAGAATGAGATTACTTCAAGGTTTCACTTAATTGTTTTTTCCTTTAAGTAAAGAGCACTGAATGAACACGGTTAATGCCAGGCTGCGAGCACTGCTTTTCTGTGTGTGTTACGTGTGTGCAGGGTGGGGGAGGCTGGGGCTGGTGCACCAAGGACTCTGAGCTCCAATGGCTCAAGGGTTTGTAAAAGTGAAGCCTTTGGTTATTGATTTAAACCATTCCTCCCCCCTCCCCTGGGGGGCAGGGGCAAGAGAAGGAGGAATAGAGTTGGAGAGCATTGAACTTCAGTTAGATGCGTGGATTTCCTCGTATCCTGAGCTAACCCATGGTTTATGTAGCTTTTCTTGCTGTTTGCAACTGGTTCTGAGGTACAAAAGGCAGGAAGATTGAGATTTAGCCTCAGAGATGCTAAGGAAATGTGCTGACACACACGAAGCTCCCCAAAGGCTGGGAGTGGTAATAATCATAATAAAATCAAGGCCAGGCAGTTGTGTCGCAGCAGATTTTGCTCATGCCGAAGGATGTTTGGGTAATTTTCAAAAGCCATTTGTAAATTTGAATTGTGAGAGCCATTCAAGGCCACAAGGGCGCAGGTGCTATTCCAGGGGAATGGTGTAGATGATCTCAGATGGATACTGGATAGCACAGTCCGTGCCAGACACTCGGGGTGCCAGAGGAGAAAACGCACTGAGTGTCCAGCTTTGCAACGCTTGTTTACACAAACGCTTCTGTTGACTTATAAAAAGAAGGGAAGGAATGATATTGCAAGGTTTATGCCCAGTGTTTTGACCTCCTGTGGTGCGGTGCTTTGGGTAGGATTGTTGTGGAGAAAAGGTTAATATACAGGCTTCCAAACCTTCTGATGCTGAATGCAGGGAAATCCAATCGAATTCCATTTGTGCCACGCACCTGCAGTACCAGCTAGAGCTCTGTAATTGTGGGGAACTAACTCTCTCTGAGTTGTTTCATCCATCCAAGGAGCTGGAAGAGCTGATGTTTTCTGTGTAAAATGGCAAGCTGGTGTTAGGCATACCAGGTGCAGATACAGAGCTGCTGTTCTGACTCTGGCGTGGCATGTCCAGGGCAGCAGCACTGCTCCCACTTCCCTGAATCCTTGGTGTGTGGAGGCTGTTCCACACAGGATTATCTGAGCATGCAATGATGAAACCTCTGGGTAGCTTAAGCAAAACTACAGTCCACGCTCCAAAGGAGAAAAATCTGCCAGGTAAAAAGCTTACTTCTGAGTATAGCAATCTAAATTTTAAACTGGGTGTGCTTTTTCAGATGAGCCTGAAAGGAACAGGCTATGTTTAGCCTTCCATAGAATTGCATATAGTATGTGAAAACAAAAAAAAAAAAAAAACCAAACCAAGCTAACACACCAACCTTTAGATGTGGCTTTCAGTTGGTGCAAGAAAGCACTAGTGACTTCTGTGACCAGGAATGTCAACACGGGATTTACACTGAACTGGGTTCACAGGTTCAAAGCCATTTTCTGCACTTTCCTGCTCTTTTCTTAGGTGCTGCCTGATCCCGTGTGTCAGCATACTTCTGGTAGATTGCCAGCTCCCGTGCTGGGAGAAGTCAATGGGATAAGAAGATGCTCAGCGTTAGCTGGAGTAGGGCTGCCTGACAAGCGGTTCAAGTACCTCACACATTATTTTGTGTTCCAGAAGCAGTTTTGATGCTGTTACATTAAATGGCACCTTATTCTGCAGCTGAATCACACTTTGCATGGAGAGAATAGGATTAGGCACACAAGGATCTGACCATCTTTTGCTTGCTGTTTATTTCTATTTAAACACTGAATGCTTCACGTTTTGTCCACCTTGTTCTCTTTTTCCCAGAAATCTTTGCAGACCACGGTGTGTTTGTTTACAGCAGACCCCATTCCAAAACTGAAATCTGTTTTCAGTGCTGTTCTGTGTCTTAAACCTGAATCCTTCTTTTTTTTTTTTTTAATTATTGTTTGAATATTCACTGTTGTTGATTTAAAGGTGTCACATTACACTTCTAAAGGCTCTCAGGATCAATATTTTTCTGATGTGAGTGTTTGGAATAATATCTCAAACCCCAAGGCCTGGTCTGCCCTGTGTCCTGTTTAAACCTCATGGCAGTGGTCATTCAAAGTGAATGAATTTGGGGTACTTGTAAAAGCTTCTTTTCCTCATTCTTGCACAGCATAATGTCCAGCATTGATGCATTCAGTGGCTCTCCTCAACTAACTTACAATACCATGTAGTGCTTTGAGAAAGATGAAAGAAGTTGTATAAACAGATGGCAGTGGAGTTACAGTGGCTCTTGAAATGGTTAACCCTTGCTGTAAACTGTCTTGCAGGACCTCACTGGAGCCACGTCTCCTGTCAGCAGCTTTCAGCACTTGGCTTGCTCTGTGTAATATGACATTACTCAATCCTTTCAATTACTCTGTGAAGGAAATTAGGCTTCTTGCCATTCTCAGGAACCAAAAGACCAGGTCAGGGTACATGAGAATGCTCTTCCATCCTTGTCCCAAGTGGCCATAGTTGCACTTCTTTGAGGGACAGTCCTGGAGGCCAGCACTTTGAGCCGCACTGATCAACGCCGCTGAGCCCACAGGCCAAGCAAGGAGTGACTTCTGATGCTGCTGCTCTTCCTGACGGTTTTAGGCAATCTGTTGCTATTTACGAAACCTTTCTGTTGGGATCAGAGCCGCCCTGAGCTCGGCGTGCTCCCCACGACAGCAGCGACCAGCCAGCCTTGCGCAGCCCCATCCACGTCCCGCGCCGCACGCGGAGGCGCTGACACTCCTCCCCTTGGAGCTGGGGAACCAGGCCGGCCCCTGCCCGCTCCGCTTCCCCCTCTCCTCCTTGGACATAAGGTAGAGATTAGGATTTAATGGTCCTTTGAGCTGCCCAGCGCTCCTCCCTCGGCGCTGTCTCCCGCCATCCCGCTGCCCGCGCCCTCCCTCCCCGCCATCAATGGGAGCCTTTGATGTCGCACAAGGGAAGACTGTTGGCTAACAGTCTGGAGCTGCCTCGTTTGAGCCAACCACCACATGAAAACAAATGCCAGCCATCATATTTCATTAGCCGGCTGCCCCCCGCTCAAGTGCCCTTTTTTGATGTCGGAGCGCATCCTGACAGGAATCAGGGAGATACGTGTGATTAAGGCCAGCAATAATAGTTAGTGCATTGTATTGTAAATTACCTTTCTGGGCCCTGCTACTTTATCAGCCCCACTGGCCTTGGCTTGGGTACATTTTTGACTACTCTGTATATACAGTGTATTAGCGCAATGGAGATCATTATGTGGCCTGTATTTGAGTCATTTTTATTTAAGATGCCAAACAATAAGCTGTTGATTGGGGGAACAAGAGGCGAACAATAATGTTCTGTGTCACATAATACACCACCATTTTCCAGCTTTGCTTTAGAAGGGCCCTCTTTATTGTTTTTGTATAAAAATGGTTCTTAGGAGGAGGAATATTTTGCTGAGGTATGTCATTATTTTGCAAATTTCTATTATCTCATCATGTTGTCTTCATTGTAAATTGCAGCTAATTAGGAACCTAGTTAGAGCCCCAGCTTTGAGGCTGGCTTTTTTGTGAAAAGAGCCCACCGATTACCGCACTACAAGAGAGGAAGGGAGAGAAAAAGGAGATTAATCTGGTTACCTAGGCGACACTCGCTTCCATCTGCGAGGAACAATACATTTTTGTTTCCTTGGCTCAGTTCAGATCTGTTTTGTTTAGGGGGGAAAAAAAAGAGAGAGAGAGGGAGAGGCAGAGAGAGAGAGAAGGGGAAAGAGGGAGAGGGAGAGGAGGCAGCCCCACAACAATGCTGGACTCTGTCTGGCCCCGGCTTACCCGTTTCCATCCCTCCGCAAGTTCGGGGTCTCGGGGGAGTGGGAAGATGAAAGAGATAAGCTCCAAAGTTGTCAAAGGTCATAACCTTGCCACACAAAGCCAGCAGTTTTACTTCTAAATCCCCTTCTCCGAAAAAGCACTTAATGAAATAATATACTGTGCTTCTCAACACCCTGTAGTCTTTATTAGGCAGCCAGGCCCCGGAGATGGTGAATTTCAGGAGCGGGTTTAAACTTGGGACTGAGCCGTTGCTGCCTCGGAGCTTCTGCTGCAGATGGGGATTTTCTTAGAGACACTGACAACTTTTCTTCCACTTTCTTTCATCAGCACTATTCTGGCTTCCCTGACACGTGTTTTGGAGCTGCCTTCACACAAAAGGTCTGTGAAGGCAGAGCACTCTTTATTTTTTTTTTTCTTATTTTTAATTTAAATTTCTTTTTGGTCACCTTTGCAAGGTCATGCCATAACAGGCGACAGCCTGTATCTCTCTTGCTGTGCATCAAACTGTTAAACCCCTGTGTGGCTTTTGCACAGGGCAGACAATGCAGCCACATTATTTGCTTCTTGTTTTGGAGCAGCTTGCCAGGAAAAGGACGGAGGTAATAACCAGAGCTGATAGAGCCTGGCTAAGAGCTCAGAAATGCTCACGAGGTCTCGAGCTGAACTGGCTGAACCCACAGCCTTTCTGATAAGCACAATGCTTTCTCCAGGTGTTATGTCATCATGTATAATGTTTTACTATGCAGTAGTGTTATGGATGATGACATAAAGTCACAAAAATATCAAAGTTACCAATTTTAGCTTGTCTGAGCTTTCCAAACCTGGACTGTGCTGATCAAATCAGAGCAAGTATCAGGTTAACAACCCTAAACCTCTTATTCTGCATTGCTCTGGAGTACTGTACTTCTATTTTCTTCCTCTAAAGAAGATTCTAAGTGCTGCTTTAGCGATGTGCTGCTCACTCTAACTGGAAATGATGGTCATCGAGTTACAAAATTACAAGTGTTCAGGAGGAAGGAATGAATGAAGGTACGACTGATTTTTTGGGTGGGGAATGTGAGACATCTTGGCAGTGAAGTCATAGTTGAATTTCCAGTTCTGCTGCGTGCTTTCTGGTGGATCTTGGCCAATTAACTTGGCCTATTTCTGCCTCGGACCTTGACCTACATAAAGCAGGCAAAGCTGTATTTCTCCACCACGGAGAATAACTTGAGTCTTAATTAATTAATTAGTGTTTTAGGAAGAGTTTGAGGTGCAGGGCTCTGGGTGTAGGCAGGACATTTAATCCTTACCTGTTCTGTTTCAGTGCATGCCTCGCTGGGTACACCTGAAGGAGTTCTTCTGGGAAGAACTCTCAAGTGACAATTAAATCAAACTTTGTTAATTGGAGTGGCTCGCTGAGATGTTTTGCAGACGTGTGGATGGAGCAGTTGTCACCTCACAGACAATTAGCCCAGTTCTCCAAGCTCTGAGGAGAATGTCCACAGTAATTCTGCAAGGCCATAAAACAAGGTGAGGGAGGAAAAATGGCTCTGTGTTATCTGTGTGCAAAAAGGAGAAGGACACCACCCTTCAGTACAAAATTGGCACTGGGTGAGGGAAAGATTTGGGGAGTGAGGTATCAATCAGAGGCTCTCAGCAGTATAAAGAAAGGAAGAGGAATATTTTGCAAGTTTTTTAAATGTCAATTTTCTATTTTAGTAGCAATGTTAATTCTGAAGAAACCAGAAATTTAGAATGCTCCAAAATTGTGAGGGACATAGGGGTAGAAATCTTCACCCATTATTAGAAAGAACCAGAATTACTCCACATAACAAGTTAAAAATGTTGCTTTCTTTGAGCTACATTATAATTGGAGGAGACTCTAGAGCTTGCCTTCCTGTTCTTAAAGATGGGTGGAGAGTGGGAATTCAGTAACTTTTGTTGGCCTACATTGCTCTCTTGCATCTTGTGGAAAAGTGATGGGGTGTGGGCAAGTAATGGGGCCCATCACTTGTTAAACATACATCATAACATAAATAAAGTCATGTTCCTCCTCCTGGGGTGTGCTACACATGCATTTGGTCACCAAAGAGCATTATCTCCAGCTAAGAACTATCAAGGAAAGAAAAAAAGGAAAACCAGGATTCAAGAATCAAAAAAAAAAAAAAAATTATTTCCAGGGTGACCAAGAGCTGAATGCTGAAGCTGCAGAGGTGGGAGAATGTTCACAGAGCATTGTTAAAATCTCAGGAAAGGTCAATGTCTGTCTGCTTCAGCCCCAGCACAAAGGGTGGAGCGTTTATTGTCAATTCTGTCATTTATTGTCATCACAACAATGTCTCGGTGTGCACTCCTAAGGACACGTCCAGATCTGTTTTGTACTTTTGGAGAGGAGGAGGTCTGCTATCCCAGGAAAAACCCCTCTGCTGTCCTGGCACTGCTGCAGCACCTGCGATGCTGTATAAATGCCCAGATCCACCTGATTTACAGCCAGGATTTCCTATTGCCCCAGCCAGCTGTTTGTGAGATGGTGAAGGTGAGATGCTGTGCAGAGCAGCCTTGCAGCCTCAGGAACTGTGGCTCCAGTGGATGCTGCCCCCCTGGAGCACGGCATGGGGACAGGTTTCCAGAGAGTGAGCTCCAGGACCTTTCTCCTGGGGACTCTAAAGCTTCCCTGGAAGGCCTTTCCATCTTCATTGCTGCTCCGTGGCAAGGCTGCTTGGCTCCATCAAATCTGACAAAACAAAAGCCAGAGGGGAATATTTCTTCAGCCTCACATCCCAACTTTTGTGTTGCATTTTGCAGCAACGCAGAGTGTCATCTTGTTAGTCTGAAAGCTCCTCAAAGGGTTTCTGCTCAGCCAGTCCCTTATCAGAGCCAGTTCAAGAAATTTAGCTCCCAAATTCCCTTTCTTTTGAAACTCTTTTTTCTCTGTTCTGTAATGGTTTCCCTGTGTTTCCAGTCCATTACTGTCAGTTCTCTTTGGAATGTCAGATTGCATAAAAGTTGCTGTAAACATTCCAGCAGAGCTTGAAGCAACCCCTGACTGAATTTTGTCTTTGCAAACAAAGTCTTTGCTCCTGTACCAAAATAATTTCTGAATGATCACTGGAGGTATGGAGATCTGTGTTTATTCTAAGGATTGGTAATTATTTTTCATATAGGACTTTGAGGAGGTGTGAAGAACCTGGAGGGACAAGTTACAGTAATTCATGTTTCCTGGTCTGTCACTTTAAACAATTTTACCTTAATGAGAAATTTCCCTGGGAGAATGGGATGCATGGCAAATGTTTGCCACATAAGCAGCCCTCAAGTAGCCACTAGCAGTGGGCAGTTTGGCCATTTAAACCACACTTAGAGGCAGAATTGATGGAACAAATTGGTCAGAATGTTGGAACAAACCCTCTGAAAGCCATCTGGTTCAACCATTCACTCAAAGGAGGTCCAGCCTGGGAGTTAAGTCAGGTTGTTCAGGATCTTGTTCTGTTTCTAAGCACACGGTCCAGTGCTGTATCACCCTCACTCTTATTATTTTTCTATATATTTATCATTATTTCCTTTGCTGTAATTGCACGGCTGAACAGCCTAGGCTGGATTTCAGTCCCATTCCAGTCCCATTTCAGGACCATGTCAGAAGTGTCTGTTTGATGGAGGGAGTTTCCCTGGTACAGGGTTGAACCTCAGTGCATTTTTTGGCAAACACGGGCGATGCTCATTGTGGCTGGAGTCCCTGAGATGACAGAATTCCTGGTGCACGTTGGCTGTCACAGACCATGGTGCCCATGAGTGACCTCCTCTCACCAGCACAGCTCTCTGGCTCCTGGCCATGGAGGAGAAAGGAGGGAGGAGAAGAGAGAAAATGCTCCTGTTCCTCAGGAAGCACGTCCAGTCTGAGGCCCCAGTGTTCAACACACAAATGTACAAATGAGCTGCAGATCCCCTTGTGCTTTATCCCCTTCTGGGCCACACCACATCAATGGCTTGACTGGGGGCACTTGAAAGGACTTGAAAGCAAACAGTTTCTGACCATTTTACTTCTTCCTTGCTTTATTTTATCCATGGTTACCCAGCCCCAAAATGAGAGGGCTTTTGTGTGTCGTTTGTATTTTCTTTGTGAGCAGGGAGCTATGTTTAGATTCTCATGACTGAATTAATTTTTTACAGATAAGAGCTTTCCTTAAGACAGGCCCTATCATGTGGGCATTCCATGAGACTCTTTCTGCATTCTACTTCATCCTCTTCCTGCTCCTTCAAAAGTGAAAAGGACCAGTAGAAACAGATTTTGAGGAAATATCCGTGGTTTAAAGGCTTTCCCAGGTTAATGTGGACCAGTGGAAAAACCGTGCCTTCCTCTGCAAATGGAATTGTTCCCTGTTAACTCTTGAGAGAAGCTGACAGGTACACCCTCTATTCCTTGTAAAAAACATAGGCTGGAGATCTTTGAGGAGGACTTCAGTCCAGTGCACTGAGATTTTGCTGGCTGCTTGGTTAAATGCTTTGGTTCAACAGTGCAGAGAGTGAAACAGATGTGCTGCCAGCAAGTACGATTTGAAAATAATAAACCCCAAAACGCAAGCTTGGCATGATAGTCTTGGTATTGTAAAATAATGATTCCTGCATCTTTTTTTTCTCTTTGACTTTTTGTTTCTGGGCTTCTTCAGTGCATTCAGCTGGGCATTAACAGTAAATCTCAGCTTTTTAAAGGGGAATCCCAACGTGATCTGATGGGATCACTTGACTGAAGGAGCTGCAGCTTTTGGAGAAGCACAGAGTGGAAGATTTCTGAGCAGTGAAGGCCAACAGAGGATTCAGAAAGTCAGTTCAGTTTGGATCAGCTCCTGCAATCCTGGCTGTGTGTAGGTCAGTAGTTCAAGGTCTGGAGTACAAGTTAATGTCATTATTGCTGAAAACATCCCTTTAGACAACAAAAGGGAAGTGCAAAATTAACAAGAAAGAGATGTTATACGTGGGTGTTTAAAGCATGTGCAGCATTTTCAGGAACTCAATTTGAAACAATTTATACATGCATTTATTTGTCATTGAGCCATTTAAAA
Organism: Motacilla alba alba; assembly: GCF_015832195.1. NCBI lineage: Eukaryota > Metazoa > Chordata > Aves > Passeriformes > Motacillidae > Motacilla > Motacilla alba. The sequence continues at coordinate 71,496,830 of NC_052031.1, forward strand.
ATGCAAAGTTGATTGGCTGCCTTTCAGAAAGAAAGGAATTTTCTTTGCCAGTGCCCCCTGTGGACCTGCCTAGGGGCCACTAGTAAAGAAAATTTACACTTTCAACTGGTAAAGAGCACGCTGATTGCTCTTTCTTCAGCCTTTCCCTCTGGAACTTCTCATCACATTGGTGAGTAGTAATTAAAAAATAAATAAATTGAGGGAAATTGAAGGACTGATGGTTTTTCATACTTTGAAAAAAGTCAGATAGCAACAGAAGAAGACAAGGAAATTAAGATCTCTCAAGAGTTTTTCCTTCTCAGCTGTGCTTGTACATGGTGTTACACTGAAACTCCCTAAACTAGGCTGATTGCAGACATGGGATTGACTGAGGGCTTTTATAATTTAGTGCAAAAGTCAAGTGGACTGTGCACTATTCTCCACACTTTCTCAGCTCTGCCATCTCATGTATATTGTGGCCTTTAAGGACATCCTTTCTATGGACAGTGCTTTGTTGTATGTAAATGTTTCAGCAGCTAGATGAAGGCTTTGGCCAGCAAGTCAATAAAACTTGCTGTGAATCTGCACATTTTCTATTGCATTCAACTTTTATGCTTCCAGAGTGAAGATGATTAACTTTTAAAAAGTTTGGAGAAGTTGACTTTAAACATTGTTGACAGTTTCAGGAATCATTGGGCAGCCTGACATAATGTTATTCATGATGAGAGTGCTGTCAGCACAGATCAGGAGTGATACCAGACAGAAATAAACGTAAGGCAATATTTTCCTTATAGGTTGTGGGGATTTAGCTGTGTGACTTCTATTAATAATGGGAGTTTTGCAGTTAATTCCCCAAGCATCATCTTCCCCCCCACAAAAATGCTGAAAACATGCCCTGTAGTGTAGCTTGAATGAAATTTTATGTTGGTTGTTGTCTGGACATTGAAGATCATCTCATCTGAGCAGTCACTCTGCTTCCAGTTTCCTCCAGGTGCTGCCGAAGAGCAAGCAGGGAATTGGTTGTGGTTTAACCCCAGCTGGCAGCTAATCACTGCACAGGCTCCCTTTCCCTTCCAGTGGGGCTGGGAAGGGGAAAAGTGAGAAAACTCACGAGTTGAGAGCAGTTTAATAATTGAATTAAAGTGAAATAATCAATTGCTGTAATGAAAAGGAAAGTAGCGAAAGAGACAAAAGTAAACCCCAAGGAAAACAAGAGATGCAAATAAACTTCAGTTGTGATGCTGGGCATGTTGCTGAGGCACTGGCCACCTTTCTTTCCTGCTGAGGTCCTGGCTGTGTCCTCTCCCAGCTCTGGTGCTCCTCCCAGGCAGGGCAGAGTGAGGAGCTGACAAGTCCTTGGCTCAGGGTAAGCCCTGCTTAGCAAGAACTGGAACTGCAGAGTGCCAGCAATGCTGTGCTCAGCCTAACCCAAAACACGGCCCTGCACTACCCCCTGGGATGAGAATTACCCCTATCCCAGCCCAATCCAGGGCAGAGCTGCTGTGGAGGATGGAGGAGGAGTTGGGATTTGTGTCTCTGTCACTCTCTGTGCACTGGAGGATCAGCAGCTGTGTTCCAGCAAAGGTCCAGACTTTGGGCAGGCCTGACCCTTGGTGTTCAGTGAGCGCTCCAGCAGCGCTCTGTGCCCACGCTGCAGTGGCACAGCAATGCCTCCAGTCCCCTCTGACAGAATTCCCGAGTGAGCTTCTGCTCGGCCCTTTCTTTTCCTGGGGTGCATTCGTGCTGAGTTTCCAGCATATTGAACTGCAGCTGGCTTCAGAAGATGCAGATGATATTGATAACTGGCCTGGAAAAGTCAACACGGGGGAAGGGATGAGATGATCTACTCTGCAATCATTTTCTTCCTCTTTTACTCTCCAGCTGACCTCTCTGCAAGAGCTGCAGTGCTTGGGACACTGGGCAAAGGAGAGGGCAGTTTGTGTGAGGAGCACCTCTGTGCCATCTCTCCTGGGTTTGTGTGTGGCTCGGGCAGGCAGTGCAAGGCTGCTGGGAATGAGCAGCCTCAGCAGTGAGGGCAACCCACAGGAAAATGTCTGAATTTTCTTTTAAATTAATTTACTTCTACTCCTCTTTAGAGCCTGTAGAAATGTAGGGACTTTGGGAACGTCTTTCTCCAGCAGCAGTGTGGAAGAAACAAGTTTAAGAAATGAAACCAGTTTAAAAGTATTTTGTAAGTGCCATTGCATAGCTGAGTTAATGTATTTCCATGGCAGAAGCAGCCATGCCATAAAACCATGGCTGTACCCCTGCAGAGTTCACCTGTTTGCAGGCACATCTCAGTGGTGAGAGAAAGGTGAGAAAATAAAGCCACAGGTGCTGGCTACAAACCCAGCCCAGCAAGGAGGCCCAGGTCCTCTTGCTCATTGTCTTCCAGTGTAAACTTTTCATTTTAGGATGAGATTGTATCTCTGTGTTGGTAAAGTGTGCATTATTTTGTGATTGCTAATGTAATATAAATAGTAATAATGGCATCTTTGTATTTTTATGGCCACTAAGTGTTTTCTGTCTTACTGTATCCATAATTATTTTTCCTTTCCCATATATATTTTTTTCATTAAATGTTGATGCAATTTGGAGAGGAGGAGAATAGAGGAAGCAGAATGTAGTAAACCATCAAAATCTGTGCTGAAAATGTTTGCATGCTTCTACTGAAAGGTCTTGCATCTCATTTTTAACCCCCAGCTTCAATCCACTCTTGTTTCTGTTTGCCTTTAAAGTATTTCCAGTCATTGTATACTTATAAAATAATTAGCATACCTCAGAAACTACTATTTTTTGTAAAGCCAAGCTTTCTATAGCATGAATTTTTCCCAGCTGTGCTAAAACACTCTTGAAATTAACATGAGCTTGATGAGCCTTGGTAAACAGGAGCAGCCTTTGTGCTGCTGGAGCTGAGGTGCCTCAGCACTTCCCAGTGCAACCTGAGTTTTCAGGTGCTTGCTTTGGCTCCCCACGTCTGTTGCAGTGGTGTATTTATTGTACATAATTTCAGGTTTTGCTACCCTATCAGATTCAAGTTTAAGATATTTGATTTCCTCCTTGAAGGTTTGTTTGGGTTTTGTTTTTTTTTCCTTAATGCCATTACGCAGACTTCCTTTCTTTTAAATCCATTTAGACTCCCTGGCTACTCCTGGTGCCAGTTACCTTTGGTTTTGTATGCACGTCTCTTAAATATTGCATGGAGGCTTGATCTTGCAAAGCCCAGAGCAGTGCCAGGATTAAATCTGAGTGAGTGCTCTGTGGGATGTTCCCTGGGAGTTCTGGGGCAGGGCAGAGCCAGGGGGAGCCTTGCCTGAGCACTGCCACTCGGGGCTCCTGACACTCAGACACTCACTGCTGCTGGGGCTTCACCTCACTGCAGAGAGATGGGAACCTTTGTGTCCCTCTCTGCAATTTTCCTTGGTTAATCAACTGCTGCTTGAAACATTTTGTGAATTCTTGTAGAGAAGTGCATGTTTGAGTTTGTTCATGGGTGCTTATAAGCATGCAAAATATTTATTTATTCCAATTTGATGGAGTGATAGTCCCAGCTTGAGTGCAGATGTACCACAAAATGACTGAGAAAGCCCTTTCTAATGCATCAGACACTGTAATGTGCAATCCATGTCCCATCCTTTAAACTCTTACGATGCTAAAACTTGGAATTGCTGCAGAATGCCAGGTAAAACTCATCTTTTTATGTAGGAGTTTAAGACAGTTCTACATCTTTATGCTGATTATGAGCAGTTCTAGTCTCTCTGGCAAATGTTTTAATTTATGAAACTTGTGAGACAAACTTGAAGAGTTTTAAAAAATGCAAATACAAAGGAACTTGGTGTTGTTCAAATGCTTCTCCCCAGGGTAAGGCTGGGTAACCACTGATTCTCAAAAAACAGAAGTGTGGCTTCCAAGGCTGAGCTGTGTCACGGGAGCAGCCAGAGGGGCACACTCCCACCAGGTGAGCGAGCAGCCCAAACCTGGCACTGCCAGGTGTCCTTGGGGCTCTCACACATGCTCAGCCCCATTCTGACAGGGCTCTGGGCTTCCTGGGGAGCTTCGCCACCTCCTGTCCATGAGCCTCTGCTCTCTGTGGCTCTCCAGCTCTGATAAAAGTGATAAAAGAGATAAAAGTGCTGAGGAGCCTGGCCAGGGGAGGATTTCTCACACAGCTCTGGAGGGCGAGGTCCAGCCAGCCCAGCAACAATGAGTGTCACAAGCAGAGGAACTGACTCTGAATGTCCCTTTTATGTTTCCACGTTGGAGGAGAGCTGGGATTCTGACTCCTCGGAGCAGCTCATGCCTTTCTGCTGACAACTTTGTTGTGGCCTGCTCAGCTGATCTCCTTTTTCCTGGCTGCATGAGAAAATGGGGTGATGCAGTCTGACTGCATGAAGGCCCTGGGCTATGGTGTTTAGCTTGTTATATTGCTCCTCATAGTCTGGTTTCACTCCTGTCCTGATGAACAAACTGCCAAAAGAGCCTTAAGTGTCGGGAGACATTCTCAAACTCCGTGTACCTGCTTTTAATCCTATTAGTTACCAGCAAAGTAAAATCCCTGACTTTGTTTCGGTTAGCGTCCAGGGGATAAAGAGAATGATTCTTCCACCTACACCACACATGGCAAGGTTTGTGTTCTGTAGGGTTTTCTTCCCTCTGGCAGAGCGCTGGCACTGTATGTGAATTAGTTCTGTAGCTTTGGGAGGTTTCTTTGGGTCTGGGTGATGATGTGATCTTTGCAGGCAATTCTGGGTGATTAATCCAGCGGCAATTACTGCACTCAGAGTGGATGCATCTTCCCCAGAGACTGGGAGACAAGCTGAAATTTATTAATAATTATTAATTAATTTATCATGAATTCCAGGTGAACATGAGGCTCTTTGTAATAAGTACAAGCTACGATGCATTAGGCACTCTTCCTGTTGGTGACTATGCCCTGTTCAGCACTTGTTTCCCTTCTGCTGCCATCCTAATTAGCAAATGTGTGCAGATATTTACTGCAGTTTACCCAGGTACATGGAGCACCGAGGTGTGACAGTTTGTGTTGTGCAATGTGGCTTGCTTAGTGTCTCTTGCAGAGGGCTTGGTGGCACAGATTCCTTGTTCCATATATATTCATTTCCTTTCTGCTTTTGGCACAACTTGCAATGAGCTGCTGATTCAATAGACATTAATGGTTTTAATCTGGCTATGGAAAGCACACACACGAGGCAAGTTTTATTCCTCAGCTCATATCGGTGTACATGAAAGATAACCCCCACAGGGGTTCTGTCTACAAGCACTGGGGACTCCTCAGAGGAAAATGTACTGACAGATCTCAGGTCAATACCATAATCATCCCTCACAGAGACTGATCCCAGACATACCGTAGGTAATGGATATATTTTTGTTCTGTTGGGATTTATGTCACTTTGTGGTCCAATTGTGCTAGACATTTCGTCCATCAAAGTAGGAGCATCTACACAGAGCAATAAAATAACAGCTTGTCTCCTTGGATCTGACAAATAAAAAACCAAAAATGTTTTCTGATCGTTCAGGCTTTGCCAGATCTGGAGCACTGCAAAAAAATTCTTGCAGTAGTGTTTATTGGCAAAAGTTGGCTGGTGGCTTCCTGGATTCTCTAAATAAGCATCTGGCAGAAGGTGATGGCTTCACCTGGCTCCTTTCTGGTGTCTTCCTCTGCTTCCTCTGTGCCACCTGAGGATGGCACATTGCTGCAGAGCAGCGTCAGAAATCCAATGGTGTGACACAAAAAAAGCAAAAAAGGCAAACTGCTGGCATGAAAAGGAACTGCTCAGTGTTAGGCCTGAAGCAAAAGATCTTGGGTGGCCTCCCTGCCTCTGGATCTCTTTGGGAAAAGCCAGTCTTCTGTCTGGCAGGAGAATGGCAGAGCAATCTGTGTGAATTTATGAGTCTGGGTAAAACAAGAGACTGAAAATTGGATGGATTTGGGTACAAACTCAGTCACTCACAGCTCAAATTCCTGTCTTGTCCTTCCTTGCCACCAACACGTCCCGTGGTTTCCTTTATCCTCTTTCCTTCTGCATTTCCATTTTGACTTTTTCCAGCATCTCCCTCTGCACGTCAAGCCCTCTCCCTCTTCCCCTGGTCCTTTCTGTCTCCCTTATTTTCTCTGAGAACATCCATTTTGCTGCTGCTTTCATCCAACCAGCAGCAAGAGCTGCCTCCAGCACTGGGGGCTCCTCTGAAACCAGTGTGTCTGGGGAGTAAAGCTGCAACTTGCTGCTGAAAAACCCCATGATTTTATAAAAACACAGCGAGATAGTTAACCATCATGGAAGATAACATGCTAGTGATCTGTGATCATTTCCTGAGGCTCTTAAACTTCCAGGTGATTTGTAAAAAAAATCTTCAATTGGTAAATCAGAACTTTTAAGCAAGGGAAATTTATTTTTGATGGTAAATATTCCCTGTTAATAGCCAGATATTCAACTAAAATATATTGAATATATGTTTAGTTGAATATATCTCAACTAAAATATGGTTTACAATATACCAAACGTGGTAGATTGTAAATGGGGCAAATACTACTCGTGGAATAGTCTTCCTCTGCTTCAAAGAAACACCATTAATGCTGGTACAGGCAGAATTGAGCTCCAGGAGCTGAAATTCTCTGTCCATTCACAGAGCTGTTACAGCACACTCGGCAGCAGAGTTCAGCCACACTGTATTGCAGAAATGCCTGAGTTTAGGGTGGGTTTCTGATATCCTTGCATAGGTATGTCTCAGTATGATTCATTTCTTGGCCCATTTAGTTCCTTGCACAAAATCAGGCTTGTCAGGCCCAATCCTGAGTATAATTTGCTGAATGTTGCAAACAAGCAACTGTCCTTGTGAAACCAGTGCTCAGAGCAGAGCTGTATTGCTTTGGTACATCTCCCTGGCCTAGGAGGGCTTTAGCCAAGCTCTCTCCCAGCTAAGCAAGACAGGTTAAAGGAAAGAGCAAGAGCTGCAGCTGAATGCTGTGTCACGTCTTGATTTCTAGTACAAGCCATGTTCCTTTCTCTCAGTCCTGAAAAAAAGAGATTTGAATCATTTGAGCGGGAGGAATATCTAATTAATGTAATATCAACAGATAATACGAATCCCTAAATGGTGCCAACTGCAAATTCCTACCTCTTTTGATGTGTTACTGAGGCATAATTTCATTTCAGCTGGAAAAAAAAAAAAGGAAAGGGTCAAAGTTTTGCCCTTACAGGCAAATCCAAAGGCAACATTTACATCTAAATATACAATTAGGTCACAACAAATCACTGGATCAGTCAGTGAGCTGCCTGATCTTTTCTGCCTGGCAATCAAAGGGCAGATTCTGATACCATTTTGGTAAGTAGCCAGATTGGTTCCATCTACAGGAACAGATTCACAGGAACTTTAATGTGAGGGAACTTCTTAACTCACATTTCATACGTGCATGAAAGCCTGTGGCTTCCTTCTAACGTGAGTTCTCAGATCTGAGCACTGAAAAGTGCTCGAGTCCTGGCAGCCCACACAGCTTCACGTGGATATAAAAAGCAGCTGGGACTGTAGCCCTCAGCACTAACACCTTACATCATAAAAAACCAAAAAAAAAATAGTAAAGATTTATCCCCCAAATTCCCGCATTTATCTTGAACAGCTCCCGATTCCAGCTGCACTTCCAGAGGTTTCCCAGAATTCTGTTGATTCTTCTGTCAGTTGCTGACTCTCCAGCTGCTGACAGTGACTTTCTCCTCTAGTACCCACTCAAACCAGAACCTAACAGTACATTTTGAATACTTTTTAATTGCTCTCTCATGCTACTCTGACACAGAACTCCAGCGAGGGCAATCAGAAAAACGGGGGCTTCTTATCCTCACAAACCTCCCAGAGTGCCAGCTACCACTCTGCTATGTATTGCTTTAAACTTTACAATGTTTTATAATCTGTTCAGCTGCCTGCTCTCCTGTGATCTGCAAACATGAAATATTTATGTTAAAAATCTAATGCACATCACAGGAGCAAGAGAGGCGTGTTAAATCCTCACGGAGAGAATTGCTGAGGTGGCTGGGAAACCTTGGAGAGTGCAGTAAGCACCAAGACTTTGTGGAAAAATCCACAAACCAGGTGGATGGTCCAGGCTAGAGTGCTGTGCATGCAAAGCAGGTACGGAACATCAGCTGTGGGAAGAGCTGCCTGCTGTGTGAGTCAACTTGGCCTGTGCTGTTGGGATGCACGGGAATTTAGCTGGAAATCAGGATGTCTTGCAATGGGATGCACGGGAATTTAGCTGGAAATCAGGATGTCTTGCAATGGGATGCACGGGAATTTAGCTGGAAATCAGGATGTCTTGCCTGCCCCACTGAGGGCACAGGGACTGCTTCTCCCGAGTGACACTGCCACTTTTTTTAATTGAAAGGGTCAACTTTTATTAAAATGGCAAATATTGCTACAAAGTGAGTGCTCTAAGGAGTAGCAACAACATTTGCCATCCTCAGTTTCCCAGCTTTTCTTTCCCCATGCTGTCCATTACATGATATTGCACACTGGCTGGTGTTTCCACCTTGTTGCTGTGTTAACCATCCCTGTGGTTGAGATCAACTTCATGCAATGCTTTCCAAACGTGGTGCTCCTGATCTGCTGCGTTTTATATCTATTGTGCATTGGCTGCTGACCTGCCATCAGTCAGCTCAAATGCCTCCGTGCCCTTTCCAGCCATTTTTGTTTTCTCTGTGTGTGCTGAGAATGAGATTTAAAGCAATGTGCCAGTGGTTAAACAATTCCTCTGTCCTGTCCCTTCCATATCAACAATTTGAAAGAGAAAAAAGCCAGCTATTCTTTTTGTGTGTTTGACCGTGGCCTCGAGCTTTGAATCTAGTCTATGACCAAGTGGTGTCTGCTTAAAAAATAATAATAATAATACTGTAACACAGGTGGCCTTTGCAATTCTTTTTGGGGACCTTTAACCATCCTAAAACAAAGAGAGCAAGTTAATGCAGACTTTGATAATGTCACTTTTGGTCACCTGTTAACTAATAAACATGAAGAGCCTGAAACTGGATAGATCTGAGCTGATAATGGCAGCAGTGTGAACTCATTGCCAAAGACAACTGTAAGGGTATTTGAAGGTGAGCATTCCTATTTAGGAAAAGGGATGGGGTGACCAGCCACCAATTAATAATCAGTTTGTTTTGGGCTAAGACTGCAGGACACTGACATTGCACTGCTCTTCCTGGTGGCAGCTGTTCTCTGCTCTGGAAGGGCTGCGTGGCAGGAGAGGTTTGTACCTGCGCTGAAGGGAAGCACAGGGCAGCTGCCTTCCCCACCAGGCTGGAAGGAGGACTGGCTGGCAGCCTGAGGCATGTCTGGTGCGTGTCTCCTCTTAGTCTCCACAGAGCTCACCGAGGGGTACTGCTGCTCCATCTGCTCCCTGTGCAGGCACAGGCACGGTCCCTGCTGCTGGAGCTCCCACCAGCACTGCCCTGCCCTTCTGGCTCTGTTCAAGAAACCATTCCAGGTGGAGGAGAGCCTGCAGACACTGCACGTTGTTTATAAGGCTCCAGAGCTGTTGTTTTGCTCCTGGTGTTCCTGGACTCCACAGCAGCTCTGCCTTATGACAAGACCTGTTCCCCCCCTGCTCCTGCGCAGCAGCTCCTAAAATTAGGGAGGGAGGACACGAGGAGGAGCAGGATGGCTGTGACACTGGAAATGACTTGCCACTGCTCTTGCCATTGCTCTTCCCAGTCTCTCTTGGGCAAACATGGCATTTCACATGCAGTGTGTAACCTGCAGCCAGCGCTTAGCTCCTGGTGTTCTGACAAACAGGAGCTTAGTCCAGGTTCCTGCTTAGAGCTAAAATGCACAGAGGAGCTGCAATGCAACCAGGAAAAGCAGAAGTGCTGCTTCAGTTTACAAACTTCTGAGGAAAGGCTGTTCAATGGCATTAATTGGAATATCAAGGGTTCCAGGCCGGGATGGATGGGCTCTGAGCAGCCTGGGGCAAGGAATTACATGATCTTCAAGGCCACCTCCGACCCAAACTGTTCTATGATTCCATGATTTAAATTCCTGAGTTCTACTGATTTTGGTGGAAGGCAGCACCTAACAGAGTGTTAGCATGGGTTTCTGAGTGGATATGGTGTTGATACTTATAGCAGTGGTTTCATCTGAAATGGGAGGTTGTTCTCTGCCTGGGAAGAATGAAAAATAACAGCCGAGCAAACTCAAAGCATGTGCATCATCCATTCCCACCAAAAAAAGAGATGTTTTGTATCCCAGAGCCTTGAGTTGAAAGTCCCAGATACTCAGGAGTGCAGTTGGGCTGAGCCACTGATGGAATGAAGAAGTGGATGTCACGGAGCAGAATGGACAGGCACAAAGAACTGAAGGGAAATGCCATATCAACTGCAGGGAGCAGGCACAGTTTAAACCCTGGACTTTTCCCAGCAGTGTATCTACCTGCATTCCCACTGGTGAATTGGCAAGAGCACGTCCCAGAGTAATCCATTTGCAAGCATCTTTTCTGAAGTGAAAAAAAAAAGAGCAGTTAATGCATATGCAGAAAGGAAAATATTCTTATCTCATTAACAGACTTTCTTTAAGCTTGCTAAGATTAGAATACTTAGTTATTTCAAATTGGTAAAACATGCATTCATTATAAACATGATTATAATGATAACTTTGTAGATAATAATCAATTATTTAAATATGAATTATTTCCCTACATTAGAGTCATGTTTTCAGCTATAATCACCTCGGGTGCTCAATTCCTCCCTCCTTTACAGCACCTCTGGCTGCATGTGGAACATTAACCGTTTGCTTCCAGACACAGGCCAGGAGAGAGCCAGGTACAGAACCAAAATTTACTGTGCTGTCCTGACCAGCAAGTTAAACATGGTGGGGGAAAAATGCCATGCAGATGGCCATCTTAACTCACCGTTTCCCCCCCCCTTTCATTTTTATGAAAAATCTTGCATTTCTGCACTGGGAGCAATGCTCATAGGACTAATAAATAAAAAACTGATGTCCTGGCTGTTTGGAAGCACATGCAGTCATCCATTTTTAATAAGAGTTCTGGGGAGATTAGCACCCTGCAACAAAGGCTGCATGTACAGAATTGCCAGGCTGAGTGGCACAATCAACTCTCCTGGCTGGAACATGCTCCTTAACTCCAGATGAGGATTTAACCAAGTTCTTCTCCTCTCCTCGTGGTGTGGAGAAAATCCACCTTGAAATATTAGCTCTCCTGAGCACGCCTAACATGCTAAACATTTGTAGGGTAGACTATTCACAACATTTATGTGCAGCCAGTGGAATTTAATCTCTTTTATTTCTTGCTCCAAGTCTTGTCAGTTGTTTCCCCCCATTCTTTAGTAGTCTCTTTAATATGGTTTGCACACACTTAATATATTCCCTCTGAGGTTCTCAGCACACTTTCAAGAGCTACTTTTGCCCTGCTATGACTCTGCAGCCTATCTAGAATGTAATAGCACTATAATATACCTTTTTTATAGATATATAAACTGAAACATTGAGAAGTTAAATGATTTGCTGGTGGTTATGTTCAGAGTCAATGACAGGAAGGAAAGAATTCGCAGAACTGGACTATCAATATCCCGCTGTAACCTCCAGACACCGTGGTGCAATCCATCTCACCCAACTTCAGCTGCCTCCAGAGCAGATGCTGTGGCAAAATGACTTACCTCTTCTTTCTTTCTGGTCAAAGCAGAGCTGCAACTCACTAAACCCTTCAGTAGTTATTTAGGAGGTGTCAAACGAATTCTGTCCTGTGAGACCCCACTTCTCCCTGCTAGCCATGAATGGAGTGTGGCTCTGACATCAGCAGCTATGCTGAGGATGTGTAACATTAGGTGAGACAGATCCCATCCCAGCTTCCCCTCCCATAAATTTCAGTTCTGAGTGCTAAGTGGCTCTTTATCAAGGTTTCAAGAAGAATACTTTGGCAATAAGATTAATTAAATACTTGAAGGGAAAACTTGGCTGCTACCAAATTTAGCCCAGGAAGAAAGGGTTTATTGTCACAGAGCTGACAATAAACTGAGTGAGATGTGCATGGGGAGAGGAGGAATTTTGGAGCAAAGTTTTTAGCACCATGGGTCAGGGCCTAAGTTACTTAGGCACAGGAAGGTTCATCTGGAATTTTTAAAATGTGCTTAAGCACTGCTTCTGTAAGCAGTTTTGAATGCTACAGAGTGATTGTCTAGTTACATTTTAAGGCATTTTTTAGAATCTGTCCCCAGGTACTTCAGAAAAAAAAAGAATCTATGGATATCATAAGGCAGGTAGAAGAGAAATTCATATTTCAGAGGGGGAGTAAAACACGCTAGAGAAGCTGTAGTGTATTTGGGCACGGTGATTTATTTGCTTGTAGGGATTAATAATGGTGCCACGCAGCCATCCCCAAGCAATCAACCACAAAACAAGCGTTGCCTGCAAAGCCTCACAGAGAGGTGGATGAAGTTGTTGAAACGCTGGCTGGACTGATGGTTTGTCTTAATATCTAAAATAACTTGTTAGGTCTCTGTGAGACCGCTGCATAATCATCTTGAGCAAATGTATTTCATTACTGCCATAGTGCTGCAGTCTAACTGCTGCCTCTTGTTTCATAGCGTGCCAAATGCCTGGGGCAGGAACTGTGATTTTTCATAGTAGCAGCTACCATCCACTGGTGGCTGAGGTTCCTAGGCACTACATTATAACAGTTCTGTTCTGATCATTGCCTAGGTAAAGAGGCAGATGCTCACAGTGTCAGATATTCCTGGGTGGCTCACTGAATTGCAGGAATGCAGAGGCAAAGAAAAGGAGGGGGGAAGGAAGGAAGGGAAGGAAGTGAAGGGTGTTATTGTGTAATTTGTTGTTTTTTTAACAATCTCAAGCCCTAAAAATAGGCACCCATCTTTAGAAAGTTCAGGATTTGAGCAGAGTAGGGAAGGATCCTGTGCTGATGTCTGAAAATGTTTCTGATGGGATTTGGCTTGCTTCACCAGAATGCAATGATAGGTGTGTTTGATGTTGGGCTGGGGAAAGAAGGTAAGAATTTAATTATGAATATCTTTGTAAATAGACCATTTATCATCATGATGGATATAAAGTGGAAAACATGGCATAGCTGGCAAGCACATTCCTTAAGTGAATCTAACCTGAACTTAATAAAGAAATGCCAAACTAAGTGCAAAACACTGCTCTGCCAAGATGCAGGCTCCAGTCAATCATCCTGCCAGGTGCCACCGTGTTTAATGCTGGGACAATATATCACCAACAATCTCAGCTGCTCCCAGCTCAGCAGCATTGCAGTGCTCACTGAGCAACAGCAGGGAAGCACTGCCAGGGCACAGACTGGGCCACTGCTCTTCCTGGAGGAGCGGGAGCTGCAGCCTGCACGGAGCAGGGAGCAGGAACTGGGGAACAGACAGCCCTGCTCTCAAATGGTCCTTTGGTCCCCAGAAAGGACCTGGTGGCAGCTCCATCAGCTGCATTGCTGCTGGGTTTGGCCGGGAAGTGGAAAAGTGAGGGGAGCACAGTTCCATGCCTGGCTGGCTGGCAGCAGTGCTGCTGGTTGTGCACAGTTTGTGAGCCTTCAAAACATGACAGCTACTCGCTGAAGATCTGAAAGAGGTGGGATGACTCTTCTCCCCTTCCACAGTTTTTTTGAATGAGAGAGTAGGGATGGTAGTTTTCATGTCTCGGTTAAGCTCAGAAAATTGCCTTGCCAAAAACCTCAGAAAATTACTGTTTGTTTTCTCAGGCATCTTTAATTTTAAAATGTGCTGTTGCTTTCCATTATCTATTGTGCCCTAACCACTGTGTTGTATTTATGTGTATTTACTCTCTGACTAGTTGAATATGCTTGTCTGCTCCTGAAAGTGAAAGAGGTGCATGAATTTCACTGTGTGAAAGAGGTGTGTGAATTTGTAGCAAGTGCAAGGGCACATGTGAGGAGCCCAAAACACCAGCCCATAGCAAGGGCTGTGTATTTTAGCTGTTTCTTTTCTCTATAGGGTGTGTTCAGGCACTGGAGTTGCCCACACGCTCCTAGACAGAAATTCAAGAGCTACAAATAAACTGGTACCACTGAGGAAGTTTGTATTTCCTATCCCTGTGCAAGTTTCAGGCAATGTTCAATGCTATTCCCTTCGGTCCTTTGCCTCCGTGCTGGAATCAGAGCCCAGGCTGGGGCACGGCTTGGAATTCTGGGCAGATTTGTAGGGGTGGGAGCCACGAGCTGTAGGTCAGGCTGTGGGATGGCACACAGGCAGGCCAGGGCAGGAGGCAGCTCCGAGCCCCTGCCGAGCCCCTGATTCCCCAGAGCCCCTGACAGAGGCGAGGCAGTGCCAATCAGCTGATTGGCAGCGCGGCGCCTCTTGGAGAGGCAGCGTCTGTTGGCTCCTGCAAAGTTCCTGCCAGCATTCTTAAACTCTAATTTGGGAAGGAAAATTGCAATCTGGCAGATCCCTGCTGGAAGGTTGCCGACCCCTGCTCCAGGCTGGGGGAGCAGGGGGATGAGGCTCCCTCCCTTTGCTCAGGGCACCAGGAGTGGGCATCCGAGGTGGCTCCTCTAAGGCAGCCGGGCAATGGAGCTGTCCACGTGTTGACAGTGAACAAATTGTCTCTGCCTATTGTTGCTGGATGAGCCACTAGGTAACCAGATTGATTTTATGATCCCTCACTGAGTGTTCAGGGCTGCTGCTTGAAAAAGACATCTTTTATCTGTCAGCCAGTAAATCTCACATTGAGTTGCAAACATACTGGAGAGCTAGAACTCAGCAATACCATTTTTATGAATAGAAACGTTTTCAGAATAGACACTCTCCTGAACACACAGTTGTTTTACAGGAATTAAAGAAGTCCTTATGGTGGAGGGATAAGCCAACTCTGGATAAAATAAGAACCAGTCTATACTTTGATCTGCTGTTTGAACAGAACCATTTTGAAGAACTTAAAAAGTTCTGAGTTTTGTTGGTCTTTTTGCCTTCTTCCTTGCTTTTCTCTATCCAGGTTTAACTGGAAGCAAATAACAATACAATACAATACAAGAGGCTTGTTTGCCCTATTATTGACATGAAATCTATCAGATTTGCAACAAATGGTTTTTCTGGTTATTCAGCATTACTCAAGATCTTGGATATTTGACACGCACATAAAGCAAAATGCTCTGTTGACCAGAATCCAAATAGCAGACCAAAGAACATCTCAGCTATATGGCCACCACTGTGAGCCTCATCTTTTCAAAACAGCCACAAATCTCCAAGAAGGCAAACCAACTATGAGCAAACCTTGATTTATTTTTTTTTCCTCAAATGAATGTTTACAGCATTTCCAGGTCATCCAGTAAGTAGTATTCCATCCCTTGCACCATTTTTGTAACAGATGATTGATGAGAGGACATCAGAGGAAGGTGCAGAATGCTGAAATCCACTCCAGTCTCAACTTTTCTCTTGTTTTCTGCATTCCTTGCTGAGTATTAGAGAAGCCAATAACATACTGACAGTGACTCAAAGAAAATAGCCTCTCAATGAGGGAAATTGTGGCTGTTGAAACAACAGTTTCACCAAAGACCCATTGGTGAGTTTTGTAGCAGTTCTGTGCACTTATGCACCATTCTCTATTTTGAAAGGGCTGTAAAAATATTAACTAGTCTTGGAAGCCCCCTAAAACACCTACTGGCATTTTTTTAGGATTGGGATGCTTAGTGCTGGGGTTGGCAAGACCTTAAAGATCTGAAAGGAGCTGAACCAGCAGTGGCCTTGTAAACTGGGGAACTGCTGCCCCATGGTCACCTGTTGGGATTACTAGGCAGCTCATCTTTGCCTCAGTGATGTCCCTGTGCCTGGAGGTGACAGGATGAGCAGGTTTTGGTGATGCACATTGAAATCAAAGAGAGTTCATTATGTAGTCACAAGTGTTGAGAAATGACCAAGTGTCTTTGGAGTGCTGTTTGAGAGAGCCCTGGTAATCCCACAGCACCGAGCTGCTGCCCAGAGTGCTGCTGGCTGATGTTGTCTTGGCTGAGTGAGCTGTTCAACTGTACTGCAAGGGCCCTCTGATGAGTCCTGCACATATCCTGCTGTGCTTTGACAGTAAAACTTCACCAAAATTAACTTTAGCCTCTCCTTCAGCATTTGAGTGGCTTTGAGCGGACATTGAAGGTGTAGCACGTGTTTATATTTTTCAGAATCAAAGATACTCCTTGAGATTGCTCAGTACCAGATTCAAACTCTGGAGTTTACATGTATTGCCAGCCTGTTTCCTGTCAGGGAGTTTTATTCCAAGCACATCCATTTTCTTTACACAGGGAATATCTTGTTCCCTTGAACTGGAGCTGCACTTAGGCTCGGATCTGCAAGTGTTTAATGTGAGCAGTGACAGAGCCTAAGTGCCTAAATGAAATCTTGTGATCCCAAGAACCTCCTCTTAGCTCCTGCCTGCCCTGATTGTGCTGAAACTTCCCAATTGTGAGAGATCCTTAACTTCAAATAAAGTGCACTCAGAAGAGCAGCTTTCTGGGTGGAAATGAGCAGCGTGGCACTTATCTGCCTCAGAGATCTCTCTGGATCCAGGGATGAAGTGCTGCTCTGGGGGGGCTGCTCTCTCCTCCTGCTGCAGGGGGGTAAGACTGTGTTTCCCACTTCCCTAACCACCAGAACGAAGGGGAGGCTGGGGCAGGCTGGGATCTGTCATGTTTTTAATGAAATTGTTGAAATTGGCCAGAAAGAATGAAAGAGTAATTTGGCTGCAGAAAGGTATTTCTCTTCTAGCTTAATGAATTAGATAATGAAACCATTTCAATGCTTCATCCGTGGTCACTGCCATGTAGAATGAAGGAACAGGCCATGGAAGGGAGTGTGGAAACAGGAGGGCCATCCACTCAGTTGTGTGTTTCACTTGCAGTGCCAGTACATTGTCATTGTGCTGCTTCCATTTCCCACCGAAGCCTTTTTTGCACAGTTTCTAGACAGACTTTGGGGCAGTAGTTGCAGCTTTGGTACCTGGTGGTTGGGATGAACCTTTGGGAAGAGCAGGACACGACATTGTAGCCTCCAGGCAGAGCAGGGCTTGTAGCTTTTTAGGGTAGTCAGGACGAGGGAAGAGATGCAGAATCTCGACTCCTTGTTTCAGACGGTTGGTTTATTATATTGTCATATATATTATATTAAAAATGCTAAACTAAAACTACACTAAAGGAATAGAGAGAAAGGAATCATTAGCAGGCAAAACAGGAATAGAATAGAATGAACAACAAAATTTTGTGACTGATTAGAGAGTCTGAGTTAGCTGTATTTTTGATTGATTATTAAGTAGAAACACCTAATATGGACCAATGAACAATGCACCTGTTGCATTTCACAGCAGCAGATAGATGCTGTTTACGTTTTGTTCTTGAGGTCTCTCAACTTCCCAAGAGAAGAAAATCTTAACAAAAAGATTTTCATAAAATATGTCTGTAACAAGGGCTGGCCCTGGGTGTCCCCAGTGCAGGTCACAGCCAGGGAGCTCTTTGGTGTGGGGCACGGAGAGCCTGGGGCACTGCCCTCCCTCCCTCCTCCCTGGCAGCATCCAGGGGAACAAGGTGATCCTTTTTCTCACCCTAAAAGCAGCAGCTAATAGGGTCCAAAGGGACAGGACAGGCCTGAGCTGTGTGGCCCAAGGACAAGGAGCAGTCTCCTGGCAGCCGTGAATCCAAACACCAGTGGGGGCAGGATTTAAATTCCGTCCCCACGCTCTGTAATGAGCTTCCTTGCCAGGTCAGACTGCATCATGAGGCACCTGGCAGGGTGTAGGACAGCCTGCAGAGGGGGTGTGTTTGTGCCTGAGGGCTGTGCTCCACTCCCAGCTCCCTCAGGAAGGTGCTGGTGCTGTTGGTTTTTATTTGCTGTGGGTGTTGCAGACTCTTGGGTGGGTTTGTTATGGGGGGGCGCTGAAGTAGGGATTATTGTCAGGGTGCCAGCAGGGTCTGGGGGTCCCCCCAGGCTGGCTGGGCAGGAGCAGGGCAGCTCCAGCTCCATCCACAGGGCCAGGATGTGGGGCCAGGCTGGGCAGGGCTGTGTGAGCTGGGACTGGCCAGGCTGCAGCATCCCTGGCACAAGGCTGATGGCCTGGGGCTGGAATGGGCTCCTGAGTGCTGGCTGGGGTGGGGGAGCTCTGGGGGGGCTCCTGGCACCTCTCTGCAGCCCTGGAGTTGGACCTGCTGGGCAGCAGCTTCACCAGAGGAAGGTGGTTCATTTCTTCCTGCTCTGCATTTTCTGAGCAGCCTAACCATGGGTTTGCTTTCACATCCTTTGAGATTAGTCTTTATTTCAGACAATGCTTTCAACACTAAAAGGGTCATAAAAATAGGCATTTCCTGAGAGCTTAGGAAGGAAAACTGTTAGTCTCCCATCCTTCTCCCTCCCCCAAATTATTTGATAATGGAATGGGAAGCTTTCCCATAATCTTTTGCTTGATTTTTTGCTAATATGAACCTGTCAGAGATCGTGGCATTTCCTTACTGTGTGATGTGGAGCCAGCTGGAACCAAATAATCCACCCACGTTTTTCATCATCCTTGTATTCTGATAGGAGCTTCAGCTCAGCAGAAATGAGAAAATACCTGTTATTCCTTCCTTGCTGTCATGGTGGCCACACTGAGGCTGTTTCCTCCTGGCTGAAGTCTGACTAAACCTGAATAAATGTGAACAGACCAAAAATAAAGGGTTTTCTGCCTGGAACCAACACCTTACACTTATGGCATGGAAAGTAAATTAAGAAATGACACTTTCCACTCATCGTCCCAAATAAATATTTTCTAGGCTGAGTAAGGAACGTTCCTCCTTTGGCTTGAAGGTACAGAGGTTTGGGTCTGAAAAAACACCTTCCTTTATCCTAAATTTCTTTTCTGACAGAAAGGAGAATTGTCATGTGAGCTCCTGGACCTGCTCACCAGAGACCATGGGTAATTTCTGCTGTTCCATGACTTGTTCTCTTCCTAACAAAAGCCATCTAAAGGAGGGGCTGCCAGTGCAGAACACAGCTCCTCAGCCCCTTGGTTTCCAGGCCTGGTGCCCCTGCAGCTGCAGGAAAGAACCTCTGCCATTTTACCTTCCCATTTCCCCCTCCTCTCGCAGTCTATGTTGCATCTGCTTTAACCATCAGAGTTCTGTCTGTAACATCTCTCAAAGTCTAATCCATCGCTATGGACCCACCTAGTGACGGCTTTACAGATCCCTTACATTCATAAAGGCTCTTGGAAAAATCCTCTCGTTATTTTTGGTAGGCGTGGGTTGTTTGTTTTTCGGGTTTTTGGGGTTTTTTTTGGTGTTTGAAATATATCTCAGTGCCCAAAATGAACGCTTTGTTTGAGTTCTTCCTTCAGTGAGAAGGCAATGACTCTTAGGTGGTTACACGTGAACAAAGCCCGAGCGCAAGGAGTGTGGTCACACTTGTCAGAAATGGCCACAAATGCCATGTAAAACCCATCACAGCAAGTGAGAACTGTCTGTGGTCTCAGTGTGAGGAAGCTTTTGTCCACGGTATGGCAATGGAAGAGCTCTGTCCAGTTTGGAGTGATGCTGAGGGGCCGGGCAGGGCTCCTGCTCCCTGTTGGAGCCCACTCAGGGGGTGCTCTCAGCCCGAAACGTCTCTGCACACACAAACTGCAAAGAATTAGCAACATGCCGTGGCTTTCAGAGACCATCCACCGCCTTCTTGCTTTGTTCAGTGGTACCCATGACATTTGTGGACAGCCAGAAACAGCACAGCAACACCTGGCTGCAGCGACTGATGCTGAACATCTGGGAATGCTGGGCAGGTGCTCCTGGTTTGGGCAGGTGTAGTCAGGCTCATGAGGCAGAGGTGCACAGGGCTGGCTGTTCACCTGATGTGGGATCCAGCTAGGTTCTTGTCAGGTGTCTGTGGCCTTTGGGTCGCTCACAGAGGTGGGGATGAGCCTCCCTCCTGCTATTCCTGCTAGTCCTGAACCTGACAATCTGAGTAGTCCAACAAACTGCTCCTCAGAGCTTTGCTCACTGTTTGCTCCCCACTTAGTAAACCCCCTGTGTTACACTGATAACTGAATATTCACATGAGCATTCACTGTGGTACACACATCTTGTGTGTAACAGCCTTTAAAAACACACTTCTAGGAATTTTTCATTTATCCTGTGTTGTAGGGACAGGCTGCAGGTCCTGCATGGACACTGGAGACAGTGGCAGAGATTGTGAACATTTACCAGCAATGAAACTGTGTTTGCAGGTAAAGTTTCAGTGCAGTGAGATATTTTGTAAGGTTTATCAGAAATATGTCTTTATTTCAGTTTAAAAAACCCCAACCTGTAAGGTGTTGATCAATAGTGAAATTCTTCCATCCTGCTTTTATATCCTTTCATGCTTATGAAAATACTCAAGCCATGCACAGCAGCCACACAAAACTCCACAGCCAGACTTGGAAATGCAAGACATTGGATCATTTCTAAAAAAAATCATTTCTTATATGGACTAGTCCAACCGTGTGCAAACTCTGTCAAAACTCTTACATGGTACAGAATGTACACCTTGTAAACCATTCCCAGTTGCAGGACTCTGTGGCTCCCTCAGTGCTGGAGGGCTGATGCCATTTCATACCCCCTGTCCCATCAAAGACAGGCTCTGATTTTCTAGATATCCTTGGTGTCAATGCACGGCTGAAGTTCATTGACCCCTGAAGGCTCCCCAGGTCTGGAGCATGGACTGGGCTCCAAGCTGCTGGAAAACCTGATTTGCACAGCTCAGTATTAGAAGTGGGGCTTTGGAATAGGTGTGGCTTAAAACTGGAGGACAACAGGATTGATATTATTATTATTATTATTATTATTATTATTAATATTATTATGGCTAGAAATGTGGGAAAACCCCATCCAAAACAAGCATAATGTCCTGGATGAACTGAAGTTACATAGAAGAAATTCAGGTGTTTTCTAAAAGGCTATCCTCGTCACATGTGTAAATATTTTTTTCCCTCTGTACCGTAGCACAGAATAACAGTTCAGGTTTTCTTCCTTGCTGCTGTAACACGCAATAATAGGTAAAAAGGGTAGCAGGTTTGCTGAAAAACCAAATTATTTCCCAGTCATATTCAATTGTATGAGGCTTAAGAGGGAAATCTAACCTGCAGCCATTGTTTTGCAATATTAAGGATTGCTACTGTCAGAGACAAAAGTGAAGGAGAAGCAGATGCTAAACTCATCAAATGAAGAGCAACAGAGCAGTGGGTAAAGCTGGCCATATCAAAATGTGCAACTGGAAATTGATGATGAGCTGAAATAGGGCTGCTAAATTAATATGTATTCTTTCCTTTTAATATTGGCTTCTAACCTGTAAGGTTGGAGAAAGCCATTTTTCTGCTTCTCTTTAATTGAACACTAGAATTGATGCTGAGAATTAGTCTAATGACTTTTCTTTCCTTACTTGATAAATTGGTTGAAATGGTAATAAAAAATAAAATTAGGAGACATATAGATGAGTGTTGTGATACAATAGCTATCCATCAGCATAGCTTTTGTAGAGAAAAAAAAGGTATAAAGATAATTCCTTGAGCTGGTCAACAAATAATAAAATACAATTATTAGATTTTTTTTTCCTTTTAATGGCAGTTTTTGAAAAAGACCTTAACAAGGTACTTGAATAGAGTGACTTCTATATGAGGAAAAAGCTACGAGACTTTTTAGAGAGAAAAGATAAAAATAGAAGTTTATTAAGTAAAAGAAAGGGAGATCAGTTACTTTTTATTTTTTCAGTTATAAGAACGAGTCAGTCAATTGCAAACACACAAAATAGGAAACAGTCTTTTATGTAATTTGTAATTTACTTTTGGCTCAGAAGTACCGTGTATTTGGGTTTATATACTCGTGTGAGGCAGTAAAGCAGTTAAAGCACTCAGCAGGAGGTGAGGGGCAGGAATAAGTTGCCCCCCTCATTACAGAACACTTGTCCAGCCTGGGCCCCCCTTGTTTGAAATACCTGGGAGGTGATAATACGATGGAGACCTGACTCTGATTTGATGCAGGCTGGACTTTGTGTCTGAGGCAGAGTCCTCTCTTAAATTCAGCGGGGATTTTTCAAACTATCACAAGAAAAAATTGCTTTTATTAAGTGATGTGCATTTTTTTTTCAATGCAATGAAACACAAACCCCGGTAGCGTCGTGTTTTGGTGGCCCTGTGTGTCATGGCCCACAAATCACCCTAAAAGCTGTGATCTCTTCAGAGATTACAGGCACAGGGCTCCGTGTGGTTGCTTCTGTGCCAAATGCCCGTCCTGGCTGCACGCAGCAGGTTTTAACTGTGACTGCAATGCTGGGACCCTTCTGAAAAATTCATGGCAAGTTGTAAAATAAATGAAAAAGTCGAGGCCAGTTAAAAAACCAACTAACAAACAAAAAACTGAAGAAGGAGGGGGAAGTAGCTGTCTCCTTGTCCTTTCATTTTCCACGCAGTTTGCACTTGTGGGAACACCTGCTGCCCTTCTGGGGCTGGCTCAGACTTCCTCAAGAGAGCGAGTCTCAGTGTGCCCCTCTCCCTGGGGAAACCCCTGCCCAGAGGTGCAGCACATCGCTCTCCTGAAAGGGCAGCAGCCACTGCTGCCAGGGGAACGGGGGGCAGGACTGACCCTGTGGGGCAGACGGTACAAACGGGATTGCATTTCTTGAAGGAGTGTTAAAGACTGCCCCGTATCTGATGAGGTGACACTACACCATTTCTGCATTTGATGGTTTTTCTCTGTATGGCTCAGGCTGTTAGCATTCAGAAGCTGTCTAATTTACTTTATTTTATTTATTGGATGGGGTCAAGCACTTTGTAAATTATGGACTGCATTCTCAGTGAATCAAAATATTTAGGTTGCTTGTGTGGTTCAGTCCTTGGCATCATGTCACTAATTACTTTAACACAACTGAAATAATGGCAAAAAGAAAATGCATGGAAAAGAAAGAGAAATTAAACTTTGTACAACAAAACAAAAGGCACATTAGAAACAGAAAATGTTATTGAAAGCAAAAAGTGGGTGACCAAATGTGCAGTCTGGATTCAGTACAATGTTACATGGCAAGAGAAGAGACAGCTCTGGATCTTCTCCAGGCAGAGGAAAATTTATGACATAAATTTTCTTTGATAAACATTCCTGAGAAACTTCTTTGTATTTTTATCTTAATGAATGCCTGTTTGTCTCAGCCCAGTGGTCTTTTTTTTTTTCCCTGTGTTTTTATATTCTTTTATATCTCCTTTCTGATTCTTTTATACTCTGAATATACCTCAATGGCAGCTGTTGAAGATCTGTCTTACAAGCTAATTGGTACTAGACAGCAGCCAGCCCTGTGCCTGCCTTGCATTAGGGCTTCTGAAGAGGGTCCCCAGATATTCTGATCTTCCCATATTTATGCTTCAGGACTCTGTGGCAGTATTTTCTCTGTTTTTCCCTGTGCAAGGTACAGAAGCATTCCCAGGGGCCCTCAGCATTCTGCCCTGGCAATGTTTCTGTCCCAGGTAATGAGAGATGAGAAGCAAGAGTTAAGCCTCCATAGAAAGAGCAATAACAAGCCATTGGTCTGCTTTATACCATACTTAGGTATTTATTTCTCTGTAATAGGGGCTGAATTGAAGTCTGTGTGCTGAAAGCAGGAGTTTAGATTTTTGCTCTTACTCAGAAGTGGAAAATCACTTATGAAACTTCATCAGGGCACCGTTAAAATAAATTAAGGGTTACGTATGCTTTTGTAACTTTAAAAATGAGCTGGAACTCTACATGCTCATTGATTGCTGATCACTGCTCAAGGTGTAAGATGGCAACGTGTTTTATATCCCCTTCCCTTGCATTTAATGTCATTAGAATCACTGCTTAATTTAGAGTTTGGTCTTCACAGTGACTCGTATAACAAGTTAAATATCAACTGACTCCATTTAATAAACACTGATTTGTATTTATCTTATCATAGACTGTGCACATAATGTGGGGATCTCATGCATGGCATACTAGAAAGGAATGTGGTTCCAAATTTGTTCTGAATTTGACATTTTGGTATTTCTATTTAGGAAACATTTTCTCGATAACAGTTACACGAGTCCTTATGATTATACAGACTAAAAGAGAATAGAATAGGTAAAGAGTTACAGAACGTAGGAATGTTACCTCTTTCTGTGTTCTCTAATTGCAATTGCAGTCAAAACTGTAAACTGGTTCAGACAGAGGATATTTCATAGAAAAGGCCTAATTCTTCACTGTTCTTCCAGTAAAAAGTGAATACCTAATGGTAATATTATTTGAAAGAACTTTATATTGCTACTTTTCGTAATCCAGTGAAGCACATAAAATGGAGGGCAACCATGAATTAAACTCTGCTTGAGTCATGCACACCTGCAAAGAGTTCAGCCTGGCTAGCTCGGGGTGGCTGTAGCTCTCTGCTGGAAGTGTCACACACGACTGCAGTGGCACTACAGGGAAACCACTTCTCCTAAGGGAGGCAGGCAGCCTGTGGAGAATCTGCATGGCAAACACCAGAGCAAACCTCACGGCCACGAGAGGAAGGCTGGAATGCCTGCACAAAACACATTTCTGGGTGATGTGGACTATTCCAAAAACAGCCTTGCCCTTCTGGTTGCATGTTGCTTGATGGTCCACGGAAGCAAAGCTGTTTGTTTCAAACCCAGTGCCCTTGGTGTACAAGTTAGAGCAGACCACAGTGGAAAAAGCAATGTGATGACTAAACTGGTGCAGTGGATCAGTCAGAAAAAGAGAATTGTAATTGTGGGAGTGACGAGGATGTGGTGGGATGAGCATGGTGAGAGCCATGGAGAAAGGCCCAATGGTTGAGCAGGGAGAGCTGCCTTTCAGTGCCCTCGGAATCAGCTCGACAATTATTATCTACCATTGCAAACAGACCAAATTTATGGGTTTAGGATGCTCAGGCTCAATATCTACCATTGCAAATGGACCAGTGTTGGGGTTTAGGAGCTCAGGCTCAATATCTGCCATTGCAACCAGACCAAAGCTGTGGGTTCAGGATGCTCAGGCTCAATATCTGCCATTGCAACCAGACCAAAGCTGTGGGTTTAGGATGCTCAGGCTCATTGTCCACCATTGCAAACAGACCAAAGCTGTGGGTTCAGGATGCTCAGGCTCAATATCTGCCATTGCAACCAGACCAAAGCTGTGGGTTTAGGATGCTCAGGCTCATTGTCCACCATTGCAAACAGACCAAAGCTGTGGGTTTAGGATGCTCAGGCTCATTGTCCACCATTGCAAACAGACCAAAGCTGTGGGTTCAGGATGCTCAGGCTCATTGTCCACCATTGCAAACAGACCAAAGCTGTGGGTTCAGGATGCTCAGGCTCAGGAGCTGATGTTGCCTCAGCCTTGATGCCTCCCAGCCCCTCCTCTGGACAAGCAGCAGGGAGAAGGGATCACCCCCTCGGCTGGGAGTTGTTCTCTGTGCATGCTGGGTGTGGGGGCAGGCCCTGGCAATGCCAGTGCCACCGAGGGAGAAGGCTCCTGCTGGCACTGTCACTGGGGAGGCTGGGGGCTGCACGGTGAACACACCTGTCCCTCGCAGGGACCATCCCTGTGAGCAGGAAGGAGGTGCAGCAGGGACACTGCCCCAGCTGAGGCTGGGGGCTTTGGTCAGCATGGGATAACTGCACTGGAAAAAGCACATTATTTTAAAAAACAAACCTCAGAGCAATCAGTTCCTATTTTAGTAACATTGCATGTTCAGGGCCTTAATGGGGAACCGTAAATTTGAAATCCAGATATCTTCTTAAATTATTTCAATCACAGTTCCTATCCACGGGTATGCTCTCTGTTTCTATGGCTATTTTTTATTAGTGGTCCTTTATTTGTTTAATTAATGGTCCATTAATTGTTTAATTTCTTAATTGTTTGCTCATTTGTTTAATTGTTTAATTTCTTTTTTTTTTCAAACTGCTTCTGTGCAGACCAAGGATACTAAGACAAACAGTAAATACACCTTGTATACAGAAATAATAAAACAATAATAACCCCAAAACAGAGGGGGTTGGGAGAGTGAGGGACCAACACATGATGCAAAACCAGGATTGTGCCACCTCACTCATATTTCTTGGTTTTACAATTAAAAGTTACTCATTGCTAAAATAGACATGTAATTTAATTTTCAATGTGTTTACATGTACTATTTTAATTTCTGAAAATCCCTACTTATATCGTAGTTTGAAAATAGATTAATGTTGAGATTCCTTTACTCTGGCTGATTCAGAGTGGAAAGGATAAAAGAGTGAGTTTCAGCCTCCTTTAAAAAAATAAATAGGGACTTTATTGTAATATTCAGGGAAGTTTGAATTTAGATGAAGGTTCAGATTTCTTTTTAAGGGTAGCATCAGTCCTGTTTTACAGGGAGGGCTGCAGATGGTAGGGCCTTGCTAAAAGTGCAAGTGAATAACTGATAAATGAGGGCTTCCCACTTACAAATGAGATGGTTTTACTTTTCCTTGAAGAAATGCAGTAAATTGAAAAACTCTAAATAGCACAGAAATTTCAGTCCTCCAGACCGCCTTCTCCTTCTCAGATTTTGCTATACTATATTCAGCGTTCAGTTTTGCCAACACTGAACATGCCTGATGTGGCATTTACATTCTTTAAAAAAGGCATGGATTAGTTTTATTTCTAAGAGTTAACTTCTCCTCTTGACACATGTACTTAATTCCCATTAATGGAAATGGCAGCTAGGCATGCACACTGGAAGGAAAAATCTATTCCTAAGCATAGGATCCAAGCTGCATTGTGGCTAAACCTTTCCATGCTCTGAAGTGAGCCCTCATTATCTGCAGGATATTTTTCATAATAAATGCATCAACCCCGCTCTGTTCCCCCTCCACTCTCCCAGAGTGTGCTGCAAAGCACCCTTTCCTGGGAGTCTTACGGATCCATTCTCAGTGCTGCAGTTGTCTTGAGCGTGCGCCTAGGAAAGAAAATCCATTTAGAATCTTCAGAGTTTTGCATATTTTCTGTGAGAATTTTCCAGCAGACCGTTCTGTGGAACATCTTACATTGCCTTGGACTTCGTAGGTCTCTATTATTAAAACCTACAGTGGAAATAACAAAACCCAAAAAGCTCCTTTCCCCCCCCCCCAGATCTTCCTTTGCTTACAGTAGTGCAGTATCTGCCAAAGGCACTAGGCTGAAATGATATCATTGAAGGATTTAAAAAAAAAAATACTGTTTCATCGAAGGTTTTCCTTCCTCCAGTATGCTTGTGTAAAGACTTGAGGATTCCGCCTGTGCAGTATTCCAGAGTTACAGGATTTCTGACTTGAGCTGGGTGGATAATTGATTTTTTGGTTCACTTCTTGGAGAACCACAATAGCAAAAAAAAAAAAAAGAAAAATCAGTTAAGCACAAAAATTCTTATAAGAGTTTATTATTTCAGTTGTGTCCCCTCATCCAAATGAAAATCAGAGGGTTTTTTTTTTTTTTCAGTTCAACCCAAACTGTCCACTTTTACTGGGGCTTTTTGGTTTGGGCACCCCTTAAAGGAAGCAGAGCTAGAGAAATGCAGATTCACTGCATTGCTGGGGGAGTAGTAAGAGGGTTTTCATTTTTCTCATCAGTTAAAGACATTTGAACTTGTGTCTGAATTCTCAGTTTGAGAAGAAAGAATTGTGAGCATTAAATGTGAGTGGGTTTTGTAACTACCACTCACTCAGTAACAAGGGCCACCAGAGCTTCCTGTTAGTAGTCAAAAGTTTCAGAACAAGATGAAATTTCTTACGTTAAAAACTGGGGCAGTTGCATGTTATGTACATTTTCTTCTTTCTCAGTGGTTATTTATCCAAATTTCTCAGTTTTTCCACTTTCTGATGTGCTAGCAGACTTTGTGACATGTCCTGGCAATTTCTAAAAAGCAAGCTAAAAGTCAATAGGAAATGATTTTTAGAAGGGTTTCAAGATTCCCTCAAAGCACTTCACTTGCCTTTTCTCCATCTTGCCATTGCAGCTGAACTCCTTAGGAGAAGGTAATTTCATCAGAAAGTCTATACTTAACTGTCTGTATTCCAGTAATATATGTATTATCCATGCCATCCAGTACAGACAGGGATACTGTAATACAAAATTACTATAACAGCAACAGTAAGTTGGTTTTTTCTCCTCTTTGGACACCACTCTGTGTCTCACCTCTCACACTCCTCTGGGAGTGGGAGCTCGGGAGTTGCAGAAAACATAAAATGAAGGTAATGGGGAAGAAGATACCTGAGCACAAAATGTATTTATTGGGCTAAGAGTAATTGTAAACTTGGTTAAGTGAAAGAAGAGTTCATGTCAGAACCATTCAGGGGCGAGATCTCAATTTCCTTTCTTACTTCCATTTCCTGTCCCCTTCTCAGCTCTCCCTTTTGCTCAGTTATCTTCATTTTCTCTCCCACACTTTTATTTTTCCTTTTTTCCTCCTTTTAATATGGTTCGTTCTCATTTAGCCCATGTCTTCTTCTATAACTCCTGATGTGGATGCTTTGGTTTATAATCATGTCAGCTGAGAGCCAGCAAACCAGGAGCCCCGGTGTGCTAGGAATAACACCAGCTCGGGGGGGTGTGTGATCACTGTCCTGGAAAAGCTCAAGTGGGAAATGATATGGGGAAAAGGTAAAAAGACACGAGAGCAGACGGGGAAGGACATGGTGGAAGAAGGGCAGTTGTGGAGCCGAGTTGGTAGAAGGATGTGAGGTCAGGGCTGATTGGAGCTACCATGCAAAGTATGGTGTTCCTGCTCTACCCAAATGCTCGAGATTTACACTTCTTTTAATAAGAGGTGGTCCTCATTTTCTTCCAGAGGTGGCTTCTGTGCAGCTCCACTCCGTGAACTCCTCCCAGGGCCAGGCGTGAGGGGAAGCAATGGAAGCAGGGGCAGGAGGAGCAGCATTTATGGATGGGCAGTGGTGCATCCAGGGGAAAATGAAACACCACCAAGAGGGGCCCTACAGAACGTGAATACAGAAATGAAGCATGTTTTAAACGTAACAGTAAAAGTAAAAAAAATCTGTGGGGAAAAAGGCTCAAATAGACATATATATTAAAAAATATATATGTACGTTTCAGCAGCATAAGGGCTGGTGTTGACTGTGAGGTGTGTGGGGTCTTTTTTCATCCTTTTGCTTTGTTTTTCATCCTTTTGCCTCTCAAGGCAGCAGAGTTGGCTAACTGTGTCAACTTGGGCCAGCTACTAAGCCTGCCTGCATCTCAGTTTCCTTATTTGAGGCCAAATTCTCTTACTAAGTAGCCTCCTACTCCACACAGAGATTTGCTGATTTGAATGGAGCCCCTGCAGAGTGAGATACTTTTCAATACAAATAAAGTTTTGGAATCGGCCCTAATTATATTTATTACCTGCAGAGGAGTAATGTGATACTTAACATGGTTTGAGACCCTCAGATGAAAGAGAAAGTATTTGGAATTGTTCTTTTTAATCATCTGCTGCCTTTTCAAAGTCTACTTCATGGCCGTCCTAAAAGGGATAGCCACTAAAAAAACAAATGAAAGATCCGTGTAGCTGTTAACGGGTTTGTCAGGCTCCCACGAAAGGGACTCTGTGGAAAATACGAGTTGCTGGGGGCTGCCGGAGGGAGCTGGTTAGCCCTGCCCCAGGGTGGGGAGGATGAGCCGTGCCTCACCCCGGAGCTGGCGGGTTGTGCTGGTGAGGAAGGCAGGCTGCAGGCTGCCCCTGCTCGTCCCCTTTGTGCCTCGGCGAGGTTGGCAGCAGCGTTGAGTGCCGGGCCGGGTTTGCTGCTGGTGTGCCCTCATCCCAGCGCTGCCCTGCCGGCCTGCGAGAGCCCGCTGTCCCTGGCACACAGCAAATTCACCAGCGTAGCTGTCGGATATTAAAAATAATAAGCTTTTTTAGTTGGCGTTCTTAAGCCAGCGGGCATGAAAATGCTGAAAGTTTTCTGGATGCTCCGCGCAAATGCGTGCACATATTCCTAAAAGTAACCTTGCCATCTCCGCGCCACTGGGAGGCAGGGATGAGAGGGGTGGCAGTGGACCTCCTCGCACTGTCGTGGGCTCAGAACCACGTGGGTTTAAAGGCCCTTAATGTTGTCCAGCTGCAGATAAAAGCAGGGGGAAGAGAGAAAAGACTCAGGGCAGGGGAACTGGAAAGAACGGGGGATAGATACGCGCTCCGGCGTGGGTGTGCGCGCACGTGTGT
This sequence comes from Motacilla alba alba, assembly GCF_015832195.1. Classification (NCBI taxonomy): domain Eukaryota; kingdom Metazoa; phylum Chordata; class Aves; order Passeriformes; family Motacillidae; genus Motacilla; species Motacilla alba. Next base: position 71,526,973 of record NC_052031.1, read on the forward strand.
GCGCAAAGCAGGGCGCCCGGCTTTTTTCTCTGTTTTATCCTTTCCCCTCCCGCCCCTTGGTGCGAGCTCGGTGCCCGGGCCGCGCAGGGCATCGCAGGGCATCGCAGGGCATCGCGGCACCGAGCGCTGCGCTGGCACGGCTCACCCCGGGCCGGTCCCCGCGGCGCTCCCCCGCGCCCGGAGCACTCGGGGCTGCCGGGCCCGGTACCTGCCTGCCCTCGGCAGATGGTTATCGGGCTGATCGGGACTGCGGCAGGCGGCCCGGGGGCTCTGCGGCCGCGCCGCGTCCACCTCCTTATCAGCGATTGTCTGCGCAGGGAGCGAGAGGCAGCCGGACGCGGGGGCTTTGCTGCTCGCCCGGAGAGTGCGGGGGGAAAAAAGGGGGGTGCGATTGAACAGAAAACGAGAAAAGCCCCAACAGACGAAGGGAAAGTTTATTTTTGTTGTTGTTCGAACATCCGCGTGTGTGCGATCGTGTGCGCGCCCGCTGTTTTGGCATGCGGCTACCTTTTCCCTCGCACACAACGGGGCTGTTTGATGGAGTTTGGAGCTGAGGAAACTTTGGGTTTGTTGCCAGGACGGTTCGCAGCACTTTGTGGAAAGCAAGAGCTAACAGTGAGACCGACAGAGTGAGTGACAAGTTGTTTACAGGTTTCCTTGAAGGGGCCTCTGCTATATTTCAATCTGTCAAAGTTGCTTTTCTTCCCTCAGAACAATGCCTGATTGTTGTGCGGGTGATTTTTTTTTTTTTTTTCCCTCTACCCAAAGAGAGAGAGAGAGAGAGAAGGAGAGAGAAAGCGAGAGACCGGGAAGGGTGGGGGGAAAGGAATGAAAATTCTTCGGCACACAAATGCCTTTGGTAACATTTTTATGTGTTTAATCTCTTCTCCCCTATTTCAACTCCGAGAGTTGATAACTGTTTCAATTTAATCAGTCTGCTCTTGTTTTATCTTCTTTCTCCACTGATCTTCCTCAGCGTAGGGGATTTGCTCCTGGCTTGCCGCTTTAGGTGGATTGCCGGACCGCTTTTTGTTTTTTTTTTTTTTCTCCCCTCCTCCCCCACACCCCCCTCTCTCCCCTCCACCCCTGCACGTTTTTCCAGGACATTGGAGGAGCTGACTTTTCGCGTTCGGCGGCGGCGGGCGAGCGGAATGAGAAGGGAAGGACAGGCCCCCGGAGGTCGCGGCGCTGCGAGCGCGCTGCCCCTTTAAGAGACTGGTCAAGGAGCCCTCGCTCAGAGCGAGCGAGCCGGGAGGGAGGGAGCGAGCGAGAGGGAGGGAGGCACACAGCGAGCGAGAGAGAGAGAAAATCAATCGCTTTAGAAGGTTTGGACTCACTTGACAGGTTCAGTTGGAGGCGACCATAGGTGGCTGCTGTGACAAAGGGAAATTGTGCTTTTCCAGCATGCTAACTGACCCTGATTTACCTCAGGAGTTTGAAAGGTGAGTCGAGTTGTTGGGGCGGGGGTGTGTGGATGCGTGTGGGGGTGTCTCTTCCCTTTTTTTTTTTTTTTTTTCCCCTATTCTGTTTCGCGCTTTGTTTGTTATTGCACTATTATTTCTATTTTTTTATTATTTTTTTTTTAATTTCTCGGAGCACGCCTGTTGGCGCGCGTGTGCGCGGATGGGCAGCGGGCACACGGACGCGCAACTCCGGCAGCAGGCCGGGCTCCGAGCCGCTGCCCCCGCTGCCATCGCGTCCCCCCGCTCCCCCGGCGCCGTGTCACTGCCCGGGCTGCCGGGCACCGCCGAGCCCCGGCCCCGGGCGGCGCAGAGCTTTGTTCGGGGCCGCCGTGCCCCGCCGCCGCTCGCCCTTCCCGGGCGCAGCCTGCCCGCCGCTCCCCGCAGGGCGCTCCGAGGATGCCCGGTGGCGGCCGGGCTGCCGGGCATCCTCCAACTCCCAGCCTCGGGCTCCCGTCAAACTTGGGAAGGCGCTGCGCCGAGCGCATGACCTTTTGTTGATCTAGCCGGAGCTATTATTTTTAGGCGAGTTAACATCGCAGCCCTCCGTCAGGAGAACATCTTTCTGCCTGAGGAGAGAGGCGGGGGGGAAGAAAGCAGCAAAGGGAAAAAGTGAAACTCTTGCCTCCAAGTTTTGGCCGTCGCCTGTGTCGCGCGGTGTCAGGAGCCGGGTCTGGCTGTGACGAGCGGGCTCGGGGTGTGACGTAGATGTGCCCGATTCCCTGCCCGAAACAGGAGCCTTCCCTGCTCGCAGCCGAGTTGCTGCTGTCACTGCTGGTGGCTTGCGACCTCCGGGAGTTCGGTCCCTGTTTCCTACGAGCTGTTCTCCTGAGATGTCTGGAGCGTTTTCTCAGGCTCTCGTGCGCCCGTGCGTTGATGGTCCCGCATCCTCCCCTCCGGCTTCTCCTGTAGAGGTTATTAATAGCCCCTTGTGCGGCTGCAGTAAACAACCCAAACTTTCATTTCCAAGCAGTAAATGAGAGAATGCCAGGATGCGCCTCACTGAGGTTTTTCTCCTCTTCGTGAAAGCTACCTCCTGTATAAACATTTGGTTGTATCTGACTATGCAATACAAGCTAGGTGCTAGACCAGCTGGTTAAAAATATGCTAAGTCAAGCTGTTCATCGTTCAAACCTACTGAATTCGATAGTAAAGGCATAGGGAAGAAGGCAAGATAAAAACATTTTAAGTGGGCTGAGGAACACGCATGCAAAGGAAGGACAGGAAAGAACGCTTGAATTAAAAGATCGGAGAAAATTAAAATTTGGAAATGCGGAAAAGAACTGTTTTAACACTTTCTATCCTTGTTCTGAAACTAGAACGCTTTCTTACTAGAAAGTGAAATTGGCTAGGTTGCTCTACTCCAAGGTTGTCTTTAATGCAGTTAATTTTCCAGACTTGGAATACTTGTCATTTTCCTTCGGTTTGTTGGCATTGCAATAATAGGACAAAACTGGTTTTGTTCACGTGCACTGCATTAACTTAGTTCAACTACCTGAGGAAACTGTTACTGTTCCTGATGTCAGGTTTGATCTGGCATCATGATCTTGTATTTGTCTTTTTCATGCAATCGATAGATTCAAGTATTTCGTGTGCCTCACTAAGTTTACACATAGAAATTTATAAGCAAGCGATTTTGATTATTCTTTGAACTTTGTGATGAACACAATGCTTGTAAACTCTCTGAAGCAGAAAGAAGTCCTTTCATTTTCCTGCTGGGGGACTTTTTTTTAGCTGAAGTCTCTCTGCATTGTAAACATAGATATTTATATAAATTTTATATATAAACAAGTCATTTGGGGCAACCATCATCCTTAGAATGAGCTTCTCTACTCTCTTAGGTTTTTTTTTTTATTTTTCTTTTTTTTTTGCCCCTAGGCATACGTTTCATTTTCAGAGATCCCAGCTTTGCTCTTGTAAACATTCTAGTTAAATAATCAATATGCTGCTCTCCTTTTGCCATGCAGATAATAGCAAGCAGCAGAAATGGGAAGCGATGAAAATGAACCTCAGGACATGCAATTTTTTTAAAAAAATTTTTTTTTTGAGCAGTTTTCCATCCGCAGTTGAAATTGGGGATAGAGACAGTATCTTTGTTAATCATTACCATGTGTTTACACTGCGTGTGTTTGACTATAGTCACACACAAACATCCACAGACCCAGGCACTGTCCATGCCATAGGGTGTGTTTGTCAGGGAGCAGCCACGAGGACACGCTTCTCCTGCACAGGGATCTCAGAGTGTGTGTGTGTGTGTGTGTGCACGATGCACGGATCATTGTTTTCCAGGTGTTTGGGGCAGGTTCTCCTCCTGCATTCTCAGTCAGCACGGTTCTTGGAGCGCATTTCTGCAGTCGCTGGCGTCCAGCTTGTCGTTCCAGCGTGTCCCACTTCGGTTCTGTTACCATTGCCCGTCTCCCACTGCTCCTTTTTAAACTTGAACGGCAAGTGGCAAGGAGGTAAAGATTTGTCAGGCAAAGTTGTTTGCAGCTCAGATCCCAGAGCATCTGCGCGTCTCTCCTCTTTCCCTGCTGGCTTTCCTGCGAGGTTTTGGTGTGTCTCAGCGAGCTGCAAACACTTGAGAAACTTTCAGGCACCCCAGCTGAAGAGAGCTCAATTCAGGGGGCTCCTCTTCTGTGTCTGTGGCCATTAGCAGGGGGAATTTGCGGCACGCACTCGGAATGAAAATGATCCTCGGTATCAGACAAATAAACACTCATTAATTCATTCAGCATCACTGGTAAATTGCAGTAGGTTTTGTGAATTAACATGTATAATTAATTACCGTGCCAAAATTGTGGGGATTTTCGTCCTTGCCTGAGAAGTTGCTCGCACGCCTTTATTTCTGTTTGTGGTTGCTCAGCTGCCTGATTGAGAGGAGCATCAGAATGCGTACGGTGAGGGGGATGATGTTTGCAGCAACATTGTGGGGAGATATTAGAACTGGGATGCACTCCGTGTGTGTCATGGGGAAAGGGGAACTTCTGGGATGTGCTGTGCGAGCGCCTGTGGCACCCTGCATTGGCTCTGAAGGTCTTGAAAAGAATAAGTCTTTTGTTGTCTGATTTTTTTTTTCTCTGTCTCTCTCTTTTTCTTTTTTTTTTGGTTTTTTTCCTTTTTTTAAAGTTGGGTCATTATACTTAAATATAACAAGTCTGGCCACTAGAATAGAAAGAAAGTTTATTTGACTGAGGGTAAGGTAGAGGCAATGCAGCCGGAACCACCGCGGACAGCTGGGAAATTTACAGAATGATGAAAACTCAGAAATGCCCGACATAAAGTTTTAATGTCTTAATAAAATCTGATTAATGAAAAATAGATAAAGTGACTGCTTAACAATACCCCTAGTGTACAGAATGCTCCTAAACCCCAGTTAATGACTGCGTATTTACATTTCTCTGTAGGCTGGGAGAGAGGCTCTGCTGGGCACCCAGACAGAGTGACATCCTTTCTCTTCTTCATTATTTCCTTCGCTTTTTTCCGTCTTTATTTTCAGCGTGCCAGGGGAAGGTGAAGTGGCACGCAGCGCTCGTAGAAGGAGGACGGGTGGGTTAGAGCCTCTGTAGGGAAAAAAGGCAGAGCTGGAAAAGACAAAAGGCGTGGATGGGAGCAGTGGGGATGGGGACAGTGGAACAAGTTCAGCGTTGGCAGTCACCGGTGGCTGCTCTCGGAACGCTCCCCGTTCCAGTGAATAGCTTGGGGAAGGGAAAGGCTCAAGGATGTAAAGCAAGCCTCTGCTGGGAGGAAAAAAATATACTTAGCTGCCTTACTGCTGCACTGCACGAGTCATTTCAGACTCCCACTGAATTTATTTTGGGGTTGTACCAACACTGTCAAATGGAGAAGTCATTTTCTTAAAAGGAAACTTTGCGTATTCCTGAGTGCTTTTCTTAGCTAAAGTTACCCTAAAAGCTTTATTCTGCTGCATTTGCTGAGAATTTTGGAGAAAGAATAACACCTTTCCGTTACTCAGCTCGCTCAGAATGCTGTCCCACTCTCCTAAAATCTACCTGTAGAAGCAGATTCTTTCATTTAAAAGGTTACTATCGAGCTGAATATCTTTTAACTTCATTGAGACGTTTTGGGAAAAGGATTTGATTGCTCAAGTTTATGGTTCTAGGGATCTGGGATTGGAAGAATAGACAGAGTGCCAGTGTGAAGTTGCAGATACTCGTTTTTCGCAGTGACAAAAATGAACAGTTTTATTTCCCTGAGATAAGGCTGAAGGAATTAATGCGCTTGCAGACTATTCATTAATGTCCTGCATGCACTAATTTAATTTGTTGTGCTTATGCTTGGCTAGGAAGAAGTTGACTGTTACAGATTACAGATTTTAATGAACATCTCAATAATTTACCAGTTGCTGAAATTGTGAACTAGCCTTGGAAGGCAAAAGCCCAAATGAGAGAGCTGATGAGTGACACACCAGCCTGCACAATTCAACTGTTGTATTCATTGCATTTGAATCAAATTGGGAGTTTGGCATTACTAATTCTGGGTGGCTGGCTCATCATATGCATTCAAGGAGTTAATTAAAACACACACAAACACATACACAGTCTCCCACCAAGCATCTTGCGGTGTTTATGTGCGTAGTGTGTTTGATTGGTACCTTTACACGGGCGAGGAATTGTTTTTTCCTTCTCTTTCTGTCCAGAGATCTTAAATATATAACTAGTTTACAAAATATTTACTGCCTCTCGGGGAGCTTTAACGAGCATTTATGGCTTTATCATTTAGGAGGCACAGAGTATCTGCTTGAGTTACTTAAATGTGAAGCTGCCTGATAGGATGGGAATGTGTGTCTGTGCAGCGTGATATATCTGTAGGTGTATAAAATACGCTTTAAACAATATTTACACCGGAACGAGAGTGTCTCCTCCCAAGGTACAGTTACAGTTTCTTCACATGCTTTTCATACTGGACTTGAAATATAGGGTAACTTTATGTTTGTGTGAGATGCCTCACAACTGTTGCAGAAGTCAGTCTGGCATCCTCTTGACTTTCCGTTTTATTTTATTTTGTTAATTTCTTGCTCAGGCCTGGTTGTAGCGTAATTAACTCAGAAGTGGAAGGGGAAAAATGCTGTCGTGCTTTACCAGACTGGAAATATTCAGTGCCTGTGAATTCTGCTACTGTAGTCAAGAGAAAAGAAGTGCTCACAGCAATTAATCAATAGCTGTAGTGCCTCTCTGATGATGGCAAAGAGTTTGTTGTTTAACAAGTAGCATCCTTAAAAGCAAAGACTATTTCCCTCTTAGAGTTTCTATGGATTTTTATCAAATGTGGAAAACTTGTGAAGTCTTCTTCCTACAAAACGTAAAATTACGTTGTACACGAGTATGTTAAAACCCACAAGGCTGCAAAGTAAGCAGATCCTCGTCACATTGCTGAATTACCCAAACCAGAACTTCTGGAACTTTTTGGAATGGGAATGGGCTGTTTTTCTCTGGAGCTCCGGGTGGCTCTGGCCAGCGGCTGCGGGCCGGCAGTCGCAGGATTTACTGGCGGCGTTTGTCCCGTTACCATCGCCTCCCACGGCCCCGTTGCCAAAACACCACCACCACCATGAAGTCCTCACCCACGGGCGATGGTGTTGTCTCAGCTCTCCCACACCCTCCCGAGGGGCTGCCCTGCTCCAGGTGGCCTTGCCCGGGCTGGGCCCCGGGGGTGCCGCGGCGAGCCCAGCGCGCCGTAGCCTCCGCTGGAGAGACGCCGCTCGTCACTCCATGCCCAGCCCTGGTCACCCCTTCCGTGCCAGCTGGGAAGGCAGGAGTCCCCAGAAGTTGTTCCTGAGCCCACGTGTCCTTGGGACAGCGTGGAGTTCCCTGACGGTAGTTCTTGGGAGGCGGCGAATTTAGACGAGGTTCTGGAAGAATTTTAGTGAGCCAGCGCTGCTTGCAGGGGCCGTGGGTTTGAAAAGAATGTGAGAAGTGGATGGAAATTGTGAGGTGTACGGTAGTAATCCAGAGAAGCTGCCTGTCTTTTTTCAGGATAGGTGCGAAATTTATTTATTCAATTGTTTTAAACAGACCGAGAAAGAAACGTTGACTTCCATTAGCTAGAATTATCAGATGTTGATATGAAGTTCAGGTGCTTCCCATGGTATTGGGGGAGCTGTTTGTTTTGAAAGAAATTGGCAAACATTTCCCAGTGTCCTGGTTTTGATCTGGCTTGGCACTTCTCTTGAACTTGTCCTTTTGTCACCTCGTTTAAAGAAAAAAAAATTCCTACACGATGATATTATTTTTGACTTGTGGGACTCAGAGGCGAAGTGAAAATGAGGAAAAGCTTGTGGGGCTCGCTTTGGAAGTTTGAAATGATGTTGACCTTGTTTCCCTTAAAAGTACTGTGGGATTAATCAGGTAGCATTTCTCAATTCTCAAACTGTATTTATATTTTGCTATTTTTTAAATTTATATTTAGTATTCCAGATTTCATTTTCATACTTCCATTTTTTTAAAGATCAAGTATTGAAATTGATTTGGGCATATGCTTTTTGAGATCTATAATAATTTTATTTTGTTTTGCCATGCAGTTCTGGTTTTGTGTTTTCTCAAGTTCATATAGACTGTCTTTAAGTTTTTTTGGGGTGTGGTTTTTTCCCTAAATATGCCATAAAAATGTTGATTTAGTGCTAATTTTCTTTGTGATTTTATTATAGTTTTATTACTGCTCATTTGTTTCTGTCATAACATAATTCTGTTACATTTGGGGGCAAAAATATGAGCAGAGTGAATTGATATTTAATTTTCTTGTGTGAACACTCAGAAATCTTTTTAATGGTGAGGAACTTGTGGGAGAGATATGTTCTGTTTTTGTAGTTAAGAGCATTGTGTGCATCTAGTGTTCTTCATGGACCTTTGTGGCTCTAGAGGAAGAAGCCCTAGGAACGTAGTTTGTGGAAAGAGAAACCCATTCAGTTTGTCATCCTCTTGGTTTCTTTGGTGCTGGGCTTAATTGTTTTAGGAATTTGGGAATGAAAACGCTGGCCCAAGTTCCATTGATCCGTCTCAGAGGTTGGGCATGGCCAAAGTTACCGTGTCTGACGGCGAGCTGGACTTACTCGCCATTGCCAGTGAAGAAGACCAAAACTAAAGAAAGTATTAATGGTTCTAAACAGTTTTTAATGCTTTTATTGCTCTTTTTTCACCGTAGTTGCATGGAAATATTATGTTACATATTTCACCTGAATTTTTTTGCCGCTTGAAGCAGCGAGCCGCCCGGAACGTCGGGGGCGTGTGCACCCGTCCGCGCAGGTTTCTGTTTGTCCTCCGTGGTTTGGAGTGTCTGCTGGGGGGCACGAAGGGACTGCACTGCAGCAGAGTGTGATGAAGTAAAACTCATCACAGTCTGGAAGCCCAGAGTGCCTCTCTGCACGCCAGTTTTATAAATTTGGAAGTGTTCCTTGGTTTAAGAGAGAATGCTTAACGAAGGGCAGGAAGCGTGTGGTGTCCTCTGACCTTTAGGGCTGGCCTGCCTGGGTTAGGACTAAAGCCCTTGAGCTGAGCTTTGAGCTGGGAGGGAGCTGAGGTTCTGAGTGCTGCATCAGACTGCAGAGAAGTCTTCTGCTTCCAGATAAATTCCCTTAGCGTCCTCATTGCATTCACTTTGTAGATCAAGGCTGGAAACATCTCTCCCAACTGGAAGCCAAGTCAGGTTTCAGTTCCTAGGGCTTTATCCCTAAATTTTGATACCATGGCCTCACCGGGGCAGAGGCTTTTTTGGATAGACATGAGATGTGTGGGAAGGTGATGGTGGGTAAGGGCGGAGGGAAGGATGTTCTTACCCGTTTTGCATGTCTATTAACAAACTGGGTCATTTTGCTGTGTTGTATTTACATGACTTGTTCCTGGGATGGTGTGAAATGTGAATCACCAAAACATGATGATTATTTAAAAAAAAAATAAAAATAGGCTAAATGAAACATAACTGAAATAGAACTGAAAGGCTAAATGAAATCAACTGAAAACAGAACATGCAACATTATTCTTTTGGTACAGTTTCCTTCTGCAGTTGCTGAGTAAAGCCAAATAGTTCTTTTTTTCCATGTCTGTTAAAAATATCTAGGCTTTTGAATTTGAATGTAACAGGGACACGGAAAATACATTTCTCTCTTCGGGTTCAGGCTTTGATTTGTTTTTTGCTCCTGGGTTTTGGACACTGAAGTAGAAATTTATGGTGTGTTTTAAAGAGGGCTACTGGTTCTCATCTTTGTCAAAACCCCACGAACATCGGGCTGATTCTGGTTTTACGGCTGAGATTAGAATTTGGCAGAATTTCTCAGTGGAAGGCTCTCCTCCTTTGCTTATGTCTTGTAAGTTCTGCTCACTTTTTCTGTTCCTGCCTAAAGTCTGAAATGAATCGTGTGACTCGGGAGTGCACATTAGGCGTTTGCATGGAACGCCAGGCGAATGATGGGGAAGATGCTGTGCCACTGCAGTATGCCATGCATCTCTTCTGTAGATAGTCTTCATGTGTATTAGTGTCACTGATTTAGTGTGTTTTCGTAGAGTGCAAGCATCCTGAATCAGGACCCCATTATGCATGTCACTGTACAAACACAAAAAAAGAAGGTTTCTTTCCATTCCACAGAGCAGCCTTTGTGCTTAGAGCTTAGAGTAATATAAATGTGTCTTTGTATGGGGAAAATTCAGAAACAGGGAGTAGGTAAGAGATCCCTAGCATGGTTCATGAATGAGATTTCAGTCCTGAAGCCATGCTTAACAATTTATAAATCGAGCAATGTATGTGCATGGGTATTCTCTTTCTGTTTTGTTTTTTTTTTTTTTCCAGATGCACGTATGGAGAAGTTGCTTTACTGTTAGAAGTACTGATATTATTAATAATAGATTCATACTTCCTGTAAAGGCTTTTGATTAGGAATTCAGAGCATTTGGCAAGCATTGATATACAAATCATGAAGATTTCTGTGCTTTTTAGATTGAGCAGCGAGATTAGCCTCAACCTATAGATGAGTAAACTGAGGAACGCTGTCACAAAATCTTTTGCATGTGTGAGTTTAAAAAGTAGCGATGCTGCCTGGCAGTCCTGTTTTTTAACCTCGAGACACCCTCCTTTTCCCTTCTTGAGATCCTAAGAACTGCAAATTACAGACTTCTCTCTGTCCAATTATAATTTCTAAAGGTCTCATTCTAGCAAGATGAACTATAGTATTCAAATCGCTTAAGTATGTAAAGTAGGGGCTGTGGAGTATAATTAATAAAATAAATTAAAGGAATGTTTGCAGCCACAGTTGTATCGTGGAGGGCTGGGAGGGAATGCTGTTTGTAGCCCCTCCAGTTATCTGAGTTGCTTCTGAACCAGCTCCTTAGCTGGAGGCAAGTTTGGATAGCTGGAGTTGGGCAGCAGCACCTGCTGGGTTTAAGCAGTAATTTGGGAAGCTGTGTGTGCTGCAAACAGGTAAACTTTGGTCCTGGGGAACAGTTAACATCTTCAGAGCTGTCATATGTTTGATAACCTAAGGACCAGGCATGAGGTGAGCCCGGGGAAAAACTGTTCACGTGGAGAGCATTGATGTGAGGAACAGACTCCACTGGAAGTTGCAGTGCAGGCAGCCAGAGTGAGCACACCAACCAACCAGCCTAAAAGCAAGAATCCCCGCTGCAGAACCCAAATTGCACTGGGATTCTTCCCCAAACGTTTGACATCCGCTTTTTAAATGAGATCTGAAATGAAGGAAATGATACGGGGTCATTAAAAGGGAGGAATTATTTTCTTATTCATGTTAAAGTTCTTCTAATGTGTTTTAGTGGGTTTTTTCCCTTGTTTCCAAGTGCATGCTCTGTAAGGGTAGGGCTGAAATGCTGAGGTCTGCAGGTAGCTTTACATCTAGGCTGTGTGCCGCATCCTTTTCTACACACTGTCGAGAAAATGGGTATAAACCGAGGTAGTCCTGGGTGGATTTGATCTCTGTTGCCTTTGAAAGTCATGACTAAGCTGTTAAGTTATGCTCTTTGATGAGCTTTTTGAGAGTGGCATTACTTTCAAGATAATGGATTATGATCAGGCCAGTTCCACGGTGCTTCAGTGGTACTTCTTCAGCAGCGTGTTCACAAAGACCTGTTTTGTGATAGGGCCGGCCAAGGCATCCTTTAAAAAAGTGCCCATTCATTCTGAGCGTTTGGGCTCAGCAGCACTGGAGTTCAGTGTCAGGTCCCAAAAACGTGGGCCTAATTAATTAATTAGTGTCCTGCTGAACTCCGTGAAAAGGGCTGGTCTTCTTCACCCCAGTCCTCCAGGATGGCGTGGAAATGTGGCTGGTGTGGAGATCCCTGAGCAGAGTCCTGACTTTCCTTATCCTGCAGCGTACATCCCCGGGTTGCAATGTCACCAGAGTTTCTGAAGCATCAGGAGGGATTTCTGCAGGCTTCAGCAAACTGGGGATTTCGGGAGTTCTGTGTTGCTGTGCTTTGGTGACAGCTTAACTGTCTTCTCCTAAACCACAAGTATGCCTGGCACATTAGAATGATCTGAATGGCCATGGTGAAAATTTACCTGAATTATGCCAGAGCTAACATCTGGCCCTTAGTGGACTTGGCACTGCACAGAAAATCAATCTTGGTTTTGAAACTGTGTGTTTCCTAAGGTACTAATTCCCAGCTGCGGCCACCAAGGCCTGCAGAGAGACTGCTGCACAAAAATGCCTTCTTCCAAATATACATTTGTTTGATAACCCCAGTTTTCCAAAGTGTGACCTCTGTTAATTTGTCACCAGGCAAATTATTGTCCCCTGTTCACTGATTCCATGAGAAGCCCAGGCAGACAGCAGAGCCCCATGCTGGTAAGCGTTTCTGGTTTTGCTGTTTGTGGTAATAAGCAACCCACTTAGAAACTGACTGAGGTGACGTGCTTGAGTTGTCCAGGGTAGCAGGAACAGGCTCATCTTGTCTGGAACTGACTCCTCTAGAGCAGCTGAGCCTATCTTACAGTTACTTTTTAAATAAGCTAAATGTTTATCAGATAAGAAGGACAAAGTCTTTGTCTTAAAATTATCTACAGAATTTCCTGCTAGGTGCTTCTTGGAAAGATGAAAACAAGATGAATGGAGTTTTCTGCTGTTGTATTTGGGTAGAATTTGATGTGGAAGCCTGTATTTTTAAAAGGTGCTATAAACACTTAGAGCATAACAGAGAATTATTTTAAGGAGGAGATAAATACAATAGCTTTTTACATACATGTGCAGTCTATTGAAAGGCCATCCAAAGCACTGATACCAATTTAAGAAGATGATCTTTTCCCTTAGTTATACATCTGGGAGGTATTAGCTGAACATTTTGTGGAGAACTGTGAATACCTTCGTTGCCAGTTGTCTAAAGTGCAGCTAATGATTGCTTCGGTGCCAGTGTTTTGATGGCTAGACCCTAGGCCTGAATATGAATACAAAGAACTCCATCTGAAAAAAACGCGTGTGCGCGCACACTTCTTATACAAAACAGATTTCAACCATCTGCTTGGCACTCAGCTTTGCAGCCATAGGCTCTGATATGAAAGGGAGCACTGTCCAGATTATGAGGGGTATCACTTTCGCTGGCACCTTAGAAAAATCCCAGTGTTTTAGAAAGCTTGTTTGTCCAGTGGTTTTCTTTGGTGGAATAATGAAAACAGCCAAAATTTTGTGTCTGCCGCCGTTTCTCTGATGGCAGCATCCCCCTTACCCTTGCAAAAGATATTTTGTGGGGAGGAAAAGTTTCTGTTCTGCACCTCAGCATTTCCAAGTGTATCAGAGGAGCCTGGATGAGTGGCCCGTGGAGCTGACACCCCAGATGGTTTATGACACAAAGCACTGTTTGCTTAGGAATACGTGGTATGGCAGAGTCTGTTGCCCAAGCACTGCAGAGCGTGTCAAATCAGCATGGAAGTTAATGGACCAAAAGCTCTTCTGAATTTAACACTTTCCCATTTGATGGGAATTTACAGCTCTAAATCAGGACCGCGCTCTTCCTTTGGTGGTGCAGTGGTGGAAAGTGAAGTTGATACCATAATTTACAGGAGTGTAATACAATCATTTTGATCCAATTCATCTGTTTTAAGGTTGAGAATGAATGAGACTGACTAAAACCTTTGGTAAAACCCTATTTATGAAATATACAGCTATATAAAATAAAGTTTGAAAGTTGGGAGATGTGGGTATGTGGGAATTTGGTACTCTGACCAGTTCATGTTTTACCCTTAAGTTAAGCAGAGGAAAATCCACCATAAGAGAAGAATAAGTAATCTGTGGAGCTTTCACTCTTTGTTAGCAATTGTCCATAAAATATGCAGGGCAAAACAGTTTCTCCTTTCCTTTTCTTCCTTGAAAGTCCTTCTTTGAAAGGGCTTGGTAGTATTTTCCCTTAGGTGCATGTGTGGAAAAAGAGGGCAAAAATGCAGCCTCCTGCGTGTGACCAAGGCTCTGTGCTGGCCATCCCTTTGGTGCCGTGTCACGTTAGTCCTGCATTGGTAACACCTTTGGACAGGCCTCGCTGCTGTGTCTGGAGAGCTGCCTGGGTCAGTTCATCGTGTTGCAGGATGCTCTCCTCAGTAAATGTACTGCTGATACATAAGTAGGGCTGGGTTGTTTGCTTCCAAGATGTCAGGAGGGTGAATAAAAGGACTGATTGATATTTATGTTCTCATTTTAATAAAAATCTCCTTTTCTGTGTGTTACGTGGTCTCCAGAAAGTGCTGCTTTAAACTGTTACATTTTATTAGCCTGAGCCTGGCTTTTTGTGGAGAAGGTCCGAGATACTGAAAGGCAGATAAAGTTGGATTTCTGTGGATGGAATTATGATAATATTCCTGGAAACGTAAAGGCCTCTGCATAGTTTTAGTTGAATCGTGATGTGTGGACAGCAAAAATACAACTCTTTTAAAAAATATGTGTGAAATAAGCCTTAACAGTGTTAATGTTTTCAGTCCCAGCAAGAGGATGGACTTGCAGCCCTCTCTCTATGTTATACCCATCCTTTCTCCTCCTCAGCTGCTTCCCTTTCACCTTCTCCCCACTTGCAGTCACACTTGCTTTCCACGTTTTTATGAGGAGTCCTGTTATTCTCCCAGGTAGGGATTAAAACCATAAACCTGTTAAGTTTAAGGAAGCTCTGGGGCCCTTCCAGTGGTGACCCAGATGGAAAGAAAGCCAGTTCTCCCACCGCAGTGTCACCATGCCTCCCTGTAGCAGCTCCCCTGGAGCTGTTTAACCATCTGATTGACGAAGCAGCTCTTCACGTTGTGTGCCATAAAATGGGTTTCTTCAGGAGTGGGAAATAGCAGCCTCTTGGGCACCAATGATTGCACAAGAATGGGCTCCTGTATTCAGGGATGGGGGAGAAGGAACTCTGTAAAAAAAAACAAAAAACCAGTTTTGAGTGAATTCATAATGAGACCTTTGCTGCTCAGCCTTCGTGCTCTTTGAAATCTTAGAGGGGAAAGTTTTCTTGACCAATGTCAACAGTTTGGTAATTTTCATTGCTGCCCCTCCTCCCTTTAGGTAATATAGTCGTATTTATTGTCAGTTTATTTTCTGTAGATTCCTCCAGTCCTCTGTGGTTGGGAGGGATTTCTGGAGTGACTGCATGGCAAGGTAAATTAGAGATGGCAGTTGGTGGTGTGGGAGGAAGGGTTGGGAGAAGGAGGAGGCAGAGGGTAGGAGAATGCAGCTACAGTTTTTAAACAACCTCCCAATTGTCCCCCTTTTTATTAAAATGGCAGCTTTTAAAGCCAGACCCCTGAAATGTTTAATTTGGTTTACACTTTTAAGGCTGAGTTTCTCCTATGCTCTAAATACGAGATGAGCAAATATCTTGGCCTCTCCCTTCTTTTTTTTTCTTCTCTTTTTCATTTCTTCTTTCGTTCCCACCACTGAAATTCTGGTTTCTTTCTCTTTGTGATGGTTTTCATTTCTTCCTTCTTTCCACCACCGAAATTCTGGTTTCTGGTCTCTTTGTGATGGTTTTAAGGAAACTGCTGCATTCCATCCCCCTCCCCACTAAGTTTAGCCCTCTGACCTGTGGAAATTTTGAGATGCTGGTTTTCAGAGGAGGATGCTCTTGTGATTTTCAGCGAGTTTGGTGTTGCCGTCAGGTTGCAGCTGCATCTGCGTTAAACCTGGGTGCAAATGACCAGGCCTAATGGCTGGACTTCAGCCCTGCTTGTGGCCTGTCTTTCCACAGCCCCAGACACGAGTGGGCTTTGCAGTATGCAGGTGCCCCATGGCAATGGCGTGTCAGCCTGCCAGCCTTGGACTGTGTAGCTCCAGAGGGAGAGGGGAGGTGAGGTCAGGCACATGGAGGCAGGGCTTTGGGAATCCCTTGGAGCATTGAGTGCATCCTGCGCCTTCCAGGAAGTCCCGGACACATACAGATTTAAAAGTCTCCAGAATTGTCTCCTAGCTTTGAAAGGCTGCATGATGTAGCAATGGGGACACACAGACTTTGTTCTTTGAAGAATATCACTTATTGCAACAAACCAAGCCTTTTTGTGTTCTAAACTCAACCCAAAGCAAGCCCTCTCTGCCTGCCTGCCACTGCAGTGTCACTGTTCACCCATCCTTTACCCAGTCTTGGGTAAAAGATTGAGTAAAAGGAGGTGTGGATTTGTGGATCACCCTTTGGATCACCTGGTGTCCCCCCGTGTCCCCGGACAATCAGTGCCCCGTGCACGAGGGGAGCACAGGCCAGCCATGCAAGCCCTTCTCTGGCTGTGTGCCCTGTCTTGTACCTGCCAGCTGAGCCTTTCCCAGCGTGCTCACCAGAATGAGCAGGGTTTCTTATCTCCCACAACATTACATCTGTACTTCCAAAGATTCTGCTGTTAAATGTAACACTGAAAGCAGGAGGGGGGCAGGAGTGTGAGTGTAGGAAGAGTGCGTGATTTTCATAAATAAAATATAATAAAATAATGAAATATATATAAATAATATGAAAAATATATAAAATAATAAAAGATAATAAAATAATGAAATGAAAAATTGTTTGGGAAATCATTGCATGTGAGCCAGCAAGTACAAAGCACTTGGGAGTCCTTTTGGAATTAGGGGGCACTTGTGAGTGTTTTTTATTGTTTGGCTCATGCAGTCTCTTTGGAAATACACCCTTTCCATGGGTATTTTAGGGGAAAATGAGAGCTCATTTTTCCCTCTCCTTTTATTAATCTGTGTGAAACATCCAAGTGAGTGCCTGAAATAAACTGTTTGCCGTTTTTAAACCCTGTGTCAGGTAGAGTTCAGTAAAGCAAGACAGGTGCATTGTCACCGAGGACTGTTGTGCAGAGTGCCTGTTTTTCCTTTGAGATGAGAGCAGCCCTTGGTGTGTAACCCACCAAGGGTGGGTCCTGTATTGTGCTTTTTAATTTTAGAAACACCTGGGGAGAGTAACAGGTAAGTGTTTGATTTCACCAGGTGCCTGTGTCAGCTCTCAAGGACAGCTTTAGAAGGGAGAACAAGGGCTGAGTAAGTGCAGAGAGCAGTGTTTGCTTCCACCTCCAGAGCTGGCATTGCTGGCTCGTGGGTAGTGGGAACATCCCGGGAAGTTTGTTCTTCCTCTCCCTCTGCAGCGTGGTGGTGTGAATGAACAGAGGCTGTGCTTGTCACTGGCCTCCTTGCACAAACCTCACATTGATGTGCCACCGTGGGGCTCTGTCCAGCTCCCACTGCAGACAATTGCCAGCCTCTCATTGACTCCGCCTGGCTGTTGGATTGGGCCCATCAGACGGGGAGAAAATAAAGTGGAAGTGTTGTTAGCCATGCCTATTGATGCTTTTCCTGGCACAAAGTACTGCAGATAATTGTTTCTAGATGAAATGCAGTTGCATCTAAGTATTACATTTATTAGCTTTTCAAAGGAGGGATAACCGAAGTGGACATATGGGGTATTTGAAGTGTGATTGTGTGAGACTAAGATAATTTCGGGAGAATAGCTTAAGTCGCAGGATATGTGTGATGCCCTTTGTGTACAAGATGTGGGATCGTGGAATTTATTTTGCATGCACTGGTTCTCACTGAGAAGGAATCCAGAATACAAATATACAGTCATATTTAGAATATGTGAGGAGGGCAGCCTCGCTGCTGTAGACTTCAAGACCTGTTAATCAGGCCTGATAGTGATGTGATCTCTGGAAATACTTCAGTTAAGTAGGTTTAATCCTTATTAACAGTAAGTTGCTTGAAACCATTTTGGGTAAAGTCTGGGAAGGAATATAGTAGATTGAGCACATAAATAAAGGCCAGCTCTGTTAGGCTTTGAGTGACTTTGATTCCTTTGAAGTTCTGTAGGTTTTGGACTTGCTAAAAGCATCAGGCCACGAGCAAAGGAATTTTCACCTCATCCTCAGTTTTTCCTGCTGTAATTTTCAGCGTCATTTTCACATTAAAACGGGGCACTGCTTACGTTTCTGGTATAATTTAGGTGTTTCCCCAGCCCTCACCATGGCTTGGCTAAGGTATGTGAGACAGGAAGATTAAACTGTCTGCTTTTCTGAAGGCTCACTCTGGAGTGCTGAAGGTGCAGTGATGGATGCCGTTTCCGCAGGTTTTGGAGCGTTTCCTGTTGACTCCAGAGTGCTTTGGCTGTGATGGCTGTGATGCAGAGCCTGTTGCTGACACAGAGATGGGAGAGGGCAGTGCTTGTTTCAGAGCTTTGCTCCCATCCAGCGTGGGGGTGGAGGGAAGGAATGAAGTGGCAGGGCTTTTGTCGCTACTGTTTTTTGGAAATGTGTTCAAAGAACTATTTTGGAAGATGATGGTGAGCTTGTTCCTACTATTTGCACTGCATGGCCAAAACACTGTGCTCTTGCATGAGGTAATAGACGTGGTTTGTGGTGGTATTATGAAAACATTGCTTTGTTATGATGATTGCAGAAAAAATCCCAGCTACATGGTAACGTATTTGTAATATTTTATTGAAGTGAAACATGGAAAATACAGCGTAGCTTGGAGTCCCCTTGGAATGATTTCATGTTTGGGGAATGAAGAAGCAATTGTGAAACACTGAAGTGGGTGTACATGACACCAGTTAAAGAATAGATTTTGGGCCATTTGAGTGTAGTTTAGTTTTTTTTGTTACTGTTTGGAGTGGGGTTGTTCAGGTTTTTTTACTATCCCTATTACTTGTTAATTCAGTGAGTAGCAGGATGCACTTTCACGGGGCTAATGATCCAAATTAGAAGGCATGTCATTATTTTGTCCTGTGAAATGTAGGCATTATTACCTGAAAGATAAAAAAGGCATCTGCTGCTGCTGCAGAGTCAGGAATGGGACGTGGTCAACACCCAACAAGTTATGCACTGTAGTCACTGAAGGGTGGCCAAGCAGGTAGAGAGAGGCAAGAGGACCACAGATTGATTCCTCTCAACATCTAGTCTTTGGGTAAGGCACTCAGATAAGTAAACAAGAGGAGGTTAATACTGTCACTTCACACACTCCACCTGGACAGGCTGGACTGCTGTGCTGAACAAAAGGTTTGAAATAATTTTTGATTTTTTTTGTTTTGTTGGTTTTTGGTTTTTTTTTTTGTTTCCTCTTTGTTTACACAACCTATTTTTGTTTCTTACTTGATTTTAGGCAGTGGACATTACTAAGTCCAAAAGCTTGGACCTTTCATGGATTTTTTTTTTTTTTTCAGTTTACTAAGGGTATACAATTAAAGCAGCCCTCTATGGGCAGGGCACTTGAACATCCTAGGTATATAAAATGTCTTGTTATCCTACCTTGAAAATGTTCTATGCCTGCTAAGTGTGTGAGTATTCCAGTTCTAAAACTCTGCTCCGTCTGCATTTGGGGTGTTCCGTGGTGTTCAGATAACCAAGTCAGAATCTCTCTGTGTTTAGGAGTGTTTGTGTGAGGAGTGGGTGAAAAGAGCTGCATTGGAGCAGATTGTCACTGGACCAGCAAACCAGCACTGTTACTTGCTCCATCTTCCTTTTTTTGGGTGTCTTTTTTGTGTACACTGTGAAACAGATTTGTCATTCAGAGAGCTGAAACTTCTGCAGTATTTTCTTACTGCCTCTTGCTAATGACATGTCTCCTATAAAGCAGAGCAGGATCTACAGCAGAGATTAATGAATGACCCCAGTCAGTGACTGTGATGTGCAATTGATTTCTGTTTTTTGAAAATATACCCTTAATAATTAGCCATTTGGCTGAACTACCCTATTCTTCTTTGGATGAGTTGTGTTCAGAGAGAGGCATGATACATGTTATTACTCATGTGGCTGTGTCAATAATGAAACAAGCTATATAGATGTGAAAAACAGACCAGAACAAATAATGGCAGAGAACTGAACGAAAATATTTTCCTTCAGGTAAATGGAGGCACTTTTTGGTGTGTTAAAAAACCACAATTTCAGAACAATTATAACAAAAAAAAAATCTCTAAATGTGTTATAATCAAATCCATGGGATACTTTTTCTGGGTGCCTCCTTCACCACTTTATAAAGTGATTTGACCAAATGTGCAGCATTGCATTTATTCTGTGGAGAAATTGGTATTTGGGTTCAGGTTCTGTTTGCACAGGAATGTCCTTTGATAATGTCATAGGCCACACCAGGCTGGCTCAGCAGAGCAGCTAGACTGACAAGGTGTGTGTCTCTAGAAAATCACCACAGATCAATCACAGAGGAGGTATTTGTAATTTATGTTGCAAAGCTCAAAATTAAGTGCCTGGAGTTTCTGTTGGAATCAGTGGCAGCTGGAAGTGCTGAGGTTTTGCAGGGTCAGGCATCCTGCTCAAGTCTAAAGGAGTTTTTATCTCCTGGGGGTCATTTGGCCTCGCAGAATCCCAGAATGGTTTGGGCTGGAAGGGACCTAAAAATTTCCCCCTCTGAAAGACAGGGGTGGCACCACTGGGTCTGGTGGCTCAGGGCTGCATCCAGCCTGGCCCAGAGCTGTGCAGAGCTTCTCCTTGGAGCATCCATGCTCCTGCTGGGCAGTGAAAAGGGAGTGGAAGAAGGAATTGACACAGGAGGGATGGGGGCACTGCTTGCCTGGGTCAGCTTGTGTGAGAGATGGCTGCCTGCTTTCTGTCCCACTTCTGAATTTTTAATGGATATAGAGTTTTAAATGACATGATACTGGGCCCTTGGCTCTTGCTGCTGGATTATTTTTAATTCTTTTGGGGTTTTTTAAGTGGAGGCAGTAGGTGCCTCAGAATTGCTTCCTTTGGTTCCGTAACCAGGGTGAAGGGGAAGGTTTGGCTGGCAATTTGTAGGTCGGGGAGGATGCTGCCGGAAGCATATGGGGGTAGCAAAAAAGAGAGAAAAGGGAAACAAAGATTGTTTTAGCCTTTTTAAGGCATATGGCTGTACAGGTTTTGAGATTCATCAGCAAGTGGAAAAAAAGTGAGACCAGGGGGAATTATCCTGTTTATTTGCCTAGGCCTTCCCTTGACTCTGTAAGCTATCATCATCCTGATGCTGGTTGTCCTTCCATGTATAATTAGCCTGGGAGTGAATGTGGGTGGTGGGTGGTATGGCAAATTATTTTTTTTCAGAAAAAAATAAATAAGGAAAAAATGGGCCGCTGAGGAAGAAAAGTCTTGTGTGGCTTTGCAGCTTTTTGGTTTGGACAGTGGGTGCAAGTAACTCTGGAAACCAAAAATGTCCTGAGTGGAGGTCCAGGGAGACTTCACTAGGAGCAGTCTGGTTGGAACATGCCCAGTTTGTTTTTATTTTGGTGATGCTAACTTTTGTCCTTCTGTTGCGCCCCACGTGCTTTGGCCCCGAGGTGCTTTGCAAATATTCAGGGGTTGACTTGCAGAATGCCCCTGGAAAATAGGTGTTACTGCTGCCCCCTTACAGTCCTGGGAGCTGATGTCCAGGGAGCCCAGCAGCTCAGCTGTGCTTTGCCTGGAGAGAAGAGCTCACATCAAGTCCCCCCAGGGCAGAGGGGCTTGAATGGGTCAGGAGGAAGAGTTGGTGTCTGCAGACTCTGGAGTGTTTGACTCTTCCCTTCACCGAGTTCATCTTGGGCTTGGTAGAAAAACTTGCAGCCTTCGAGGGACGGGAGGCAAAATTGTAATTAATTCATCCCTAATTGGCATGGCAGTGAGTAATTCTGCTTAATCCATTGCTTGCTGTGAGGATGAAGTAAAGCTAAACATGTGAATTGTGGAGAGGACAAGGGGAAGAGGGGGAGTGGGCAGTGAAAGATGGACACAGGCAGACATTTCTTAGGCCACGGGGGGAGAAATACCTATAAAAATAAGAGACCTTTCTTATTTTCTCCTCAGATTGCCTCTTGATTCAATTGGGTGAAATGCAAAGAAATAGACAATTAATTTTTTTAAAAATCACTAAATTTTCTCTTCCCCTTCTTGTCTTTCATTCAGTCCATGAGAGTCTCTGGAGTGTGAAATGTGAAGACACCAAATTGGAATTAATTTTGCTTTTTCATTTAACAGATTGTGTTACATTAACACCACACCACTGCCAAGCAGCAAACCTTTCCTTTCCTCAGATGTTAGCTGCTAATACAGACTAAGAGCTGCTGAAAGAATGGTTATACTGAAATGCTTTATTTGAGTTTCTCCTCCCTTGTGGCTCGAGTGGGCCCTGATTCTGCTAAGATGTATTCACATGAGCAGGCTCACTGAGTTCTCTTTTATTGCTTCCTGGCAAGTGAGCTGGATTCTGTTTCATATAACGTGGCCCAAGTTAGAATTTCAAAGCTCACTCAATCCTCAGAGAGACCTTTGCAAGGCTCTCTTCTCCCGTACCTAGGCAGGCACTAAACACACTGAGGGCACAATTGAATTAATCAGGACTGCTCATGTTCAGAAAATCAACCAAGATGCTGTTTAAGAGATGACAACTTTGATATCATGGTGTTCATTACCAGCCCAGGAATTGTTCCTGCTCATGTAACTGGATTATTGAATTGTTTGCTGATGACAAATCTTGTTTCCAATATTAAACATACATTGAGAGTCTTGGTGTTGTTCTCCTGAAAAGAATTACCTGTAAATCACATCACAGCATTTATTTTCTCTCCCTGAACTGTGTTTTACTTGCACTCGTGAGTGTGGGTTTGTTTTTTGGTTTTTGTTTTCAGTCCTGGAAGTTTAACCCAGGGCATGAGAGGCAGTTGTCTGGCTCTCAGTGCCAGGACTGTCCAGTGAGGTGGTGCCATTTGACATTCCCCCTGTCCAGAGCAGAAGCACACCTTAACAGTTTGGATGGATTCCTTTGTTTTCTTTACTCAAGATTAAAGTATTTATGGCTCAAGCTCCTGTAAGAGCAGCAGCCCATTCCCTGGCACCCTCTCACTGGTAAAAATACAAGCCTGTTCCCTTCTTTTTTGCCAGGTTTGTGTCTCATCTCTCTGTAAGGCTCTGTTCCATTCCAGGCTTCCTGCCCTTTGAACTAGAAATTCCATATCTATTATTTAAAAGCTCCTGGGCTGCAACTGTAAACCTAAATTATGTGAATTTGAGAGTATCTGAGCAAAACTGTCTTTAAGGGATGGTTCTTCTTTCAGCTGTGGTGCTGTTGTGTTTTTCCACCTGTGTGACTGTAGTCCCCCTGCATTTGGAATTGTCGGGACTCAGTGTGGAGCTGCTGCCAGTGGACAGAGGCCATTAACCCAGTGAGCAGTCACTCTTTTAAGTGTGAGCAAAACTCTTTTGCTCTGTGCCTGTGTGCGTTGTCAAGGTGCTGTGGATGCCCAGCTGTGGAACCAGCCTGCATTTCGGTTTGTGCAAAACCAGAGCCGTGAGCTGCAGTGCTGCTGGGACTGCAGCTGCTGCTGTGTTACACCTGCAGCCCGTGGTGCTGGCAGATCACCTGGCTCGGGGCCTTTTTACCTGTAGCCCATCTTCAGGCTGGAGTAAACTGATGTGCCTTGTGACCACGCAGCCTTTTCTGGATACTGTTTCCAGATACTGTAGTTCTAAAAAATGTCATTAGCTGCCTATATCTTCCCTCTAATATCAATTCTTTGCTTCCTTTTCACTGTGATTTGACAGTACACCATTAAATGGTTGTCAGGCTCAGTTTATTGTGCTCCTGTTTGGGATCCTGGTTGTTTTTTAGAGTGTGTGTGCCAGGTTTGGTCACGCTAAGGTGAGAGGTGTGTGACATCCATGGCAGCTGCAGCCAAGTCAGCTGGGACTGTCCATGGCAGGGGATTAAAGCAGGAGCTGTGCAACGTCAGGTGTCACGGGATTTCCCAAAATCCTGGAAACTCTGTTTAGTGTGTATACTCACAGTTCTGGAGAGCAGTTGTCGGAATATTTGCAGCAAGGCTGCATTGGATTTTGACATGCAGGCTCTTGCACAGAAGGGTCCTGCTCTGATCCTGTGTGATGGGGACCTGAGATGGTGCACCCTTGGTCTGCTCAGAGTTCATTTTCACAGACAAGGTCTGGAATGGTCTTTCCAAATCTTTACTGTTAGATTGTAAGCATTGACTTGCAGCAGAAGAAAATCACAGAGCTGCAGAGGGAAGGATGGAGTTTGTGTGTGTCAGCTTGGCTTTGGCAGTACAAAACAATGTGCTCTGCGTTAAGCACAGTTGAATGGCTTTAAATTAATTGTGGCTGCTACTATACATGGGGAGGTAAAGAATGGAAAATATAACATTAATAAGAAATGCTTTCCTTTTGGTGGATAACTAATTTTTAAGCTGCCTGGAAAATGCAGTGGCTGGACAGAATTCCCTTAGCAAGGCAGCTGCCTGCCCTGGAACTTGGCTGGCTTTAATAAGGGCTGATTGCACAGGTGGCAGTGACAACAATGGTGGATTTTCTGAGAAATCTATTATTTTCACAGTGCTGCTGATGGAAGAAACGCTCAGCAGCAGCTGATAATTAATGATCAATTTGGAGATTATCACCAACAATTTACAAAGGTTGACTTTTCCTTTAGAAGTCCCTTTGGATAAACTGGATGGTAAATTACCTGCCTAAGGCTTTTACTTTACTTGTGCTAATAAGATGAAAATGAATATGTTTGAAGAGCTCTGAACTGAACTTTCCAGACTGCCTGATAATCCATACAACTCTTCTTTAAACATCTTAAGTGAGTGAGCAAATAGAGACTATAATAAAATTGAAATCTGTCACGTGGGCACGTTACCACCCTGTCCAAGTAATGGGCCATGACAAATCAGAGGCACTGCGGGTGAGTTCATATTTTCATTTTATGGCATGCATTAAGTATTTGATCATCAGCCAGCAGAGAGGAACAATTGGGCTGAGAGTATCGTTTGCAAATAGATGGGTGAGATTTAGACTGTCACAGCCTGGGCACAGGATGGAGAACTTCTGTGTCTTACTCTGTGCTTCAGTAGTTCCTCTCTACTCTTAAGGCCCCCTTCTGTATATCCTCAGCCTGCAAAAAGGAGTTAGTAATCTGTATTTACTTCAGAGGGGATAATAATCCTTATTTACTTCACAGGAGAAGGGATATGTGAAGAGTAATTAGTATTTGTAAGTGCTTTTAAGGATGATGAAAAGGGTATGGAATGTTTGCTAATGAATTGGGTACAAGAAAGAAGAGTGAGATGATTTTATAGATCTGTGCAGGTGCTCGGAGCCATAGATGGGCTCCCAGGCAGATTTTCAGAAATCTATAGCTATCTCAATATTTGAAGCGTGTTTGAAATTCTCTTAGCAGCAAGGCAAACTATGGTTTTGGCACTTTAATGTCTTTTAAAATCTGGCTTGTGCTTTATGTTCCTGTCCTGTGGGATGGGCAGGAGGTAGAGTGAGGCCAGCAGCTTGGTCACAGCTGCACTTTCTGATCATCCCCTGTGAAGCAAGCCCGGAGATGGAGGGCGAGGGAGGAGAAAGGTAAAAACCTTTGCACATCGGATGAGCTGTTTTACAGGGGAGGGGTTCACAGACTGCTGAAAATGCCAGCCACTGGAACCGGGCACGAGTGAAAGGATGCAGTGACATTCTCCTGCTGAATGCCGGGTTCTGGGATTTTTTGTTTGTTTAGGGGTTTTGTTTTTGGGGTTTTTTTATGTTGGTTGGTTGGGGTTTTGTTTTTGGGGTTTCGGTTGTTTTGTTGTTCTTTTTTGTTTGTTTGTTTGGAGTTTTTTGGGGGTTTTGTTTGTTTGTTTTTGGTTGGGTTGTTTTGTTTCAATTACCACTGCCCAGAAAAGAGGGTTGAATAGATTTTAATGTAAATATAGTCATTAGATTGAAACAAAACATTATTACAGTCTGTTGGCAGGACTCCACGTAGGAACTTCCTTGAGAGTCGGACTCAATGAACCTTGTGGGTCCCTTCCCACTCAGAATATTCTGTGATTCTGTGAAACTTGTTCTGCAGCTTCAAAATGCAGTAGCTGATGAGAGAACTTAATTTTTGTCATCGCTGCAGTGTCAGAGCACAGAAACCCAGTGGGTAAATCCATGATACGAGTAAGTAATGCAAACAGCAATCACCAATAGAATGTTTCCTTTTCAAGAAGGAGAATCCGAGCTGGCGGGGCATTTTATAAAGGCAGTTAAACATTCTTATCTCTTATGCAAAAACAGAAAAACTGGGAGCCAGAAAGGTTCAATAAATGATGTGGGATCACAGGGATGTTGCTGTCTTCTGAATTCTCAGTGCTGAGTCCTGGTTCCATGGTCCATCCTGAGGCAGAGAGGCAGTCAGGAGTCATCGGTCTGGTCAGAGCTCCAGTGTTTGTGCTTCTTTGGCAACCACCCATGCCAAAGGCCATTGCTGTACCTCAGAAATAAACTCCTCTGATGTACTGCAGTCAGTCCTTTCTCCTAGGTTTCATTCAGCAGCTCTAGAACTTGCCAGGTGACCACTCACCCAAATCAAAAGCTATTTACTACCTTTTTCAAATAACAAACAGGATAGTGGGCCTTTCCTGTTGTGTTTCATAGCCAGTTGTGGCTGCTCACCTTGAAAATGTGGATTATCATTAGCCCGTGGTACTGGGGTGTTTGTTAATATGTGATGATAATAAATCCCTGAATTTTCTCCATGCCCAGTTTATTGTGGCTGTAATTATTCCTGACCAATTCCTGCAGCAGCTGTGTCACAGAGTGACTGTAGGCATCCTCCAGTAGAGAAGTTTTCTTTCTGGTGCTGCCTTCAGATAGATCAAAAGGCTTTCTGTTGCCCTTTTTACATACAATTCAGGAATGGAAAAATGGTCTGCATTTTCACACACCTGAATTGCTCTCACTGCCAAATCCACGTAGCTCATGTAGGAAGAACGAAAATTGATGTGTGAGTGGGGAGTGGAGAAGGGAGAGAGAAAAAGTGGGAAGTGAGGAAGTTTGTTGTTCCTTTTTGGTCAAGAAATAAGTTCATTTTCTGAGATGCTGAGCACCCTCTGCCTGAAGGAATCCAGAATCCTCCCTCTCTTGGGGGCCCGTGGTGCCTCTGGAAGGCCTCATTTCCCATGCAGTGGTCGCTTTCCTCATGAGCCTTCTGACTTAGGTGTCAGGTCTGAACATCTGGATTCAGATTCACTGAGTACAATTGAGTGTATTCCCAGCAGGGAGAGGGTTTTTGGTAGAAGTCTTTTCAAGAAAGCTGTTACACCACTTGTTATGGCAATAGGAGCCAGGTTTACTTTACTGTAATGTGTGTTTATTCTTTTCAGAAGACTGTTGCTGTCATCTGAAGTTGGACTTCATGGCAATATGTGCCTTAGCCTGCTAAATGGTTCTAAAACATCTCCGTAAAAGCACTTGCAGGCAAGAGCATTTTAATGGTGATTTTTAAGTCTGTTTGAAGGCAGTGTGTGGAGAGCGTGATGGAGGGGAAGAGTCAAATGTTTATTTGAAGAGGTGTTTGAATGAATCTTCCTACATAAATTTGCCAGTGTTAAGAAAGGGGGGGCTCTGCCCCTTCCAGATCACAAAGGCCTCTCAGTGGGGGATGGTTTTGGTAATGGAAAAAACAAAAAAGGTTCCAGTGTGTGGTGGAGGAGGTAAAATAAACAAACACAATGGATGATTACTTCTCCCCGTCAAGGCTTCTTTATCCTTGCAGGCTCAGTCAGTGGTCAGCATGTTAGCCAGCTGTCCTGGCTTAGGGCACATTTGGGAGAAAGCCTCCAAAAGGGAGCAGCATCCCCTGAGTTTCCTTGGAGGGAGGGATGTGCCTGAGAATTTCCTTGGAGGGAGGGATGTGCCTGAGAGTTTCCTTGGAGGGAGGGATGTGCCTGAGAGTTTCCTTGGAGGGCAGGATGTCCCCTTCAGCCTTTTTCTCTTCTCTACCCCACTCCACATCTTCCAGAGCTTTTTTTTAAGCTGACCACTTCTTGCAGTGGTGCTGCTGTGCCTGCCTCTGCAGCCTTTCTGAAGGAATGTTGGAGTTCCCCTATGATTGTTAGGGTTGCCTGTTCAGAATGATGTCCCACTTTCCTATTTGTTGATTTGTTTTTGCCCTGCCTGCCAATATGCATTTGTTTTGTGCAGGGATAAACGTGTGTTACATGACTCAGAGCTGTGTTTTTCTTACCTAGCAGCTCCAGCAGTGTCTAGAGTTGGTTTGTTAAGCTGGGTAATTATCAGCTGGTTAGGACTGTTCTTTTCTCCTGCAATTTTACAGGTATCTCTTAGAATCAGACAAAGCAAAAAGCAGCTTTCGAGTCGGTCCGTGTACCTGCGTGAGGAAGTGTGTTAGCATGTGCAAGCAGGCTCTGGAAAAGTGTGCAGTAGTGCTGGGAGTGTATGCTCAGAAATCAGAAAATTGCAGCTGTGCCTGAGCAGATGGGTGATTGCACCACCCCTGTTCTTAATGCAGATCTTTAATTCTGACGTTCTTCTGAATAAAAACTGGAAGGCAGTACAGCAGCCATGGGAGAGCTGAAGCTGCCTTCACAGTGTGCACAGTCAGTGAGGCAGGAGCCCTCACATCATGCCATCAATTCCTGTTCTGTCCCCCATTTGTTGGGCCAGAGGTGATCCATGAGCGTGGATCATCTGAAGTAGGAGATAGGAATGCAAAACCGCCTGAGCACTTGAAAAAAGTTCATTTTCTCTCTTGGAACAGCAGAACGTCTGAGTAGAATTATTTTTATTTAAACAATTTTTGTTTTACTCTATTGGTATTTCAGAGTAATTTTCCGAGGCAGCAATTTTCACTAGTTTCTGAAAGGCAACATCTGGGCTTTGGAACAATCCCTTTTCAGCTTTGAAAATCCTACCTCAAATTGCTTGTACATTATAAATGTTCTTTTTTTTTTTTTTGGGGTGTTTTTTTAGCATAATGGAAAGGCAATGATGTATTTATTCCCTGTGATTTTATCTTCAAGTTCAGTTTGATTTTTCTTTCTTGGGGTCTCCAGGATTATTTGTTCCTGGGCCAAGAATGCACCTGTCATGTACAAACCCTCCAGAAAGGGAGGAGCACACACACGGATGTGAACAAAAAAGAACAATAAAAATTCTGGGCAGCTGGAATTAACCTGTTGGGAAGAAAAGGTTTGCATCCATTAGAGACATTGCTCTGCTTAAGTTCATTTTTTTTTTTTTCATCCCCCATTCACCACACACACACACAGATGCAGAACTGATTGCACTGTGCGTAGTTCCTAAAGGTACGCTGAGGCCTCAGCTCTGCTCCCACTAAACTTTATTAAAGGCCCAATATTTCAGGGATGCAAGTTCATGCTGTCAGTGGGTATCTGCTTTTTTAGCCAGGAAACATACAGGCCTCCTGTGGGTGGGTGTGTTCATGTGTGCTTGTGGGGTTTTGCTTTTTTGTTTTTTTGCAAAGCGCTGACATGGTGCAAATGGGGATGCAGGTGATGGCTGCAGCAGGAGTTAGGTGATAAGGTAGAATGATAGTGCAAATTCAGATGAGTGAACACCAGTGGGTACCTTGAAAATAATTTTATAAGTGTAATTATATGTAGATTTCCTGGAAGGAAGCACACATGCAATATAAAGTTATTATTCTGAACTTACCAGTAGGGAAACTGAGAGTGAAGTGGGGAAAAAAAGAAACTTGTAAGAATTTCGGTGTTTCTGGTTTGTGATGACACCAACTCTGCAGAGGAAGTGTTGCTTAGAAAATAGTTCAAATACCATTTGTTGAGTTTAAAATTTAAATAAAGGAAGGGGAAAGGAGAGGGGGGTTGAAGCTCAGTGGCTGTGGGTTTGGCACTCACATCAGGCAGTGGCGTGGTGGAGGAGTGGGAAAAGCTGTGTCATATTCTGCCAAGGTCTCGGTCAAAATAATGGCTCCTCACACTGAAATCTGGCTTCTTCTGGGAGACAATTCTTGTTATCAATCTTGATTCTTCTGAAAGTAATTAATCATTTAACAATGCTTGAAGAAAAATTTGTGTTGGCTTGATTAGACAAGTGCTGGGAATGACCAAGAATAAGCTCCCAAAACTGCAAAAGTTTTAATATTTGCTAACTTTCCAAAATGAGCCCATCTTCCTCAAATTTCTTTGTAATAGGTCAGTCATAATTGTCATCATTTTAAAGCTGTTTCAAGCCCTTGCCTTCATTTCTCTCAGAGGGAATCAGGCGTGTGTGTGATGTGTGGATTCCTGGTGCTCTCCCTCTCGGTGTCTGCAGCAGCACTGATGACTTTCCTGTCATTTTCAGGTATTAGTTTGTACAGTGAAATCTCAAGGCTTGGAATTTCTAATTATTTGACTAGATCCTCTTTGTGGTTCAGCAGGCAGAGGAGTGGCGATTGCCTAATGTCACAGTGGTGGAGGTAGTGCTTTCAGCAGCGAGCAGTTCCTGAAACTTTACGTGAAAATAAAAGCAAAGCTCTGCTATTTTTGTGGCGGCACGATGACAAATTTTACATAATAATTAAAGAGTATACTAGATAAATAAATAATAAAAAAGCAAGACGTACGAGGAGCCGAAGAGTCAGGGTACATTTCTGAAAGGTTGGGGGCTGGAAGGAAAGGAAGCCAGAGTTAATTTGAGGATGCACTGGAAAATAAATGAGCTTGTGGATTTAATTCAAAATCATCCAAGCAGAGTCTTTTGCATGAAAGAAGCCAGTGATCGGGCTCAGTTTGCTTGAAACATCAACAATGACTGCATCCTGCTGTTTCAGAGCTTGTGCTGGTAGATGCTGATCGTCCTTGACACGGCGGCTCGGCCGCTGCGCGCGCGGGGCGTAACGCCGCCAGCACGTGCCTCTCCTGCCCCGAGAACTGCTCCAAACTCACAGCTTTGAAGTTTGATCTCCTAGGAACGTGCTTTCCAGGAACTAAAATCTCATCCTGTGGTTCCTGGTTTGTTAAGGTCTTTCTGGATTTTTGGCTCTTTTAGCTGGTATTGCAAGTGAAGGACAAAGGGGTGATGAAGGTGGCAAACAAAAATCATGAGGACGCAGGTTCTGCTGCTGAAGCTGGTTTTGAAGGTGTGACTCGGGGTGAATTGCTGAGTGTTCCTGCTTTGCACACACCAGTGAGATGCAAAGTCTCTGTGAGAGCTGTGAATCAGGTAATATTCCTTACAGTAATAGAATATAGTAGATAGAAGTGCATTCATTACCGTCCAAATTCTGTTTTGGTTGAAGGCTGCTTTCTTTCAGGCCGCAGTATTTCACTAAAAACTTGCTCATGCACAGTCTTTCCCTGTTACCTGCTTCAAAAAGTCCCTGAAAAGCTTCGTGTAGCACGTGGTGGGAATGTTCAGCATGAACTTTTTTTAACAAGGGATTTTCACTTTTTTTGACTTGGTTTTACAGTGTTTTCTTGTGAAAATGGAGATGTAAAATTACATTTCATGGCATATAATTTTTGAAAGCGGTTTTTGATTTTTTGTTTAATTTTTCTAATTAAGAAAAGGTTTGGTTAATGTTTTCTTGAAGAACACTTACAACAACTTCAGTATTTGAGTGTTTCAAATCTTGTCAAATTGAAACCATTTATTTACCACTGGAACTCGGAGCAGTAGCTTTTCTCAAAAAACAGTTTCCTCAGTATGTGGAATATCAGGTTTAGGAGCTGGGCTGCTGATATTACACCAAAATTTAAAATGGATTGGGAATAACATACTCCCTTCCCATTTTTATATTCAGAGTCCTCTGAACTGGAGGACTGTCCAAAATGGTTCAAGTTACCCCATACAGAGAGGAAATCTGGAAAGCCAAAGGGAGAAGGTGGGCTGGGTGAAATGGAAATTATGGGGTGCCCCTGAGCATGGGATTACTTGTGGCAGCTCTAACAATAGGCAGCTGCACAGAAATATTGCTCAGGTCATGCTCAGTGATCTTGGTGTGTGCTAACAGAGCTGACTTGTTCACCAAAACCCCTTTCAATAGCACAAGGTATTTGTAGCATAGGTGTACTTCAAAAGATAACTGATTGATATGATCTTAGAAAGTAATAATTAACAGATTATCCCACCTCAGTGTGAGTGACAGATTAGAGCATGTTTCATGCACAGTTTTTTACTGATTAGCAGATTACAGACTTTTGCTTCTTTTTCCTTTTTTTTTTTAAATTGTGGAATTACTTCAGTGAAGAATTCCAAACCAGGCTGTAAATGACTCAAAGATATTGCCAAATGAAGTCTGTTTTTAGTGGTATGTGTAGAAACAAGTCAGGCTTGCAGTTCCCAGTGGGACAGTGTGTGGGAGTCTGCCACCCTTACTCATGTTGAGTAATACCTTATTACACAAGTAATCTTGTCAAAATGAATAGAGTTGGTTTTTTTAGAGGTACTAGTTGTTCAGTGTACATAAATAATGAATTACTTTGGGGCCAGAACAGAATGGAAAGGGTTGTTGGTGTTAACTGGCACCTCTCAGGGCTGTGTGTAAGGAGAGACCATAGTTTCAGTGAACCTGGGCAGAACTGTTCTGTTAGCACTGAATGTGGTCAGGGATGAGGCAGATGCGTTGCTGGCGTTTTGTGTGAGCTTGTGTTTGTGCATCTACACGTGTGTGTAGGGTTACACATTAGATAGATGCAGCAGTGCTGCTGCCTGTGATGATAATTATTTCCTGCGGAAAGGCAGTCTGCAGCTCTCCAGCAAGCGCTGTAATTAGAGGTAAATGTCCCTGCAGAGAGTCAGATTGAATCCCAGTGAAGTTTTTGGACCTGTTCAGCACTCAGTATTTGGTTTGGACTCGGGCCGTGTTCAGGAGCAGATTCCTGGTGCTGCTGGTGCTCCCGGCTGCTGCTGCTCTGCTCCTCATCCTCTGCTCCCATCCCTGACCCCCAGGGCTGGGGGGTTTAAACTCTGGCCACGAGGAAGCCCCAGAAGGGTTTGTGGCTGCCAGAGGAGCTCAGAGGTGATGTTTCCCTGCTGGTTGGGAGCTGGCTGAGCCGCTGCAGCCAGGCGCTGTCACGCCTGGTTATGGTGAGAAAACAACAATGCCTCTCTTGATAAGGGGGGAAAAAAGAGAGTCTTGCACAGTCAGAGTTTTGACATACACTTTAAATCATCTCTCTGCATCCTGTGGACTTGGAGCTGTCAGAGAGGCAAAGCCTGTGTTTGAATGGAAAAGCTTTTTATTTCTTTAAAAAGTGCACCAGCTGTAATTATCCATAACTTTGCAGGCCTGTTTTAATGCTGGTTTATAATTACAGGTCTTAATGCTAGATTATAGAAAGTCATTTATAAATAGGCAGAACAGAGGGGCTTGGGGAGTTTTTAACCTGTGGAGTGCTGTGGGTTGTGTGATTGCTGTGACGGGATTTTGCCTCTGTGTGTGTGTATGGGGTGAGCTGGGTAATGATTGATGAATCCCTTAATTAACTCCCAACAAGTTAAGATTTATGGCCTCATATCTTTTCCTCCTGACACATCTGTGTTTGACACTTTTGAAGACATGGATAAGCCCCTTCTCCAAGAGCTTTTGTAGGTATCTGAAATGTTTCTGAGGTATTTTGCTTAATGTAACAAGATTAGAGTTTTATGACACAAAATTTATTAAATTTTATGGCACGAACAATCGAATTGGAAGGGATGCAGGTTGTGTGCTAGAGGGCACTATCTCCTTGAGTACTGAATACCACTTCAGATTTATTTTGGGAGTACAATCATGGGTGAAATGAACCGAAACCAATGAACAAATGGAGATGTAGTGGGGGACACTTAGGAGAGGTTCTGTTAAAAATAGTAATAATAAAAAAAAATATAGCTATGGAAAGATCACTTTTGTGAGACGCTGAATCCAAGGGAAAAAGCAAGCAAGAAAAATAGTCGTATTTAGCAGCCTGAAATTATTTGGATGGAACCAATAATGTAGGAAACAATTCATGTGGATGTAGTGCAGCTCTTACTTGCTCCAGTGGGAAAATCCAGCCATGCTGAAGTCAATGCAAAACCCTGAGATCAACAGACACAGGGTATCAATTTAAGCCTACAAAGAGTCTGTTACAAATTGAAGGGCATAAAGAAATATTTGGAGAAACTGTTGTAATATGAATCACATAAAATATTTGTTGGGTAAGAGTGAGTTAGAACAATGAGGTTTTTACTTCCCTGAAAAAATGTTCTTCTGACCAGGAAAAGCATTTATTTAATGAAAATTGAACAAAAAAAGCATGTTTGGGTTTTTTAACTGCAGTTTCTGCGTAGTAAGAAGCCTTTCTGAAAGGAGGTCTCTTTACAGGGAACAGTATCAAATTTGAATTCATCACCAGAATGAAATCTTCAGTTCCATCCGAGCCACTGATAAAATCAAATATGGAGATGCAGCTCACAATTCCAGTGTGTCTGTGGAATGGCCTGGGTACAGCCTGTGTCCCTGTGCATCAGAACTGTGCAGATTTAGATTCTCTAAAAAGTTACCTGTTTTTATTCAAAGTGATCAATG
This sequence comes from Motacilla alba alba, assembly GCF_015832195.1. NCBI lineage: Eukaryota > Metazoa > Chordata > Aves > Passeriformes > Motacillidae > Motacilla > Motacilla alba. Next base: position 71,561,158 of record NC_052031.1, read on the forward strand.
GCATTTCAAAATGCAGTTCTTCTTGAAACAATGAAGTTGCAACAGATTTCGTCTGCAGTGACTCCTTTTACATTTGGAATCTGGTGTGCTGTATTCCTTTTGTACCTTTCTGAGTTACATCTCAGGGTTTTGGAGGTTTTTTTGAATCCTGTCCATAAACTGATGCTTCCTGTTCCACTGTACATTTTCTTTCAGAGTGATGTAATTGAAAACTGTTCCGAGTTTAAATTTGAGGAGAAGATCTTGAAGTCCTGTGGGCTGTGAGCTGTTGTGTTGTCACTGAGGGCAGATCCAGGATGTTTGCAGTCCTTTGTTAGGATGGGATAATTCCAGCTCTTCATTAGATCTAGATCTGTTTAGAGAGCTCAGTTTCAGATCATGTTGCAGCTCAGAATTTAGCTGTTTCCTTTCCTTTCTGTGTGTGGTGGGAACTCTGCTTGCATCTTAGATGTGGAATCTGGTAAGACCTGGTGTTAGCTCAGTGGGATAAACAAGATTTATGGAAAGAAGAGTGTCAGGGGATGCATGGTGTGGGGGCATATCAAATTTGGGAAATGGACCTGTCAAGCTGTAGAAATGATGAAAGACATTTGTAGATGACTTTTTCTTGTTTCATGTTTTCTACTTGGGAACCTCTCAGAGATTTATTTGCTACTATAGACTTTGATAGTTATTATCCTTTGGGAAGACATTTCCAAAAGTAGATGTGGATCTATACACTTACTTATTTAAATCTTCCATTTTCTTGTGGAAATTTCCTAGATGCTCATAAGGAGTAAGAAATGTCAGTGAAACTGATTTTTGTCTGACTCAGGCTGGCTGTGGGCAGAGCTGCCTGGACACAAATTGCATTTGATCTCCAGGTTTGTGTGTCCATTTCTTTGGGTGTTCTCAGAAGACTAACTCAGATTAAAGCCTCAGCTTTGCTGCCTTAGCCATTTGTTAGTCTTCTAGGATGGTGATGGGCACATGGCTTGTAGTTTAAACTGGATGTTTTAGAGACAAAAGGAAGAGTTTCTTCTGCCCTTCCTGCTTTCCTTTTAGCTTGGTCTGCAATCCAAGCTGTAGGTTTTCATTTTAGATCAAAAGCAAAATAATCTCTGTTATTGCAAGTGCGTGGAGGTGGAGCCCTCTATTATCTTCCTTGTCTGTTTATATAAATTCCCTGCAGAAAATTATTTCATCCCTGTTGGGAACAGTGACAAGCAGAGGAAGAAGATCTGAAACTCTATATTCGCATCTGAAGTTAACAGAAGAGCTTTATTTCAGCGTGATATTCCAACTTTCCTTGTGAGGCAGTGTGACAGAATCTGTGTTATTCTAGGTTAACAGCAGTAGGAGTTCTTGACACAGTTTCAGTGTGTAATATATAATCCAAATCATCAATACCAAAGGCTTCCTCTCTCTCTGTAATTTGTTGTCGGAGTGAATTGCAGTGGGGACTTTTGTGCATGGCTTACACTATTTTCAGTCATTTTATCAAATATAAATGTTCTAAAGTATAGAAAATTACTGTGGAATAATTGGGTAATGATCTTGTGTCCGTCCTTTTTGTTTGCCAGAACTGAGACAACTGCTTAGTGCTGATTTGCAGCGAGATTCTCTAAATGCTCGGGCTCCTATTAAAGGAGTGTTAAAATGAGTAACCAGAAAACTTAAATTCAGTAGCAAACGCCGATCTTGGTGCAGTACAATGCAAAATATGAATAATTCACATTAACTTCAGGAGGGAGTTGTGTGGTTTCTGCAGAAGGGTTTGAGATCTGTCACATCAAGCATAGCTGTAAAGTGCTGAATTCAGTGGGCTAGTAGCAAACTGCCAGTAAGAGTCTCTCTGGTGATCTCTGTCTTTGTGCATATGCTTTGCTGCAGACACGTAGGTGGGAAAGCCTAGAAGACAGAATTCAGGTAGGATGTATGAAGTGTTAGTCTGTTGGACTAAGTCAGACATTAATAGAAAATACAGATTGCTTCTCTGAGCGCTGGCAATAGGTGCTGTTCAGAACAGGCAGTGTGCAGCTGCATGTAGGTTCTGGTAGGGGTTTTTTTGTCTGAGTTTTTGTTGTTGGTTTTTCTGGGTTTTTTTCCCTTTTTTTTTTTTTAAATATAATCTAACTTGGCTCAGGAGGCAAGGCTCAAAATGAGATCATTAGAAGCAAAATAAGTCTTAACAAAGGGCTGTTTAAAGTCAGTGTTTGTTTTCAGACCCAGTTGACTGCTGCTAAGAACCATTCCGTGCTCAATATGCCAAATCCTGTGGACATGCTCCACCTCACAGCAGCCCCACACGTGGTTCAGGAGGCTGCTGGGCTCTCCAAATGCAGCCCTTTAACTGCAGAGTGCAGAATAAAAAATGGGGTAATGAGAATCATAAATACGAGATTTTTCAGGAGGAGCAATATTGCTTCAGCCCCTTTTTTTAACTTTTGCATACAAATAGTCTTCAGTTTCCTCATTTATAACTTTTTTTTTTTTTTTTTCCACTGGGAAATATTTCCCTGTTTTTCATGTCTTGTTTTGGCTGTGCCTGGAGGATTTCTCCTCATTCTGCTCCCTGGTTAGCCATCCATGGACATACCCTGATTTTCATGAACAGGGCTGCTGTAATTAGCCCCAGAATTTGTCTGCATTTTAAGACTTCCCTGTACCCCGCTCAGTTTTGGAGACCAAGCTGGAAGCATTCCGGGTTCTGTAAGATTTTCAGCAGTGCTTGTCTTGAATGACACTTGAATTTGCCCATGATTTAGGTTCCTTTCAGTGTTTCTGAAAGTTGAAGATAAACATATTCTATCAGACATTATCAAAAACTTCCCAATGTAGGCCCGATTTTCAAGTCAGTATTTCTGTGTGGTTTTTACAACGTGTGCTCTAGGTATCTTCCTTGTGTATCCTTTTTTATGTAGGTACAGATATAAATTACATTTTCATGAGGGTTTTTTTTCTGATCTGGCTGTAGACAGATAGGAGGAATTTGATATTTAGCTAGAAAGAGTTGATAGCAGATCTTCATTCAGTCCTGACCTTCATTCAAAGCCCCTGACTTTATGTTGTCAAAAAGCTTAGATCATTAATGTCCAACTGTTTAATTGCTTAACTATACCAGATCTGCAAACCTGGAAAGATCCTTGCAACATGACTGTAACACTCAGTTGCTCACATGGGTGAAATTTTGTAAACACAGACATTTTGGCCTGCTAGCAAGTTCCTTTGTTGTATTGTGTTTTATTTTACTTTATTTTTTTTTATCAGTTGTGGTCGATAATGAGATGCAGATGATTATTCCTTAAAAGCTAGGTTGACAATAGCTTGTATCGGGAGACATTCTATCTTCATAGAGTCCCTTGCAAATGCAAAACTAGACGGGTATTTTTTAAAAGGAATTGCATTTCATTATGCAGTCTTAGGTGAATTTTCATGTTTAAGAAGCCAGAATACAAGAGAGTGCTATATTAGTGTATTATTCTCACAACAAACAAGGCACTGTTCTGCTGCTACCTGCTTGGCCATTGTTCCCAACTGTGTGTGCTTTGCAGTGGTATTTGGATGGTTTCCTGCTCTCTGCCAGCACAAAAAAGGCATTTCTGTTACAATGGCCCCTAACCACACAATGACGGCATTAAGGATTTATTTGGAGGTTTCATTATTTTCTCCTCTTTTGTTCCTTCCAGGATGTCTTCCAAGCGACCAGCCTCTCCGTATGGGGAAGCAGATGGAGAGGTAGCCATGGTGACAAGCAGACAGAAAGTGGGAGAAGAGGAGAGTGACGGGCTCCCAGCCTTTCACCTTCCCTTGCATGTGAGTTTTCCCAACAAGCCTCACTCTGAGGAATTTCAGCCAGTTTCTCTGCTGACGCAGGAGAGCTGTGGCCATAGGACTCCCACTTCCCAGCACAACACAATGGTAGGTTTGCTTTGCTCTATTGTGCTTCCATCCGTGCTCTGAATTGCGCCCCTGCGGCGGGCTGGCACCCGGCTCTGCCCTTGGTGGGGTGTGCAGGGCGCAGCCCCTCAGCGTGTGGCACCTCTGCCCCTGCCCTGCACGGAGTCCCTCACGCTGCAGGCCTCTCCTCACCTCGGCCTGGTGGCATTCAGGGTGCTGGAAACTGGTTACTGCACTGGTGTGAGCTGGAAGTTGTGCGTGTGTGTGTGTGTTCAGCAAACAGCAAATGGGTTTGGAGCGCTCCAAGTGAGAGTCACGTTTGGCACGGAGTCTGGAACATCACCCTGATGCCAAGTTTGTGCAACAGTAAAGCTCGAAAGACTGTATAAAGGGTAAAAAAAAAAAAAAAGAAACTGAATTCTGATGACTTAAAAACTTACACCTGATGTGGAATTCACGTCACAGATGCCCACAATAAAATGTACCGTGCTCATGAAATCAAATTAACTCACTGCTTTTTGGCTCGTGAGTTTCCACTCCACAACTGAGGCTGAGCCCTTAATTCATGGCAGGCAGCAGTCCAGGGGAAGCCCAGAACTGGCTGTGTCTTAAAGAAGACAAAGCAATGCCCTGTTCCTTGCTGGTATTGTAGTGTCACTGTTCCGTGCTTGGGCCCTTCCCATGGAGTGCTGATCCATTTTCAGGAAGGTTGGAAGGTGCAGGGAAGGCCCCCCAGCACCGAGGCAAAGGACAAAGCTCTGCTGGGAGCACAGAGCTCGCACAGCTCTTGCCTGTTTACAAATTGGCTGTGAGTTTCCTGTCAGTCCCCCACTTCCACGAGGGCACTGGTAATTTCACTGGAAGGGAAGATAATAAGTGGACCTGCGTATTTGAAGGCTTTTAAAAAGACATTGCAAAATAGGTGATAGTGTATTCTCATAAAAGCCTGCAAGAGCTCCACAGTGGTATTTAAGCCCTTACAGCTCATTATGCATATGTAACAAGCCCTAAGTAAAAAGCCTTAGGGATTATTATTTCTCATAGGACCAAGGCACTGGATATTCACTGAAGCTGCTCTCCTAGACAGAATAACTCATTGATCCTGATCCATTTTCCTTCCTTTTTTGGGCTAATGCTTAAGCTCAGACAGTGCTTTGGAATACATAATTTTAGTTTGTGTTGTTGCAACTTTACATGGAGAAAGAACTTCACTGGAGAAATTACTCATGGGCAGACAATGTCATTATCTTTTTTGAGCTTGTTTATTTCCCATCCTTTATCTTATGTTTTATGGAGATGAAATTCATTAATGTAACAGTTCCAGCCAGTGGGATGTTAGGGTATGTAACTAATGTATGGGCTTTGCTGTACTGTGGCCTGTTTTAAGAGAGTGTTCTGAAGATAAGGAATCGCTTCTGACAGCATTTAAGTCAATAGATAAACTTGTGATGGCACCAGGAGTGTGGAATCAGACCCTAATGAAATAAAAACATAGTGTTTTCTGAGGAGCCCAGCAGGAGTATTTCAGCTGCACCTCACTGGAACATTTAACTGCTCTTTAACTGATTTTAATGAGCAAAGAAGCAAAGGAGTTAGTTATAATTTTTAAGAACAGGAGGTTTAGGTGATCGTCTAGTGTAGCTTCCTGCTACAAAGGCTGTATTTAATGTGATGTCAAAACAGTGTTTTCTGTCTTTTTACAGCACAAGATTCTGAATCATGGGGTGTTGTAGGTGGTTTTGCTGCAGCAGTGGCACACTGCAGGCTCACCTGAGGCACTCTTTGGGGCTTGCAAGGGTCTGGTTTTTTCTTCATATGTATTTAAGAAGATTGCCAGCCTGTGTGAATGTGACATTTTGGTAATCTCTCTCTTTTAGTGAGCACTGTGTTGTGAAAGTCATCACTCAGGTAGTTCAGAAAGGATGTAGCCTGTGTGTCTCCAGAAGGAAGGAAGGGATCAGTCTAAGTGAGTGAAACAGGCATAACCACTCCCTCTGCTGCTGGGGTGTGTAGTAACCAGAAGGAAATCACTGGGTAACATTTGGATGACTTCTGTTTGTGTGCTCAGCAGTGACAAAAATCATTCCCCCAGGGCATTCACTTTCTAACATTGCAGGGGACACTTCTGTTCTGTTTGAGTTGACATTCTGCTGTTTTATCATCTCTGGGAAGCAGATCCAGGTGTGCACACAGAGTGTGCTCTGGTGGAGTTTTATTGCTAAAGCTCCAGGAGCTTCACACTTCCCAACTTCCACTTCTGAACATTTGCCCTGTTGCACTTGACCAAGTTGTAATGACTTAGTGAGACAGCTCAAAACTCTGGGTAGATTTTTATAAGAGGAGGGCAAAATTCCTATAAGGGCATCTCCAAACCTAATCAGAATTGGCAAAAATTGGCTCTCAGTGGCCGTGCCTGAGCAGGGGGATCGGGCCAGGTCTCCTCTGGAGATCTCTGCCAGCCTCAGCCAAGGCAGGGGTGACTCTGCCTCAGACTTTCTTTTGATAGAAGGAACCGTGTACTTATTTTAAGTATCTTCTCCTGATAAGAAAAGAAGCAATAATTTATCAGATTTAAAGCAACTGCTGAGTAGACAATAAAAGACAAATGGTTTGACCTAGGGTATATCTGAGAGTCCCCCGAGGACGTTCATGGCAGGCCATGAGCTTTGCAGCGAAGCACTTGAGGATTACAGTATCAGCCAGCAGCCCTTCTGAAGAAACCTATTAAGGCTACAGTATTTGGATAGCACAGATAGTTGTTAGCTCATCTAAGTTACAAAGGTTTGTTTTACTTGTTTCTATTTGCCTGCCTTTATGTTCTATTTGTCTGCTTTTGCAACTCTCAAGACCACTGATGGTGTCTGTGTGCTAAATTCTGGAAAATGAGAAATGTCAAGGCTAAAAGCACTGATTAAAGTATACCACAGGCATGGTGTGTTTGAATCAGACCATCCTTTTCAGCGACAGAATACCAGTGAAGTGCAGGATGGGATTAAAATATGAAATAAAAGAAGTACGGAAGCAAAGGTCAAACTGGTCAGCCATAATTTTGCCACTCCCTGGTTGTTCCAAATGATGACTGATGACTGTGACTGTACTGGTAGCCCACATTTGTCCTGCACTTTCAGTGGGATTTAGAATTCATTTTCAGTAGTGCTTTGAATGGATAGGAAATGTTATGGTGCACTGCTCATAACTTTGTTGCTTCACACTACAAGAAGTTGTGTTTCTGTGGTGAATGAAGTTACTCCTGTGTACCTTGGGAATAATATTAAAAACAGCAGTAGTGCTGGTCAAAGAGCTTGGCAGCACATTGCTTTGTGCTTTTCCTCCACTGGTTCCAAGTGAAAGGTTGTTTAATGCTTCATTTGGATTCTCTTATCGCATCTCTCCTGGCCTGGGCTTCACCTGTTGGTCTGGACTTGTCAGCATATGAATGGTGGTGGATCAGAACAACAAGCGCTGGAGCACTCAGCTATTATTCAGACCTTCCGAGGAGAATGGAAATCTGAATGCATATAGCTTTTTAAAAAGTCAAATAGGACTCTAATTATACTGAGCTAAAGAATGCATATTTAAAAAAAAAAAAAACAACCAAACTTCACAGTGGTTTTAGAGAAATTTTAATTTCCAGTGTACCTTTGAGCATCAAGCTTAGGATAAGTTATTGTGATGATACAATGCACAGTGTTGTGAACACCAGTGCCTTTACTGTGCCAGCTCTCATAATGAGAATTTCATTGTTTGGGGAGAGCAGTCTCCTACACTCTAGACAAAAGTGTAATTACTTTTGAACGATGTGGAATGTGCTCAGTTTAATAGCATGGAGAATAGATTCACAAAGATTCAGATAAAGCTAGCTTGGAAGCCATATGTGCAGTGTGGCAGTATGAAATTGTTAGCAGGCACCATAATTACAACACACACACGCACACGATTTCACAGTTTAAACTAGAAACTGTTGTTTTTGTAAGAGATAGGCCTAGCTGAACAGGACTAGCTCAATTAAAATAAACCAGAAACAGTGGTAGGTTTGCCTTTGTCTGCTGTTCTTTCCCTCCTCTCTTAGTGGCAAATTGATATTTATAAGATGATGAAATTGCATTGTTGCAAACACTGCATTATAAATGTCATCACAAAAGTGGCTCGTGGAAGCAGTTTCTGCAGATGCAGTTTTAGGCTTTTACCAGAGTTCAGTCCTTGCCCTTGCAGCATTTCAGGGAGTCACCATGTGGGCTGTGAGGAAGGGGAACAAATGAAAAGGAATCAAGTCAGGAGCCATCAAAAAGAGCTGTAGAAGTTGCTACTGCACTGCTTAGTCCAGACCCTGGAAAACTCTCTGCAGTCCGTGAGAATCAGCTGTGCTGGAGCCAGGAACAGCTTTGGTAACTCTCCTGTCTGCCTGACAAGCATCTTGCATTCAGGCCAGGCTGACGTGCTTGTCCTGCCTGTCCTGATCCGTGTTCTCCCTCCTGTCCCATCCCTGGGAGTCCTGCTGACATTCCCTGCCTGAAGTGCAGCTCCTGCCTAGGGCACATGAAAGCACTCAGCTGCATTCTTCAGGGGAGTCAGGGACCAAAGCCATGGTGCAGCTCAGGAGCAGTGTGCTTTTGTGGAAGATCCCTTTTCACACAGTGACTTTTGCATTCTTGTAGCCGTGGAAAACCAGGGTGGGTGCATTATTCCCAGCAGAAACACCTGCTGAAGTTTGAGGCGACCCATTGGCGTTTTGATCAGACTTTGAAAGGTCCAAAGGGACATTAAATAAGTAATGAAGTAAGATTTTTTTTTTTCCATCCCCAAGCAGGAGGGTTAAAACCACATTTAAACCAATAACTTGACAAATCAAGACCAGACTTAGAATATATACTGCCTGGAATACAGGCAGCAGATGACTGTGGTTTTTAAAGGCCATGAAGAGAAGTGGAAACAGCAGTTGTTTGTTTTTGCTGAAGACCATCTTACTGTGAAGCAGTCGTGTTTTTAATGGATTCATTTGAATTCAGTTAAGCAGAAAATAATCAACAGAAAAGTAAACACCTTTGTTTTATGGAAGTGCTGGGAACTGTATGTGTCCATTGTTTGCAAGTGATTATGTGCCTAGGCATCAATTCATTGACTTCATACTGGAAAATGTCTTCATTTAAACTTACTGCATAAATACCTGTAAAATCTAGTTCAAGTGAGTGGCTGAAAAATTCTGCAGACAAAAGAGATAGGTAGAACTGTAAAGCCCACATTTGGTGGGAATATTCAAACCAGATGCTCTCCCATATGAGAAAAAGAACTATTAAATGCCCTATCAAAAAACCGTGTAAGCAAAAAACTTGGTCATCTTTCTAAGCAACAGAGACAACTTCAAAATTTTGTTTCAAATCTGTGCTATCAATTTGAGGAGAGCTGCTGGGGTCTAGGATATGGAGAAAGCCCCACTAGGGCTGCAAGACCAGTTTGTAGCAGCAATCCAGAGACTACATTTAAATGTTCCTGCTTCTTGATGCATCTTTTGCTTCCAAAAGACACTCCCTGTGTGTGACACGACACAGGTAGCGTCTGTGTAGGGTCTGTGGGGTTTTCTCCATCCTGCTGGAAGTCAAACAATAGCTCTGGACTTTGTGTAGTTTCTGCAGTCCAGATCCATCCCCTGTGGCACTCTGCCCAAATTTATTCTCAAGCTCCGCCTTTTTTGGTGACAGTGAGTCTTTCTGGCGTTGCAGTGAGACACAAACTCTGCTGCCAGTTAAGCAGCCAGTTCTCCATGGTTCTGAAAACAGAAGTCCACAGAAATGTGGTTTTAATTTTTTTGTGCCTTTCCTTTCAGTGTCTGTGTGTCCTTTGGCCACGCTGCTGCACTCCTGAGAAGCTTTTGGCTCAGTGTAACTATTATCAGAGTGGAGAGCAGCATGCCAGGCTTCCATACTCTTATCATATTCCCCAAGGCAAGGCATGTGGGAATCCTGAGTTGATTATGTTTTGCCCCTGCATAGCACAAACCCCTCCTTTTGCACACCACCTTGACTCATTTTTGTTCCGTAGTTGTTAATCCATTTTAGAACTTCCAGAACAGTTTCCCCATGTGCTTTGTGTTTGCTCCACACACTTTTCATACCCATGGTTCTTCTTCTGAGCAGCTGGTGTGGCTTTCTCCCTTTCTTTTCACTGCAGGTGCAGATGTCTCTGTTTCCAGCCTTACAAGAGCCAGCTTTACTCTATCAGTTCCTGTCTGCTTGCAGTTGTCCTCTGAGAACCTTTTTCTGCTTTGCCCGTTTTCTTCCTCTGCTTGAGGTCGTATTTAGCTTAGTCATTTTTATTGTTTAATCCATTCAAAGCCTTTTGGTGAATAGCTCATATGAAGATGTTGCACAGTCAGAATGAGTGTTGAGCTATTTGCTGGGACAGAATGTCAATAAAGTAGGAGATGGTTGGTCTGTGAGATGCAGCTCTCCTTAGTACAGATACACCAAACCCAAGAGGCATTGGGAAGTGCTGGTGGTGGTTTCTTGAATTTCAGGGTTGCAAGGAATCCCTGTGGTTACAAACTCTGGCTCTCAGCAGTGCCAGAAGCTTCTGCCGCACTCCGTGCTCACAGTTGTGCTGCACAGTCTCTGCTCTCGCTGTCTGAGGTTTGTGTCCATGGGAAGTTACCCACTGCAGCTGGAATTTGAAGCATTTCTTTCTTTTCTGTCCTTTCAGTGGACGAGGGACGTGCTCATGGTTTTTGCACTGTCTCTTTAAGTGGGATTTTTCAGGTCGTGCAAAACTCGGTTGGATTAGGCCGTGCCAAGGCCAGCTTGCTTTCTCTGATTTTTCTTCCCACTGCTAATGGTTTTTCAGATTCACCAAAAGTAATGGTGGCTGTAGTGGGAATGGAAATGGCATTTACAGTGTCATGTCATCCAGTGATGTTTTTTCCCTTTCATGGAGCTGGCTGCATCCTCTTGTCTTCAGCACATCAGTGAAATACCACCTCCGTCTCTGCTGTAATTAAAGGGGTTTTTCATTTTCTCTAGGAATTCATGGCTGAAGAAGGACCTTTGGCAAGTAACTGCAGATTTCATTACGTGTTTACTCAGGAATGGGCATCTCCACTGGGGGGTCAGCTCCTAAGATGTGTTCAGAGACCTCCCCACAAAGGGAGATTGATGTGCTGCAGCGTCTCCGAACCAGCCAGTGTTCCAAAGTGTTTAAAAGACAACGAAACGGAGGAAACCAACTTTCTGAAGTGAAAAGAGTCCTTTATGCCTGGGGTGGCGAGCGTGTCTGAATGGCTTGGCCGGCCTCATTTCCAGGTTCTCTGTGACACCCTCAAGTTCTGTGTTTCTTTTTCCAGTTCAGGTGCGGTTGTGTGATCAGATAAGGCATTTTTGCTCTTTGCAAGGGAGATGCAGACTTGGTGAATCCCATCAGTTCAGCATCACCAGATAAACCAGCAAAAGCCACTGAGCGGAGTTGTGCCCAGTTTAACTCGGGGTAGCTTTTGCCAGGGCACTGCAAACAAGACTGTAATTATACATGGAAATAGTCTGCTTCAGCATCCTTTTTTTATGCTTTTAAAATGAATTCCCCCCAAGGAAAAAATAAGAGCTCTAAAGATTAACTTTCTGTGGTTTGTACAGGCAGCAAGCAAATTACATAGATTGTCTAAAGCATAGGCCAGTAAAATCTAATATCAGACTGTTATTATCTTTATTTATATTGTACCAAGAGCATGATTTATTTTTATAGAGACAGAAAAAAGAAACATTCCTGCCCCAGAATGCTTAGCTTATGACCCTGTTCCTGCAAAATAATCTGGTTGATTGGAACCTAATGCTGATGGTAGCAAGAGGGAGGGAAGGAGAGGTCACTGACTATAACTCCTTCTGCACATAGATTTCTGTGGGATTGGATTTTGATGACAGAAAATAAGAAATATTGTAGCAAAAAGGTACAATCCTTCTGACATCTCAAGTCTGAATTACTGGGGTAGATTGTATGTGTCTCTCTCCACTAAGTCATGTCAGAAGTGGAAGCTTGCATTGCTTGTTGATACTGCTAGCCAGAAATAATGCAAAACATCCGTGCTTCAGACTCTGTGCTGATTTTCAGATTGACTTTAAAGTGTGTCTTTCATCTCTGGAGCTGTAAGTGAAACCTTCCTCCTCCCCGTTCCTTTCACTTTGGGCTGCTGCAGTTGTAATCAGGAGACCTGCTCAGCTTTGGATCCCTCTGTGGTCAGCAGTGTGTGCTGGGGATCTGCAGGGTTCCAGAAAACACCCAGACACGAGTGCCGAGCTTAGATTGAGGATTTAGGGCCCTGCTAGGAGCAAGATATTTTCTTGTTCGGTTTTCACTTGAATTTATGGAGTCTCAGTGATAAATTTCTGGTGATTATTGGGGCCTTGGCGCAGCATGGGGACATTTTGGCTTTTCTCATGGAGGAAAGAAGCTATTTCCTCTCACAGAATGGAGCTGACCACTAACCCATCATACAAAGCCATGTAGATCTGACTGTCACTTTGGGGGTGAAGATTCATGGGTGAAGTCTCCTCAGACTGTATGTTTTAAAAGTGGATGCTCAGAAGTGAGCTAGTAAATTCAGCTTTAGCTTTACAGTTAATGGAAGTAAATAGGGAATAGTGGAGCGTGATTCATTTTGTCCTAACAGATCTTGTAAGTAGGTCAGGGAACTCACACCCTGGAAGTGCCTATTTTTCTTCATAGGTTACAGCTGGAGCTTAGGGTGTTAAGTTCAGCTGTTGATCCCTGTAGTTTATAAATCTGTGGGTAGATAACTTCAACCAAAAAAGCTTTGAGTGAGAGGTAATTGCCTGGCCAGGGCATTTAATAATTCGTTGTTCATAAGTAAAGGTTTGCTGTATAGTGCTTAGCTCTGTTGGGAATAGAAAACATTCTGCATCTCACAGTTCAGACCTCTCTACTCACTTGAGTTTGCATCTGAGTAATGATAGAGAGTCAGTACATGGTGTATTCTTTACTTTTATAAATATTAAATCTGCAATCCCCCCACTTTTTTTTTTCCCCCAAATTCTTAAATTCATATTGTCTTGACAGAGACAGTAGCAGAGTGGGGGGAGAGCAGATTCATCAGTCACAATAGTTACGTGTGTGAGCCTTGTTTAAATTCTCTTTAAACCTAGTGATAAGCTCCACTGGAATACAGTTTTCAGAATGTCACAGATCTCCAAGCAGAGCTGCAAACAGTGCCATTCAGTCCTGCAAAGAATTCATCTGTGGCAGATGATGTACTTTTCCTGTTTGCTTGTGGCCAGTGTAAACTTAGCTTTTGGGCAGTGACCATAGCTTCAGTTTTGAGGCTGTCAACATGAGTGTTGGGTAATATATTGACACAGGGCCACAGTGAATTCCTGAGCTTTCCTTGTGAATAAACTGATTGGACTGAAATACTTACTTTTATGTTTAGGACCCGTATCTTTATATTGCTCAGTAAAATATCACGGAGTTGTTGGACTTGTAATTTGATAAATATTAACAAAGATGGCAAGTTTTTGGTTTACTGGGTGAAATTAGAGGTTATTTCCAGCTTCCAGGTGGTTGATTTATCATGGGCAATTCACTTCTGTCCTCCATGGCTGTGCCAGTACAGTGGAAATTGTAGCTGCCCTTCACCCGTGATGGTCTGTGGTTTATCAGCGTTTCCACACTCGTGGAGATTATTGATGCCATACAGTCAGGTTGGGGTTCAGTTCACCAAAGTTTAGGCACGTAAAAGTTAGGGCTGTCCTCTCAGTTTGTGTGAAAAGATAACCACCCGCCTAGAACAACATTTCCAGTCTTAAAATAAGCACCCAGGACAAGGAAGATAAATTATGCTCTGAAAGGGCTCGTCTATTGACTCTGGAGGGAGCCTTGCTGACTGCTTTAGACTGGGTGTCAAATTTGGGGCTAAAATTAGGTGAGAGCAATCCCATTCACAGTACGTGGTGTTAAAGAGGTAACACATGGTACTGTGCAAAATTTCCCTCGTTTTTCTGGAGAAGTAGCCATGTTCTAGGTCATCCTTTTTTGGGGGGAGGGGATGTTGTGTGTGAATGTTCCATCAGAATTCTTTTTTAACCAGTACTGATGTGTTTAGTGGGGTTTTAAGAATTGGATACTCCCCAAAAGCAAACCTTTTGTGGTATTAAGTAGTGTTGAGTTCAGATAATAAATAATGTGTTGGTTAGCAGCATGTATTGGAGAATAAAGAAATACAGAACACCTTAAAAAGGTTATTTTGGGAAGGTTCTCTTAGTATTGAAAAATGGCATTAATTCTGGTGGGTTTCCCCTTCCAAATGTAGGAAATTATCAAATGCTGTTAGGAATTCAAATGCTTGATAAAGCATTTTTCTGTCTTAGTATCAGCTGCAGTGAAGATCAGATTTTATTGTTCAGTTTAGTTGATTACAGAGAACGTATGTAACCCGTTAAAGGTTTGATTTAGCCTTGCTCGGTCATTTTTGTGAGCCCAAATGCGATGCACAGGCGTAGCAATGTATTGGTTAGGAAACTGTAGTAGAATTCCAGCCTTACTCTGTAGAAACCTGTCTGCTGCGTGCTTTAATTCTGCTTATGTCCTCCCCTGTGTTTAATCCAGAAAATGGGAATATGTACATGTGCACAGCTTCACGTTTTGGCACCGCGTTTGCTCTGCTGTGTGCTGTGACTTGTATCGTGCCTGCAGGCCATAGGAAAGCGACACAAATTAAACGTGAAAGAGAGGGAGACGTGATTTAAAACTTGCATCTTCCGGAGATGCAGTATGGCATCTGAGAGTTGCAACATATTGCAAGAAATCCCCGCTATTTCCCCAACAAGAAGGCGGTGTTTTCAGCTGTGCAGGCACGGGCAGCATCCTGGGCTTGGCTGGCAGGAGCTGTGGCTGCGTTTCCCGGGGCTCTGGCATGGCCACTGCCACACACGCTCTGTGTCCTCCTTGCTCCTGTCTGACTGCTCGGGTCCTGTTCTCTGTGCCCTCCTCTGTGGCTCTGCAATTATATTTGCTTTACACAGACACGCGGGTTCCCTTTTCCCTTTTACATATGTTGTTTTCCTTCGTGCTGAGAAAACTCCACAGCCTGACAGGGCGCTTTTTTTCTTTCCCTTTTTTTTTTTTTTTTTTTTTTTTTAAGCACTCCAAATTCTATCCAGCTTTAAACTCTTATGTTTATAACCCTGAATATCTCTAAAATGTCTTTACCTAAAACACTTTATGGTTTTATTACCAGGTTTATGCCAGTAATAATATTCACATCAGCTTTCTTAGGGATAATCTTTAAGCAGAACCTAGCAAGAAAGGCTTTGAAAACTATCATTCCCAGGAACGCAAATCTCGGAACATGAAACATCGGTTTAATCGCCCTCCCTGACAACTTAACACGACAGATTGAAAAATACAAGCCGATATGGAAGTGGGATCAATGGATTATCAAAGTCCTAAACATCTTTTCCTGCGCGGGGGGAGGAGGGGAGCTTTGGGGTCCGCTGGCATGCGTAAAACACCAAGTTTGCATGGCTTACCACAGATCCGCTGCTGCCTGACTGGCAGCGAAGTTGAGAGGGAGAGAGAGAGATTTACATGAGGGAACTCAGGGGGCTTTGTCACGGCAATTGTATAAAGTGATATACAGTGCAAATCGACTCGAGCATGTCCCTGGATAGCAGGCGGTTTACAGCCTCTTCAAGCAGAGATTACTGCTTTATCTTGTCATACTAAATTAACGTGGCAGCACACTGTTAAACAGTGGTGACCTCTTCATCTGTGGAAATTGCTGCCTAGAGGAGAGATGGTATTTAAGACTCTCTCTCTCTCTCTCTCCCTCTCTCTCCTTTTCTCCCCTCCCCACTTTTCTCCATCCTCTTCCCTTCCTCCCTGTCTCCCTCTCTGTATCTTGTCTTTTTTTTCTTTTTTTTTTTCTTTTTTTTTGTTTTTTTTTCTGTAGGGCCCTGAGGCATTTTTGGGTTAGGTTGTAACATTAAAGACAAAAAGAAAGAAGGAAGGGGGAAGGGAGAGGCTTTTAACATCAAGGTGACAACAGCTATGTGTTAATTGGGCCTTTGTTGTTTGATTAATAGCCACTTTGGTGTAGAATATTAAGACAGTTGTTTGGACAACTTTCTAAAAATGACATGTCCTTTCAGTAAACTGGGATTAAGCGATGTTCTCTGGTCTGCACATTTTAACTCCTTATTGTTATTGCATTTAGTCCTAAGCTCGCTGCTCCTTTGGAGCGAGCGTTCCATCCGGCGCGCCTGGCACCATCCCCGGCTGGCATGGAATGCCGCAGCTCTCTCCAGGGGCACTCCAGGGAGCTGCTCTGGGGCTGCTGCTTTCGAGGGTCAAGGTGATGGAAATCCCTCCGCAGCGTGGCCCAGCTCCTGTGCTGGGCTGTGTTTTGGAATTGAATAGTGCTCCGGGAAGTGTGGGAAAAGGGAAACAGCCATTTCATTGGGCTGGCAGCGTGGTGCAGAAGAGCAGGAGAATTAAATCCCACGTTCCCATCTTTTTCAGTAAACTGAGTCAGTTAAGGAGAGGGTGACATTTCTCCTTTAGACCAGGTTTTCCTTTCTTGGTTTTTCTATTTACTATGCAGCGCTTCACCGTGGGTCCAATCCAAAGCTCTTTGAAGTCACTATAAAGACTGCTTTGTCTTTAATAGGCTTTGGATCAAGGCCCACATGACCTTAGGCAAATTATTGCAAATCAGTGTTATGAAGTGCTTGGAAATCTGCAAGCATACGTGTCCAAAGCTTCACTTTTTGATATACTTCAAGAAACAGTTGGGAGGCCAGGTGAAATCAGATCGGCCAGGTTGGCCTTGGAGTTATCCACATGTGCTGAAAATGGAAGTGTTATGGGTACAAGTCTGGGCTAAGGGGGCTTTCCCTGCCTCTTCCTGTGCTGGCTGATGAGTGTTTAACAGGTTCTCTTCCTGTGTTCTTGGGGTTGCCAGTGGACAAGAGAAAATGCTTTCACTTCCAAAACTCAGCGCTGACCCTGGGAAGCCATAGGACTCTGACCTCTTCAGTCCTATGAAGATGGCTGTAGGAATTTAATTATGTGAGATGGAAAAAGATGGTGATGATCTATCTTGGATTTTTCCCTGCTGGAGACAATTGTTCCTCACTGTGAATTTCTTGAGCTGCCACCTACACAAAGATTGATGCAAAATTCTGTGCGTTTTGTATGTAACATTTTCAGAGGCAAGTTTTTATTCGCATCCCTGGGATGCCAGCACAGCTTATTTTTGCAGCAGAATATTTGCCATTTCAGATGCAGTGTGTCTGTGAACACTGATGTTATCGTTGTTTCCTTTGGTTGAATTTTGAAGGCCATTGAGCTAAGCAGTTGTACTAGAGATATGGAAAGGACTGACTTCCTGATTTATTATTTGGAGAAATCAATGTGTTTGATAATTTATGTACAGCTTACAGAGGCCACGTAAGTGGCTCATGAATCGATCAGCAGCCAGCAAAAAATGAAAGCTAACGAGCTCGTTTCAATAGCAAGCTGCTCATTAGCAGGTAGGCTCACTGATCTTCCAGGCTTTCCAGTTCAAAGTCACATGCTTTTTCCGTGTCCTCGCAAGGAGCAGTCTCCTTGCAAAGAACAGAAGCAGAGAAAGAAAGCGTGGCGAGGTTTTGAACGTTTTCTCGTCGCTTTGACTTAAATGTTTACAGTAAATGCTGGGCTGGAGGGGCAGCCATCCAGTGGCTGTCTCCATGGCTGGAGGGACACCAACGCTCTGCCTCTGGAATGGAGTGTACTGGGGAATTCAGTGTGCATGGGAAGAAGAGGGTACAGGCCTTTCCTGTGTCTCTGCACAGAAATCTCTGCATCACCAGCGCAGCTTTTTCAGTCCAGACTTCCTCCAGCTCAGAAGCCGTGTGTGGGATGCTGGCCAACAGGCAGGGTGTCCTTTCCTCCATTCCCAGCCAACACTGACCCATCCTGGTTAGATAACACCAGGCCTGTGTCTTCCCCTCTCCTGGTAACATTTGATGCCTTGTTTGAAGTGCTTTGGTGCTTCTGGGAGGTTTTTTTGTGGGTGTGCACAAAAACTGGCCTGTTCAGCTGAGTTGTTGTCCTTCTTGGTAGAGATACCAAGCACTGAAAGAACACGGGATGAACTTTCTTCCAGGAAATGCTCAGTACTGAGAGGTTTGGTAGATTTTATGTGCTAATGCTAATGAACATGCCTGAGAGCAGGGAACTGGTTTTAGCTTTGTGCATTAGTAGAGTATCCTGGTGTCCAGCACTACTGTTTGTTTTTTTTCTTGTGGTAAAGAAGCAAATTCATTTTTAGTCTTTTTGAAAGGTATACCCACTGTTTTAATTACCAAACTTCTGATAAATGTTCTTGAATCCTTGTGTTGCTCGTATATGTAAGTATATATGTAAAAATATTTAGGTGTGTATGTGCAAACACATGTATTTCAGCTATCTCCCTTAGACATGAGGAATACACCACTCCTAATCAGACTGAAAAATCCCAAAAAAAACAGTTTCTTGACAGAGTTGCCTGAGGCTCTTGCAAAAGAGGGACTCTCAAAACATATTTTTAAAATATTTTTAAAAAAGACAGATTTTCCGAATCTCAGGAATAGATTTTCAACTGCCTGATTTGGCTTGAAATGAGTTGGCTGAATCAGTTTCTTTTTCTTTTAAGTAAGTCTATAAAGCTTTGATGAATCTGGCTCATTGTTTAGCACTTATCTCATGAGTAAAGCTTGAGAGGTTTGGCTTGAAACTTACCAAATCACATCTTTGGAAAATGGCCCAAGCCTATTGATTTATCTGAAAAGAAAAAAAATCCAGAGCAAAACACAACTAAAAAACCCTGATCCAGCTTAGTGAGTAAGTCCCTTGCAGATCTATAGAGCTCCTACTGAATGAGCACATCCATTTCTCACCGTTTGTCAGCCTTGCACTTGATGGAACTGCAGGGCTGAGAGGGATTGGGAGAGGTCACCCAGTCCCAGCTTCAATCCAGGGATCAGCTGTACCCATGTAATTTCCTTCAGATAATAGCCTGACTTCTTGAAGTTCTGTCTCAAGACAGGAGGCTCAGAACCTCCCAGTCTGTCTGGCCCAGGGTATTGCTGTCTCTGCCTTTAGAAAATAACTCCCGTGTAATCTTTCCTGCATCAGTTTTCTCTCACTAATTCTGGTCCTAGCCACTGCAGCAGAAGGAGGTATGCTCTTTGCTGCAGTAAATGTTTTTGTGTTTGAAGTGTGATATCACATTCCCTTGTCTCGAACTTTTCCTCTCGGTATAGGGGACTCTTGTCTCCACCATGTTTTTCTAAAAACTTTTTGCTGTTTTGTTGCTTCTCTGGAACTTCTTAGAGTAGAATCATTCACATTTTAACAGCTATGCTTCCTGCTTAAAACCAGATGTTTTTCCATTAAGGACAGTGGTGTCTGCAGCAGGTGCATCTGGGATGCTGCTGAAAAGCTCTGATCCCAAGTGGAAACATACTCTGGGTGGCTCAGGCACCATTCCATCAATGATGCTGTGGAGATTTGTTCCATTAACTCGCAGTTCAGTCCTCTCTGCTGCATTTTCTGGTGGAAGGAAGGCTTTGTGTGCTGCTCTTTTGCTCAGGTACCTGCCACAGGACAAGTTTTGGGGCTGCTTAGCTTTGCTGAGCTCCGAGTGCAGAGTTCTCAAATAGCTCAGTGGATCATAGTGCCTCCTGCACATCCCAAGAATGGTCAGTAAAGTCTGACTGCAGAATCTTTTCTTAGTGGCAGGAGGAAAAAGAAACGTTGAGACAGACAAGGAGTTGGCAAGGGGGAAGTATTTGCAATTTAAGGCATTTAATCTGGAAGTCAATGGGAAAAAATAAACATTAGACCTCAGGATATCAATTTTGAGTCGGGTTTAAAAAGTATTCAGTCCTCTAAACATGATTATTTTAATATGTATAAGGTAAGGTGTGCAGAAAGTTTAAAATCATTATCCATTTCCTTTTATTATCTTTAAGGAATAAACTGTTTGCGCTAGCTGAAATAAGGTAACTAATATAATGAGGATTATGCTTTTCTGTATGTTATGAATGTAATAAATCCTCTGTTAAAAAGGCATTATCAAGTCAATCTTTCCCCTTTATTAGATGACATTTGGTAGAAGTTGACCTTGATGTCAGTCAGCACTTCCTGTTCCTTCTGCTGTGTTTTGGGCTACTTGATAAGAGAAAAGCCTCTTCCCCTTCAGATGATTTTTCTTCCCTTGTCTAAATGATTTTTTTCTCCCTTATCTCTTGGTTTTTGCATTTTGGGGTTCTTGCCTTGTGACCACCAGAAAGGAGGTCTGAGGCAGCTGGGTGAGCTGGTTGTGTTCATGGACTGGGTGCGTTCTTACAGAGTAGGGAAATAATCCAAAGGGGAGAGCAAAGACAAGGGAGGTGGTTCATTTGCTGCACACTGCTTTTTCTGGAGCTCTGCTGTAATAACTGCAGCTCCAGTGGTGATTTTTCCCACCTGGTGGTTTTTTCTCCACACCTGGTGATTTTTCCCACCTGTGCATCTGAGAGAGGCCGGAGATGAGTCCAGGGTGTAGTGCACTGGAGGGCTGTGCTGTACTGCCAGAGGAAAACCAGTCTGCAAGACAAGATGGCAGCGATGGACAGCATTTCCAGCAGATCATGGCAGAATCCTCATGTGGTGGGGCTGCTTTCTCTTCACTCTCCCTCCTGACCCTGTCTGGTGCAGGGTTTTGAACAAAACTTCCCGATCTGTGGAAGTGCAAAGTGCTTCTGCAGTCAGAAATTTAAAGTAGTTGATGGTAGATGACAGCTGCTGATGAGCAGCTCAGCCCCCTGCTTCAGTGCAGGATTTGGGTAGAATGTCACTGCAGAAAGATGGTACAGAAATTTTGCAGAGTTGACAACCAGCACACGTTGTAATAAAAGAAATAAAGTTCACGTGGTGGTGGGAAAATGATGGTCACATCAGCAGGCAGGAATATTGGGAGCAGGTGTCATCCTTGGTGCAAAAAAAGTGCAAAAGAGTAGGTGGGTGGTGTAGGCCCAGAGTGTGTGGAGATTGGGGTGGCTGTGCCCAGCTCATCCCTAACGGGCTCCAGCTGGGCAGCACAGGTGAGCAGCACTGAGGGGAACGAGCCATGGAGTGCCCAGGGCCCTGAGCAGAGGGCACACAGGTGCAGGGCATTGACAGCAGGGGAGAAAAGGCTGGGCTGCAGGACAGTTAATGAGCAGAGGGCACACAGGTGTGCTGCATTAACAGCAGGGGAGAAAAGGCTGGAGGACAATTAAGAGCAGATGCTGCAGTCTTCTGGAGTGGAGTGGTGTCACTGTGTGTGGAGAGGTGCCTGAAGCCTTCAGAAAAGGTAAAGTGTTACTGCGTGTGGGGTGAGGCCTCCTGAAGGGGTTTGGTTTTGCTGTGTGTGGGGTGAGGCCTTCTGGAGAGGTTTGGGGTGGCTGCGTGTGGGGTGAGGCCTTCTGAAGGGGTTTGGTGTTACTGTGTGTGGGGTGAAGGCTTCTGAAATTGTGTGGGCACACTCCGTGCAGCGTGGCCATCTCAACTGTGACGTGTGTTGTGGCAGGTAGGGCCAACTCTTCAGAACTCTTCTGAATTTTCTGCATGCATTTCTGAGGGAAGTCTTTGGAGACTCTTGTCAATAGAGGATATTAGCATGTATTATTTCTGAGAAAAAAGATGGGAATTAAAAAAACCACAAAAAAAAGCTTTTAGATTTTTGTCAAAGCCAGTGTGATTGAAGGTGCAGCCCTTTAAAATGGATGGCTGTGTTAAAACTGCCTGGAGGACTTGCCACAGGAGTTGTGGTAGGAAATAGCTCTTCATCATCAGCAGAAGATCAGTTTGTACTGTTACAGTTTCCCTTTTTGCTTCCAGACTTATCAGTTCTCTGTCGGGTAGTCTTTTGAACTGTTTTGATAAATAATTGTACTTGTGAAGGTTAATGGAGTGTCAGTCCCTTATTTACTCTCAAGTCAGATGTAGTGCATGCTAGTCAGAAGTGTAGGTCATGCTTCATGACCAGCTGACCTTAGTGCTTTAAAGTGTGGTTATAGTCAGATAAATGACTGTAAAAATGACATTAAAGGGTCCTATGTTTTCTGTCTTGCTGTGGCTTTTGAGGTCAAATTTAGTTGCATAAAAATATGATATTTCTATTAATTGCCTATAATGCTATAACTTAACCCAGGGTTTGAAAATACGCCATGTCTCTTTTTGCTTCACATCATCCCTAGTAATAAACACTTTGCAAATGGTACTTAACTATTTTTTTGATGATATGTCTGCACAGCAGAGTCCAGTTCTTCTTTTGTAGCTGTATTGACTCTTCAGTGCTGAGGGCAGTGACAAAGAAATGGTCAATAAAGCAAGCAGATAGACACGACTCAGAAAATACACGGGGAACAACTATGTTGGATATAGGTGGTATTTTAAAGGCACTGTCCTGTTTATCCCCTGATGTAGTTGGATGTTTTCCTGTTTCAGTAGCAGAACACAGATACTTTCATCTCAGCTTCTGCTAGTCTGTGTCAAACGAATTCAGCCCTGCAGTCAGAAGAATGACCAGCGATTTCCAAAGGTGTTTGTTGCTCTCTGCTTTCCAGTTTGTTCTCTTCGGTGTCTTCACTGGATATTGTGTTTCTTTTCAGCAGTGCTTAAGCCCTAAAGTAAAATTTAAGATTAACTACCAAGATCTGAGGCATTTCAGCAGCTAGTTCTGACTGTATTTTGTTTATCACTGTGCATCATCTAAGCTCTTAATTTACTCTGTTACTTCCAAGGAAGAAAGTTTTACTTTGTGTTGAAGTGAATAATAGCTGACATGAAAATAAATAAACACAAAGGCTTGAAATCAAATGTGTTCAGGAAGTGAGATTTCTGGAACAGTTTAGTCTTCTGAAAATGTGATCCCATTGTTCACTGACAGTAACCTGTGGAGTTAAATGCAGTTAGCTCATGGGCATCTCCTGAAACTCTTGCTGAGTTGTTCAGTGTTCTGGCCAGCTCCTGAAGAAAACAAATGTGCTGAAATCTGGAAAAGTGTGTTGATAATCAAGATCTTAATGGAAAACAGTTTACAAAAAGATTGGGGGTTTTAGGCAGTCCTCAGAAGTTCTCCATTCAGTCACTGGAAATACAGTTTAGGTATTGCTGTTTGATTCCACGGGCCTTCCTAATGCCAGGTGTTCTCCCTCGAAGGGGATGTTTTGGCTGATTTGGGTAACTTTGGTTTCTGTATCACCAGTCTGGCTGAGCATGGGGCTGGGTTCAGACTGGATCCAGCTGGATCTGACTGGTTCTGACTTGTTCAAACCTGTTTGGACCAGTCTGAACTGGTTGGATCCAGTTTAGCTCAGAAGCTGTGTCATTGTAGCATCTTTTGGCCCTCTGTTTTTGAAAGTTTCTCTGAACCTGAAATGACGAGACACTGCAGTGTTTGAACCCCAAATCGGATAAATCCAAGTATGTTGAGAAGAGCTTTATGGAAATGTGAGAGTGCAGCCTGCAGTAGTGCCAGAGGGGCTGTGGGGAGGGCTGGGTGCCTGTCAGAGGGATCAGTCTGACATGTCTCGCTTTTGCCCCCTTGTAACCTACAAACAAGCTCTCAGCCTAGTTCCCCTTTATATGTCATGTGCATGTGATTTTCACTTGTATTTCATGTTATTGAATCTGTCCAGCCAAGTTATTTTTCAAATAAGTCATCCCCACATAAATGTGCATCTGAAGTTTAAAAAAAAAAAAAACTGAAATAAAAAAATTTATGGAACTCTTTTGAGTATGCTTACATATGTCATGCTGTAAGGGTAGACACTCATAGACCAGAATAGAAGGGAAGAGGAAAATAAGAAAACCCTTCAAAATGCACCATAATGTCTTCTAATGTATATAAATACATATATATGTATATGCACATACATATGTGTATTTATATATATTTATATGAAGTGTGACTCAAAACCAAATAGCCTGTCTCTGATCACCCCCTCTCTGTGCTCAAGGTCTCTAGGTGCTCAATAGGAGCTTTTTAATTATTTTTCCCTGTTTGATTTTGCTGGGCGTAATGAATGCATTGCAGAGAACTTTTTGTTAGAAGCCTTCTGTACATTAGCTCAGTGCTGGTAGGCACAGTGGCACCTGGGTGGATCACATCCTGAGACCCAATTTTAATAAATTTAAGAGCAGAAAGAGGGATTTTGTGAAGCCATGCTCTGTTAGCCAAGCAGTGCTTCCTCACCATAAAGCAGCCTTACATTCTTTCCAGTCCAAGTGGAGAAAATTGTGCCTTTCTCATTTGGGTTGGGCAATTCTGTGGGTTTTTCAGCATCACTTCACGATGACTGAAAACTACAGGGAATACTCAGAAATCAGTGATTCAAAGAGGAATTTGGAGAAGAAGGGCTATTTCCAGCAAAAGTTATTCATTCTCTGCTGATGGTGGGTAGTTGGCTGTGACTGTAGAGGAATTGATGTTCCTTGGGGTTTTTTTGGTTTGTTTGTGAACATGACGTACATCGGTGCACGAAATTAATTGTTGAGGAAAATACGTTGTGCTCTTAGTCATATACAGAATTTGATTTCTTTAATGAAATGATATAAGAGAATCAGAATGAACTGCTTTAAAGCTAATAAAGATCATTTGTATTACTCAGAATAATTTAGGTAAGTGGTGAGAAAGGGGAGGGAAATTAGCATTTCTGTGCAGTTTGCTTACTGTGTAATTCTTAATCAGGAATGTCACAACATCTCTTGATATCATCTTATCACAAAGGTCTCTTCATAGTAGGCAATGTATGCTGCTGACTGCAGTTTACAGAAACATAAGAAAGAATAACTCATCTGCAGAGTGAGAGCAAGTGTGAATCTGCCATAAATTAGAATTTATTAGGGTATTTTGCATCACTCAACCACAGTCTGAACTGGTGAGGTCTGTGTACATTTTAAATCTCATTTAAGCTCTGCTTGGGTGAGCTTTAGAATGGGGTTTAAGTGGTAAAATGAGATCATGCTGCTCCCTGGAGTAGAACATAATGTCACCATTTGAGGTGCAGTAAGAGCCACAAGAGTGAGCAGGGAAGTGGCTCTTGGTAGCCCTTGGGTGCTGAATGTGCTCTGCCTTTGCTGTGCTTTGGGACCTGCCAGGGCAGCTCATGCCACGTCCTGGCCTGTCCTATGTGCAATACCACAGAGGTGTTTTGTGGGGATTGACTGAATTCTGAATAAGCTCTAACCCGTATTATGGTTATGCATCAGTGTTACATTCGTTGATTGATTCCTGTATTAATTTTTAATAATTATCCGGATCTATTTGGCCTTTTTGATCAAATACTGCCCTTTGAAGTGTGCAAGATCCAAATAAGTTTGGTTCCTGCTCCATAAGCGTGTTCTGTGGAACTGTCTTTCTGTGAAAGGATTTATGCTCTGTTTATAAGCACAGAATGTGTGTATTCCTTTTATTTTTATATCCTGTGCAATTCTTCTTCCTAAGGTGAGAAGACTACTTTGGTTTATGCCAGAATTCCAAATTCTGTTTCACTAAAGTTGTGTAACAGTTGTAGGTAAGAAGAAAATCAAATTATAAAAGAGCAGAATAGGGGAAATAAATATTGGAGAGAAAGCAAGTTTGTTAATAACTGTTAAAGAAGATTTAACCAATTGCTGCTTGGCCAAGTCCTGTAACATTGCTTAAGAAATATAAGAGAGTTAGTTGTAAATAAAGTAATGGAAGTCTGTGAAAAGTGGGTAGCAGAATAAAGAACTCAGGTAAAAGCAGATCTGGGAGTCCCTTGGGCTGGATGATATTCACTGCAAAAATAAATGAGATGAACATTCTGAACCAAAAGAGTTTCTTTTTTTTAATTCCTGTTCTTATGCTGTAGTAAACTCCAGTGGACTCAGAGAGGCTGTTTCTCAAGTTGCTATTCCATTTTAATGAAGTTATGTTTTCTGGCCCTTCTTGAAAATGAAAACTTCCAGAAGATTGCTTTCAGAAGAAAGAAATAGTGTGATGTTAATCTCTGTGGAGGCAAAGACTATTTGATGGTTATCATCGTGTAAGTCTTGTTATAATCTTCTGAAAAGCAAAAGAACAAATGCAAGGTAAAAGCAGATAAATAGATGGGAATTGAGAAGGCTCATGAAAAATACACAATGTGTATGAAGCAGGACATGATGTTTAAGTGCAGTGGATGTAGCCACATACCTTTCACAGAATTGAGGCCTTGGGAAAGCTGCCCTGGAACACAGGCTGGGCAGATCTAAAGATAAAGCAGGGATTTATTGAAAGCATCTCCTCCATGGATCCACCTTGGGGAGCACAAGAGCCCAGCCAGGGCTGGTCCCAAGATGAACCAGAATGGTCCCAAGATGCACAAGCGCTCCTGGGGTCTCTCCCTTGGCTCAGCTCTGCTCCATTTGCACCTTGCAGTTCATTGTCCCGTTCCAGCTTTAGCCCAGGCACTCCCACCCTGCTTGTTTTCCTCTCTCCAGCCCACGCTGTTTGTGCTCCTGGGCTGAGATTTGGATCATTTGTCCTGGGTCCCCAGCTGGAGCAGGAATTGTTTTGTGTCCCTGCTCTGTGCAGAGCTCAGCATCCCCTCATGTGAAGCTCAGACCTGCACACTAGAGCAGCACAGAATGTGAAAATATAAAAGCTAAACCTGAGGCATCATAACTATTTCATGTGTGGCTTTTCTTTACTTTCCTCTCAGCCACCCAGCCAAAGGAATGAAGTGAAATAATCTGCCTGGTACAAGTTTTTGTAGGCTCCCAGAGAGCAGATGAAGTAATCTGCCATCCCTTTCCATCTGAAAGCTGCAGGGAACTGAAGTGTGAAAGCTGGGAGCAGTCCAGGAGCCACTGCTGGCCCATGGCATTCCTTTTATCCTGGGTTCTGTTCAGATAGTCCTCTCCCCTCCTTCCAAGGAATTAGCACAGACAATGGGTTTGTTTCACAGTAACAAAGCTGGTGATCAAACTGGCTTTGACACTCAACATAGGTTTTATTACACTCACAAGCCAGAGTTGTTGTATCTGGTTAGTAAGCTTGTATTTTTACAAAGATAATCGTTTTATACTGCATGATTTCCAAACTATTAGAAGGATTTAATGTATGCTGAAGCCTCTACCAAGCTGTTTTGATAAGCAGTCTTATTTTTTGTTTAGCAAGGTCTTACGGGCGATCTTTAGTCCCTCAGGGAAGAGCTCATAAAAGTCTTAAAAGTGCTTTTGCAGAGCTTTATTTATTATTTTTAAGCATGAAGATTACTAGCACAAAGATAACAAGGCTCTTGTAGTACAACATGTTCTTTGTTTTTGCAGGTTATAGCTAACATATTAGGAGTTCTCAGAATGCCAGTTTTGTTTGTTAAGTGTTTTGAGAGCAAATAGATGTAATCCTGTATTGCGCTATTTTCTTGACATGAGTTGAGCCAGAGAGAGAAGCAGTAGGAGAGATCTGGTCTGAGTATGGGTGTCAGGAATCATGTCACTAATAACCCCATTTACTCATTACGAGGTAGTTCTTGCAATTTTATTGTATTTAATATCTAAAGATCTGCAAATTACTTTTATATAGGGGGAACACCTCATTGCAAGACATGCGACAAAGAGGTGGGCTAAAAATAAAACCAAAGTATGGACCACAGAAGAAAATAATTTACAAAGCCCATGCTTGGCATTCAATATAAAAAAGTTGTAAAATTTCACTCACAACATTTTCTCATATATTTTTACTGCAAACAGATCCACAGTTTGCATATAATTCCTTGATTTTCAATAAATCGAGTAGAAATGATGGGATAAACAGTAAGAAATACTGAACTTGTGCTGGATGTTTGGGGATGGGCTGGAATGCAGAACAGCCAGAGGAGAAATGTTTGTTTTAAAGCATGGGTTATCAGATTGTGCTCTGTGCTGGAGATAGGCTGATAATGCTCTGCTGAGGAGGCACTGGAGTCACCCAGCCACCCGTGCTGGTTCCTCCTCTTTATTTCCAGACACTTACAATGAAGTCAGTGGGAATTAACTGAGTATGAGTATTATTGTGCATTTTCAGAAATCCCACCAGGCACCTCCTTCTATCTGTAGATACTTAAATCCTTGAAAAATCTGTTCCCATGCTCTCTAAATCTCAGGGGATAAAGTTAGAAATCAGTGCAAAACGGATTATGAGTTATTCCTTTTGTGTCAATGCGACCAAACAGTTTCTTGCAGCTCATCTCTAAACCTTGTAAATGTTTGGGATTTTCTCTTGCTGGTGCAGCTGTGGCAGCAGTCTGAGCGTTGTGGTGTTTGGAAAAAATCAAGGTGCATTTCAGTGTTGCTGTCAGATATTGTGGGGTGGCACTTGATATACGAGAGAATTCCCAATTTCCGGTTTCAGGTGATCGGGCTGCGGTGCCCCACGCAGTAATGTAAGAGTAATATAAGGGCTGAGTATTTATTGCATCAATAAAAATGAAAACACAACCACTGTGAGGCTTTTAGCCAATAATCTCTGGGCTTTTTATATCAATTATATAAAATGCCTCAAGCTGCAGGAGCTATTCATTAATATTTCAGTTTATATGTGGAAGAAAAAGGTAAAAGAAAGGCAAGTGTCTGATGCAGCAGTTCCTGTGGCAGATGGTTGTCTTTTTGAGCTTTGAACCATTTTCAGCCAGGTTCATGGACACCACGCACTGGAAATACCTGTTAGTCTTCCCACTGAACCCTCTGCCAGTGCATCTTCTGCTTCATCAAGATGAGGTTGTTAATTAGATACAGCACTTCGTGTCAACTAAATGCAGACTGAAGGACAAGAACTAGTAATGATTGCTAAAAATAAGTAATATTCCATTACAACGTGAAATTTTAACATTTTAGAGGGAGCACAAGATGTCATCAGGATTGTATAAGTCTTGGTAGTACCTCCAAGGCATGGATCGTGGAGTTCCAAATACGTTGTGTCAGTAAAGCCAAATCTGTTTTTGACTTGGAAATATTTCTCTTGATGGTAGTGGCACGGTCACAGTAGAAAGAAAACAAAAAGTGCATCTCTCTTTGCTGTTTAGTTCACCTAACTCAGGTAAAAGTTCTGTGCCACCATGGCCTCTTCAGCTGACTCTTCTGATCCATTCCCTTCCTTCCTCAGTCTCTACTGGGTTTGATTGCCTTGTCATCATTAAAACCAGAGTCCTAGGGTAAGCAATAATCAGAATAAGGACAGTGGTTGCTTCTCGTGGGTCTGACTGCAGACCCATAACCTTTGGATCTTTATGTGATGCCCTTAACCCTTCTATCCCTCTTTGGGCTGTGTGTCAGTTCTTACTCCTAACAGTGTATTTATCCTCTTCCACCTGTTTTATGACCTCCTGTAGTCTCCTGTTTGCTTATGGTGTCCTCCCCTGTTTCCTTTTCCATCTCCTTGGGATCATTCCTCTCCACCACTGAGGAGCAACTTTACTACACGGAGGAGGCTTACAGCCCAAAGAGCTGTTTAAATACGAGGTAGAAGGGAGGAAGTTCTGTCATGTGAAAGGCACAGTGTCCACGGGGAAGCCGTGTGGAATCTGGGTTTCCGTTCCTGAAGGTGCCAGGTTGACAGCCCCCATAAACCAGGGGGTGTGGTGATGCCTGCTCTGCACCCCTGTGACACAGCACGTAGGAGGGGACAGTTTTCCAAACCACTGAAGTCGTTTGAAAATATGATTCCCATTGAAAGGTGATGGCACTCAAACTCCTGAAGTAAGTTAATTGCATTAATTGAGGCAAAGATTGTGAATGGAAGGTTAAGCAGAAATTGGAGATCGTTCTTGCTTTCTGAATATTGTGTGTCTGTTTTGTTTCTTTTAAACATTAACAAATACTGGAAATGTCAAGTTGAGTTTTCTTGTAATTGCTGGTGGGCCTCCTGTGGGCAATGGAAGTACTTCTACAGCTTCCAGATTTTCACTTGAAGTGATTCAAGATTCACTTGAATCTTACACATAGATACTCATTTGCTAAAATATTGTTGGGGAAAATAAATTTTAAAAAGTAGGAAACAGTACTAAATTGCTGGAGAATCGTTTGTCTTCGGAAGAGTGAAGTATTCTGCTTTCTGATTATCTCTTATGTCATACTGTTATCAGCTTCCTGGTCACTATGGAGACTATAAAATAGATAGGCCTACATGTCTAATGTAGAAAGCAGAGAAAAAACCCTGCATTTGGTCTTCTTTACACATTCTGAAAGACTGAGGCATGGGCAAAATTCCAGCTTTGAAAAAAGAACCTTTTTGGTTGCTTTTAGGATCACAGGCTTCTTAAAATCAGACAATATCTGTGCTTGTTTTAAAGGCACAAGTATTTAATTCCAGGTGTTTTTGGCTGCAAAACCAGCAGCTTGATTCTCATGATAGATGTTTTTTTTTTCCCTGCAGATGCAGACTTCATGCATACCATATGGTGGTAATTAACAGTTTCAGACTTAGTTCTCAGTTTTCTTCTGCTTCGATTCTTGGTTGGTTTGGGACAAAATTTTAATGTCACAGAAGCAGAGTGTCTGAGTTTAATTGCAGACAGGAATAATGTGCATCTCTAGATGAGGAAGGAGAAGATGAGATCTATTTAGAGCACTAAGAGATATTTTGGAAATCTCACCGAGTACAACCTGTTTCTTTTCATTAAGCCTTTAAATGTTCCTCTGTAGAACTGAAATATGCCTCCCTTGGACCCTGGAAACAGAGGGAGACAATTTGAAAGATACAGCTGGAATGAAGAGTTTCTTTTAACAGCACAATATTTGCACTTTTTATGAGAGCAAGGGTAACATTGTGTAATCTTTAAAAAAGCTATTGCTCAGTGAGGACAAGTCCATTGTCCAGTGACATGACTTTTCCTGTCAATCACAAAGGTGACAAGGGGGCTAGATTAAGTAAAGCTTGCCCAAGATTAACAAAGGAAGATTATTGACCTCATCCTGAAAGGGCAGAAGCCTGTTTTATCATTAAACCTTGGAAGAGGTATTTCCTCCATAGGTGGAAAGCTGTTTGGCAACACCCAGGCACCTTTCTTGTAAATGAGCAGGTCTTCCTGTGGATTCTAGCTTGGAACAGAAGCAGAAGACACGGAACGTGGGCTGGTCCCTTTGGTGTTGCTGTTGCTTGGGAGGGGAAGAAGGGGCTGGAGTGTTTGCTTCAGCAAGATCTGTGCAGGTCCTTGTCTGCCTTTCTGCGGGGGAAGTCCAGACGCAGCAGCCTCAGGTGTTTGGTGAGTACCACCCCAGCCCAGAGCTGGAGGAGACCTTGGGCCAGCACACATCAGCAGAGCAGTTGGCAGTGCAGGTGAGCAGCAGAGCCCTGTCCCCCAGGCAGCTGCTGCCTGCACAGAACTGCTCCCAGGATTAGCAGTGCCAGAGGCTGGAATGTAATCAAACTTGAGCAGGTGAAATGGTTACACAGCTGGGAGAGGCTGTTCTCCAGGAGCAGCGTTTGTCCACTGCTCTGCTGGCTCACAGATGGGTCCTGTGTGTGGCTTGATGGACTTGATTGTACAGTGTCAGTAGTAGATATTGATGGTTTTTAATACCCCTGTAAAGTGCTGTTGCTTTTCTCTCAGTGAAACTGAAGAAAGTGATGTCGATTTGGCCATTTAGAAAAACAACCTGCTAAATCTCACTTGTTGGGAGGGAACTTCTTTAAGGGATTGATTTTAAACTGTTACTGATATATCTTTCTTGCCAGTAAGGATTTCTCTGAGTGTTTTCAGGGGGACAGTTAAACTTCTGTATGCAATATCAGAGGGTTTTCTTTAGACAAAGTTTTTTGGCTTTACGCAGCCATTGACACAAGCAGGTTTTATGTGGTGGAAGTGTCCTTTCTTTTTATGTGCCAGAAGTAAAAATCCAGACCCACTGAGAGCTTTTCCATGTCTCCAAGTAATGGCATAAAAAAGAAGAAAATAAAAGAGAGGGACATGAAGTGAAAGCCAAGGTAACTGTCGCAGGTTTCTTGTTGTTTTTTTGTGAATGGCAGAATAAAAGGATCCTGGCCTCGTGGGGAAGCAGGTTCTGGAGCTGGTGTGCTGGAGGATCCACGCTGAAGTGTCCTCAGCAGCAGGAGCCGGGGTGAGCTCTCCTCCAGCAGCACAGAGAGGAGAGGATTCCTCTTGGAGTGCAAATCACGCAGTGGATGTGTGATTGCTACAGATCTTTCTGAATGAATAATTCACTGGTGTAGTGCAATTTAGCCCACTGAGATGTGATTGCAGCTGTTCCCCTACTTGTATATGTGTTTTGATTGGGGCTTAAATCCCACAAGTGTATAAATAGCCATGTGTGTGATATGCAAACACTGCATACGTGCACACCTAACCAAGAGCTCCAATGAAACTTTCTGCAGGGGGATGGTTTCTTGATTGTATATTGCAGTATCTAATTTACCTTTTAAACAAAATCTGTGTAGAGCACTTCCCTTTCCTTTCTTAGCCAGCTATGAAGTCTAACTGTGGTATTACAAATGCTTTTAGCCAACATTGTAGTAGGAGGGTATCTCTGTTATTAATGGATTTATCATTCCAAGACCTTTATAATATAAGAGATTACTTGTGCCTGTTTTACAGGTAGGAAGCTGAAATGCAGGGAGAAAAAGTTTTATTTTCTATGGTTCATTTGAAAGTGCATTTGAAAGAGCTAGGAAATGAGTATTCAGAGTCCTTCATGATGCTTTGTTCCCAGACTACTGCATTGTCCCCCTCACAATTCCTTTTCCCCAGAAAGCGAGGCAGTTTTAAAAATACTTGTGAATTTCATCTGAAAGCCGAGCAATTTGTGATTCTGAAAACCATCTTCTATTACTTTATATAATCATTCAGTCCTTGTGCTTCTTCTCTTCTAACAAACTGGTTTTATACTGAGAATATATTTGTAGATATAAAGCCCCCCTTGCACGTACCCCAGATGTGCATGGGAACAGCAGTGGTGATACCAACTTGTAGGCAACTTGTACAAATACTTTGTGACCAATGTGTGGCACACACAAACAGGAGTGAAAGTCTTTGGGACCTGCTTTGGATTAAAACAAGAAGCTGTTCCTGGTAAAAGGAAGAAACACGCTGTTCTGTACATGCCTGGTGGCATAGGTAGATTTAAGAACTGTAACTAAGGATGATGATATTTGGCTTATCTGTCTCAAAGTGTGAATAAGAAAGCAGCTTTCAAGATATTTCCTCTTTCAGCCTTGTGTGTAGGGGGAAAAAAATTGCCACTTGGTGATAATGGGTTTGAATTTTAGATAACGTCTGAAGTGATGCTGAAGTTAACCATTTTGCTTGTTTAGATTGGTGTTAAAAAATCAGTTTACATAAGTCTATAGGTGAAAAAAATTGCATTTGGCTTCAACTAAATTTTGGAGTCCGGTGTTAGCAACTAGGAATTTTTCAAGTGCAGAACAAAAATGGAGGGAGTTGGAAGGAAAGAAAAAGGAGCATTTCTGTTGATTGGAGTTGGAAAATTTTTTAGGGCTTGGTCAAAAGCTCATTGACGTCAGTAGAAAGTCTCTCATTAACATCACTGGGTTTGGTTTTTGGGGCATATGATGGCCCAGATTGTAATCTCAGTTAAATCCGATTCTGAGAGGGAATTTATGCACTAGTGTAACACTTTCAAGCTGCTCAAAACTGTTTGCATTAAAAGTTTTCTTAACCATAGGTAATCTTTTTGCCACAACAAAGTAGCCTGTGAAAATAAATATATTTTCTTTATTGTGTGTTTTCCATACAGCTTTACTCAGATTTTATTAAAATAATTTGTAGCAATTTATGTTCTTTTATAAAAGTGGGGGTTTTTTTTCTGAAATACTCTGATTTATTGGAGCAGAGACATCAAAATTAAATATAAAATCATAACAAAACTCACTAAACACAGTGTGTGTATGTATTTATAGACATATGTATCACCTTCATACCCTCTGAAATGAAGTGCAAAAATGGAAACAATTAAAAAATTGAGACAATTTTCAACCAAGTCTGAAACTCATATAACAAGATGATCCAATGGTGTATTTAAAAAACAATATTCATTAAACAGCTAGAGTACAGAAATAGGATAGTGACAAAAAACCCCTGGGAAATCACATCAGAATAAAAACTATAGATGTTTACAGCATTCTGTGTTGTGCAGTGTATTGCTCTGCTGCAGTGTTTGTTTGGAGACGTTGACCCCAGTTTTTCAGGTAAAGTGGCACGTATCAGCAGAGGGAGAAATGGGTTTGGGAGGTGTGTGCAGAAGGGTAGGGCACAACAGGCGTGAAAGGAGGAGGAACTGTGCAGGGAATCTTGCTTCAGGTTGGAGGAGATGTGGAGGAGAAGGCTCTTGTGTTGATGAAGGCAGGTTTGGAGATGCTGGAGCCAGTTTTGCTTTCTGTTAAAATTGATGAGTAGACCTGCGTGGACTCTCACGTGAGGAGGGTTTGTGTGCACGTCCCAGCAAGTCTCAGAGTTTTGCCATTGTGCTGCCAGGGAAAGTCATTAGGACTTTCACCTTTGTGAAAAATACTGTTTCTACAAGAAATGGAGGTTTTAGACAGAAGAGAATTAGAAAACAGAAAGCAATTGCTTTATCCTTTGTAGATGGGAGAACTGCTTGAACTGTGAGTAAAAATATGGAATATGGTGAAGGACATTTAATGTTTAGTTGCTATTTTATTTCTTAAAACAACCAGCCAATCAAGGCATTAGGTACTTTATAAAGTCAGGAAATTAATGGTCCTTGTAAAAATTGAAGGTTTTTTCAGAAAGAGCTGTAAAAGAACAAACAATTACAGGTAATCAATACCATTGTTATTAGGAAACCTGTGAGAACACCACTTCTTCTCAATTAGGGAAAAACTGTATTTTATGTTTCTCTCTTGCAAGCTGATCTTTGTTCACTCCAGCCTGTAATCTTGGTTTATGCTTTATGGATGGGCTTTGTTCTGGGTGTTTTTGAAACATTGCTTGCCTTTTTTAAAGGTTTCAACAGAAGAACAAATAGCAATGAACTCAAAGAACAAAGGATTGTTCTTCCTTTCTTTCCGTTGATTTTTTTTTCCCCCCCCCGTTCTTCAAGAAAAGCAAGGAACGTTTCATCTTGTTTTTCCTCCCCTTTCAGGAAGTTGATGGCAATAAAGTGATGTCTTCATTTGCCCCGCACAACTCATCTACCTCACCCCTGAAGGCAGAAGAAGGTGGGCGCCAGGGTGGAGAGTCCTTGTCCAGCACGGCCCTGGGCACCCCGGAGCGGCGCAAGGGCAGCCTGGCAGATGTCGTGGACACCCTGAAGCAGAGGAAAATGGAAGAGCTCATCAAAAACGAGCCAGAAGGTAAGGCCTGGGAAGCTGGCCAAAATTTTCTGTGTTCTTTTCTTTTCTCCAGATCCTTTGGATGCATATAGTTTTTAATCGTGCCGTTTTCTGCTCTGCTTGCTCTTCCTTGCCAGCAGAATTAAAGATCTTATGGTTCTTTTCTGCATTAGAGGTAAATTTTATCAGTGTCCCATCACAGTTAATGTTTTTAGCTTTTCCCAAAAAGAAGAGTCTAGTGGTCTTTTTGTTGCAGTGGCAGCCTCCTCAGTGTGCCTGCAGTAAGCTAACTGTAATCACCTGGGGGCTGTTACAGCACTGCTCCCCTCTCCCCGTTTCTAGAACTAAAAGAAGCATTATTTATCATCAATGTCAGTGTTTTTCTGAAATGCTCTAGTGTGCAGGTCATTGTTTGAAAGGTAAATTGGGAGTTAGTGACAGCTTTTGTGTGGGACTCATCATGGTTTGTGTATGTGTGGTGCAGGTGCTGCACGGGCAGGGAATGCAGGTGTTCCTGCATTATGTGTGGCCAGCAGGTCTCACCTGTGGCACCTAGGTGTCACTTCTGGAGCACAGGTGTCTTTTTGAGACCCTCTCTCCAGCTGGTGGTGACAGGGCTTGTGCTCTGTGGGCTGGGACTAAGACCAGAGATGAGGATTTTTAATTTTTACCTGTTTGGGGCAGAGTCCAGGTGCTGACTGGAAGATGAAGCTCTCGTTGTGCTCTCTGTAGGTATCTCCACATGTACTTACAGCTGCCTTTTGGGCACTGTGAGCCACTGTGAGAGCATTCTGAGCCTTGTTTCCTAGGGCACAGTAAGGAGACTCTGTTCTGGTTTACACTCACCTCTCCTGTTACAGAAATCTACTCCAGATGTTTCAAAGCAGGGCTCTCAGGGCTAAAGCATGAGCTGACAGCACCTGCAAGAAAAATCCAGGACAACCTGTGTACTGGAATGGAAGCATGGACACAAACATGCTGGCACATGCAGGAGCATGGCAGGAGTGTAAATTGGGCTTTTCTGGACTGGAGCATGCAGTAAGGGTCTGCTGGAAAACAAACTCTTTGTCTGAGCATTTTTTAAATGTTAGTTACAAGATTTGTTCTGCATTTAGGTTGATGTAATGGTCAGTGCCACAGCATACCTCGTGCCTTTGGATGGAAGAGATTGCAGGGGGAATGGGTGGGAAGGAGAGCAGGCTTTTATCTGAGAGAGGAGAGAACAAGGAGCTCTGGGCAGAGTATAAATACTCTGGGTATGAGCTTGTACAAGCTGCACAGAGTCCATTAAGCAAAGGCCACAGATAGACATGAGAATGGTTACAGAGCTTGTGCATTATCTCAGCTCTACTAAAATGAAAATATACAGTACAAACAAAAGATCTACAGCTTTGTGAAGAGATTGGGAGAGAGAGGAGGGGGAGCAACTGAATGTTGGGCTTTGCAAATGCGTGCAACAAAAAATCTTTTCTTCCCTCTAGCCATTGTTCTATTGTCTTTCAAAGGCCATTAAATTGAACAGCAGGTTGTGATGAAAATTTCATTAAGCCCTAGTTAAATCATTATGAGGGTGCCATATTCATGTCTCTGCTTACTCCCCATCCAGGAAAAAATGAATAGGAAAGAGTTGAGCTTTTTTTCCCTTTCTCCTTAAAAGCGAACTAACAAAAGTTCAGAAGTTAGAAGAGAATGGGAAATGGGACATGAAACAAAAGGAGGCCAGAGAGGTGAGGTGGCTAGGAAGAAAATTAGACTTGCATAAGAGCATTGAAAGGTGGTGAGGGACAAATACATCATTTTGACAAGCCTCCCTCCCCCTTCCCTTCAGCCAACATGGTTGTTTTTAGAGTGGCTAATTAAAAAATATATATTTCTGGGTGCAGATGGCCAGACTGTTCTTAGAGGTCCTCTGCAAATATGAGTCTTTTTCCCTAAATGAGATATGTACCGATACAACACAGTGTCTTCTCTGTTTGAACTCCGCAGAAAATTATTGCCATGTCGTCTTCATGTAGTGCTAAAGTAAAATTGTCAGTCATCACTGGTTGCTAGTCAGGTAATTAGCATATTAATGAATTTCCCTGTGAATGAGGTGTTACAAGTGGGAATCTTTGATAGTACATGTAGGTAAAAATGCAGCAATTTGTGATAAATGCATATTTCAGTAATGATTTTTAGTCTTGCTAGTTTGTAAAGCTTTGTGGGACGAAGATCAAGAATCTTGGTTAAGCTTTGCTGCATTATGTCAACAAGAATAATATAATACTTTATTTCCCTCTGGGAAGAAAGGGAAACATTTGCACCAGTAGTTGAGGTTTAATTAAATCAATTTCCTGTGAATCTTTCAAAGACCAGATACGAGCCAGATTCCCATTTCTCTATGTACTCAAAAGTTTATATATTATTTAACTTGTACAATGGGCTGTGTTTGTTCTCTTTTTATTGTTTGAAATAGTCCTCTGAATTGCTGTGGGAAACGTGCTTTTCAAGCATTCTCTCAAATGGCCTGTTTTCCTCAAAATCAGAAGAAAGAGAAGGGCTCATGGACAACTTCAGGTCTCAATTCAAACCCCGTATCAGTCAGGGAAAGGGCTTTTCTTTTCTGAAATGGGCTTTAAGGACAAGGGAGATATTCCAAAATATTGATTTTTTTTTTTTTGGTTTGACTCTTTCTAGGAAACTTCATTGATACAAGGGAAACGGTTTTCTACAGTTAGGTTTGTTAGAAAATAAAAGTAAGAATCAGTAAGTTCTGTCGGTGCAGGACAGTAATTTCTACATTTTAAACACAGTGCTCGGAGTGCAGCAATGCTCGTATGTGAACACTTCCCTGTAGCCACACTGAGCTGATGAGGGAAGCATCACTCCTCACATCAGTGGTTTTCATGTAGGTTTGTTGTATGTGTACCCTTGGTTAATGTGCCCTGCAGGAGCCCGTGCTGCCTGCTTTTCCAAAAGCTCAGCACTGCCTTTTGCATATGAGTTTGGGGGGACTGGGGGGGTGTTTTTATAGGGGTTTATACTTGGCTCCAAAGCTCCTTGCTCCTTTCCTTTTCCCCCTAATTTTGCCGTGTTCCTGCTGCTGGATGGAAGTG
The DNA here is from genome assembly GCF_015832195.1 of Motacilla alba alba. NCBI lineage: Eukaryota > Metazoa > Chordata > Aves > Passeriformes > Motacillidae > Motacilla > Motacilla alba. The sequence continues at coordinate 71,599,435 of NC_052031.1, forward strand.
TGTGATTGACAGTGAGTCGTGCTGCCACAGAGGCAGAAGTGTTCCAGTGGATCTGAAACGCGCCGAGTTTTACTCATTACTAATACAGTGCTCATTTTTCTTCTCTCAAATTCTGTGGAAAATCCTTATATGCAGCTTTAGTATTAGGCCCCCAAAGGCATAAACCTATTACTGAAGTCACACAATGTTATTTTACATGAAACATTCTGTCCTTTCTAACTTGGGCTTCAGAAGAGGAGTCAGTCCCCTTTTATTCCTGGTGCACAATAATGAAGATAATGGAGTGGGTTTGGAGAAGCCTTACACACTGTGACAGACCCCAAGCCCTTGCCCTGAGGGTCGTCTGCCGACCATGGGATTCCTTTTGCAGCTAAAATCATTAGGAGAATGAGATACAGGCATGTTTTTCTTCTGTTTTCTTCAGGCATCAGAGGATGGCAGAGGCTCTCTGTCTGTCTGCTCTCCTCATTTGTAGAAATGAAATGGAAATCTCTTTGAAGTCACTGAGCTTGACACAAGTTTGTGAAAGAAAAGACCAAAGCAGCCACTTAGCTTTTCCTTGCACTATTAATGTGATTGGATTGCTGTATTTTAATTTATGGCCTGTGCTCGTGGAAAATTAAATCTCTGAAATCTCTGTAGCCTTTCCCCTATACATATGGCTTGGCTTCTGGAAAGGAAAGAGGCAAACAAGTAAATTCCTTCCTATTTTTAGAATAAGCTGGGCTATTCTTTGGCTCTTTACATCTCCTAACTTTTCATTAGGAATCAATCCTCTTTTTTCCATTTTGGCAGTTTTAGCAGGTTATGTGTCTGTTCATCTTTAAAACCTTCATGGTGGGGCTTCTGGGGCCAGACCCGCATTGTTCTATGGGATTTGTAGGAATTCTGTACAGAGAAGGATCATATGAGCATCTTCCTGATGAGCTGGTGTGGGTGCAGTCATTCATCTGCACAGCTCTTTCCTCCTTGGTCAGGACCTCTGAAACTCAATTCAGTCAGGCTGTTTAAGTGAATACTTTGAATTCTCCATAAAGACACATGCACACACAGTATATATATAATGTATTATATGTATTTAGGCATAAATATATATGAACACACACACAAACTATTCATTTGTTTCCTGTTTTTCATATTTTTCCTGCTCCAAAATTTTGATCTTAGAGTTCCTAGGTCTTGAGAGGCGTAGCAGTTAATGTCAGCTGTTTGGGAAGAAGGGAGTATGTGTGTTTGCAGGGCTTTAACAGCAGTGTGGGTACTAGAGCCTCATGTATTATAGCAGGCAGCAGTACTGTAAGTAATTACTTGTGATGAAAAAAGGGATGAGAAGAGCCTCTTGGGCATGGTTTTTGTCTTCTGAACGTCCCCCAAAGGCTATTTGTATTTGATGTTTAAGTTTACATTATAAATCACAACACCTGCTAATGTGGTAATTTAAATGGCTGTTGTTTAAGCAGTTCTGTAGTCTGCAAAAGTGAGCCATGCTGAATTCAGACCCTCTAGCTGGGGTATCTCCTAACATTATCAAACTTTTAATGGACAAATCTTGTAAAAAATCAAGATGTGTCCCTCTTTTTAAGCCACAGATTCCAAAGCATGGGCACAAGAAGGGTGGCCTTTGAAATGCAGACTCTTGTTTTTAAATCACATCTGATGAGAAGGGGTGGAAATAAAGTGCACAGATTCGGGAAAGGCCTAAGGATACTGTAATTGGTTGAGGTTTAAAGTTCTTTTATTTGGTTCCTCACTGCCCCTTTGACAGAGTACGTGTTGGAGAGGCTTTGTAATGCTTTTCCACTGAAGGACAAACAAGGGTACTTTGCAGTTGAGTACTTTCAAGTTGTGCTCGGGCTCTGCTGCTGCTGTGGAAGGATGCTTCAGGTGCCTTGTGGTTCCATGCTCATCTCTGCAGTCTGTCACCAGAAAATGTGTTTTTTCTTGTACAGCAGGCCAGCATCAAACTCCCATTGCTTCTTTCAAAGACCCTGCCATATGGAAATGTGCCTTCACATACTGCTGATACAAATAAAAAATAATTACAACATTTGAAAGTTTATTTGTGAAATAGGCCTATGTGAAGAGAAGGTCCTGTTAAATACTGTAGCTTAAATTTTTATTAACAAGTGCTTTAACTCTAGAACAGAGGTAGCCTAGTTTGAAGCCTTGCCAGCTCTGACTTGCTTTAAGTGAAGTTTATTCATTTGTTGCCTTCAGTTTTTAAGTGTTTTCCTTCCCAACAGTTTAGCCTGATAGTCACGGTTTATTTCAATGGATGTTTTCAAAATTTGCTTAGATTCCCTTCCAACTCTCTCTTCTTACATCCTCAAAGGTTTTTAGCTTTTGGATTTTTCTTCTTCCTTTTGATAAAGGCATCTGAGGTGCTGATACAGCATCTTGAACATAGAAGAAAGCATTATGGTCAAGTGAGATACAGGAAGCTAGTGCTTTTGGAGAGAAGATGCAGTCCCTCTGTCCCCCTCCCTGGTTCAGAATGAAAGTCTCCTCTGATGAATCTCTACAATTAAAATCTCTTTCTGGGTTGTGTTCACTCCATAAGACTGAGCAAGCAGCAGCCAAAGCAGAATGCCTTCTCTTTTCACTTCTCATCTTTAACAGCCCAGCATACAAGTGGTTCAGCAAGGCAAAAATAATTATTTGGGCTCCTGTCTGCCCTTTATCCCCCAGACTCCTCACCAGCTGTGATTTATTTTAGTAGGGTTTTCCAAAATTTGCTGTCACTTTTGACCCCACATCATTTTGCCGTGCGCTTGCCCTGCTGTATTCCGCCTAGATCAGCTTGCGTTCAGCCTTTGGGGTTTTTTTTTTATCATTATTATTTTATTTTCATTTCCCCCTCCCCTGGAACACCATTAGCTTTCTGACCCTGGTTTTGGTCCTCGGGTGAGTGCTGGAGGAGCTGTGCCCCTGCTCAAACCCAGCTGTACGTGGGGAGCTGCCAGCGCCGTGTGCTGCGGCTCTCGGGGATGTCATTTATTCAGGAGTGAAGAGCAAGCCACCTGTTCCTCAGGCCTCTTGTCCCTCATATTAAAGGTTCAAGCCCTTGCTGAATAGTAACATCTTAATCTGGGCAGCATGCACACCATTTAGCTGGAACCTACTTGTCGAGCTAGCAGGATTTGAGAGATTTTTTCCCCCTTTCTCTTACCCCTGAGGCGCTTGTCACGACCGTGCATTTTAAAATTAATCAGACCTCCCAGGCTTGTGTGACTGTGTGGTTTAACGTGAAGAAGTGGATATCAAGTATTTGCCCTAATTAAATAGGCCTGCTTGGTTTTGTTCTAGTGGATGCTTGGTCTTTTTTTTAATAAGAGCTGCTGGCGGAGGAGGCACGGCCGGCTCTGGAGTTGGTGGAGAGCTCACTTCAAAGTTTTCCTCGCCACCTGCGCCCTGGATGCTGAACCCTGAAGGGCTCCCTGCCTTCTTTCTTAACAGCACCATTTGTGGGAAGGGGGAAATTCAGCCAAATGAGAGAGAGAGCTGAGGGAAGGGGAGGTGAGGAGCTGCATGAGCATGTGCATTGGCTTTTGGAGCTGATTAAGATGACCTGTCATCCTGTCTGATTAGCTTTAGCTCTCAGTCTGTGCCATGAGCTATTCACAAGGCTGTCTTGTGTCTTCTGTTTACCAGAAGCAAGGGAAAGCCTCTAGTACGGCAAGGAGCAACATTTGCAGCAACTCCCACTTGCTTGTTTAGCTAATGAAGTAGCCTTGTAAAAACACTCCTAAGTTTGGAGCTGCTGCTGAGTTTTATTAGATACGTGTCTGCTTAGCATTGATATTTTTAAGGTGGCTTGAGGGTTGCCAGATTGATGCAGCTGTACACATCTCCTGCGTTGCACACAGGCTGTGCTGGGGAGGCAGAACTCCTTTCAGCACCTTCCCTTCTCGTGCAGTTCAGTTGTGCTGTGCTTTCTGCCTATATATATATGATTTCTATGATGCAGTGATTCAAAAAGCACTCAAAAACCAAATAAAAGGAGAGTTGGGGGGAACTCTCTGCCCTAAGCACCCTAAAACCTGTTACACAGTAATTAAGGACTGATAGCATTTAGCAATTCAACAAGTTAATTTTAGCCAAAAACTAGTAGAAAATTTGGAACAGTCAACATTTTTAGACAAAATGTTTCTTTGGAAATGATATTTTTTGTTTTTAAATGTTTAAGATGATTAATCTGAAAGAGAAATGAAAACATTTCAATTAGGATTAAATAAAACACTTTGGGTCAGGTGGAAACAGCTTTTCCCCTGACTTGGTTTGGCAGCTGAAATGAAAAAATGCAAACTAGTCAAACAAAAATGAGTTGCAAAACCTGGTGAGGTTTTGGGGGTGTTTTTGTATCTAATGACCTGAGAAGGACAAATGAACAGTTGTTTTACAGGCACTTAAATATATCTGAATGTTACACACTGTGGTTTTGAGGGCAGTCTGTAATATTAGTCAGAAAATATTTCAAAATTCAGTTTTCTCCAAACATGCAGATTTCTGTGCCTTCTGAAGCCTCAAGTCAGCAAAGTTTTGGAGCACCTAGGGCATTTTAATTTGGAGCAGGCTTTGGAACACGCAGAATTAGATGTGCTTGGGCTGTCTCTGCAGCCAAAACCTCCGAGTCTGTTCTAGAGGACCTGGGAAGCTGCAGTTGGTACACCCCAGAATTTTACTTTGCTTTCTATAGAAATTCTTTCAGCCAGTACACAGTAAAAAGGAAAGCTCTATTTATTCATTTATTTCCATAACAGTTGAAATTGCTGGAGTATAACCCAGCAGGTAGGCAGGATGGTACTCCACTGGTTTAAAAGTTCATTGTACATCCATGCACTAACTCACTGCCGTCTTTCTCTTCCTCTCCCAGTATTATTATTCCTATTTCATTTTTAATTTCAAACCTTGGCAGAACCCAAACGTAAAGAACATATTGACACTGCCAAGCATCTGTCTGGTGCTTGACAGCATCATAGAAACCCTTCCAGTGTTTCCTCTGGGTTGCCATTGGTTATTTAGCAACACAATGCAAACGGTGCAGTGTGGGTGTGTGTGAAAAGGAAAGAAAGGTTGAGGTGGGGGGAAGGAGCCCTGCACGAGTAAATATGTCTTTCATCATATCTTTTGTTTGGTCTGTTTGCTGTGTGCTATTCAGCAGTCAATAGAAGTTGTTTGACGGTTCTGCAAAGGGGTAGGAAACCTTTTCCAAACTTTTATTCTCCCGCTTTTGTCTCGGTCCCTGAAGTTCTCTGCTTTTGTTTTTCTTGCCGCTTTTTGTTGTCACCTGTCTGTTGTTGAAGGGGTTTGGTTGCTGCTGTTTGGCTGATGTGAGGTAAGCTGATACTCACGTCATGCTCCTGCTTGGGAGCATTCTTGTACAGGTGAAGTGGGCTTGAGGGAGCTTAGGAGAGATTTGCTGCTCTGGTCTTTGGGGCCACAGAGCTCTTTCAAGCTGTATTTATTCATATAAATAAATACATTAAAATGAAAGCTTGAAAGTGCTCTATTGGAGGAGGAAAGAGCTCCAGAGGAGGAAAGTGAGAAGTGAATGAAGAGAAAAATCAGGCTCTGCTTTCTGCTGAAGAATGCCCTGATAGCACTAGTGTGGCTGGGTAAGGCTTTCTGAGATGTTTAGCCTTGATTTAATTCGTATTTAAGATTTCTCCTCCCAGCGCATTAATATAATGTCAATGCAGAATGCATTGCATGGTGTAATTACTGGAGAGAGCAGTGGTTGGGGAAACAGACGGTAATTGAACACATGGCTGTTTATTACAACAGGACAGTGCTCCTACGCTGGTATTTAGGGCATTAATAGGGAAGAATTGATTTGTTGTTTTAAGATGAATTCAATCACTGTTGCTTAGGCCTTTGTTTGTTCAGGCCGAGTTATGCTTTGTTTGTGTTGTGTGCCCAAGAGGTTTACACACCACAGCGTGGCATTAGTCATGCAGAGGGCTTGGGAGCACAGAGCCATTTACATGAACAAAGGACATTTTTCTTTTTGGCTCTGTTTATCTTCCTCTCCAGTTTTGTTGCCCTCTAATCTATCTCCATCTCTCTCTCCCTCCTTTCCCCCCCTCCTTCCCACCCCGAACATTTCTAATCAACGTAGAGGTCCTCCCACGTTCTTCCTTCCTCCTCCTCCTGATTCACCCTCCTGGAGACCAATGCAGCAGTGACTGGCAGCTGGCAACATGGGGCTGTGCTGTGGGGTAAAGATGTGAATAGGAGTGGTGGCTTCAAGGTTTTCCAAGGAATTCTGGGGCTGGGGGGAGCAAGGATTGCTTCAGAGTGAGCAGAGGGGAACGAGCTGTGCCCTGCGCATCTCCGTCTGGGTGATGCCTTGGGAAGGCTGACCTGGAACACAGGCTGGGCAGAGCTAAAGAACAGGGATTTACTGAAAGGATCTCCCCCATGGATCCACCTTGGGCAGCACAAGAGCCCAGCCAGGGCTGCACCCAAGATGGGCCAGAATGGTCCCAAAATGCACCCAGGATGGGCCAGAATGGTCCCAAAATGCACCCAGGATGGGCCAGAATGGTCCCAAAATGCACCCAGGATGGGCCAGAATGGTCCCAAAATGCACCCAGGATGGGCCAGAATGGTCCCAAAATGCACCCAGGATGGGCCAGAATGGTCCCAAAATGCACCCAGGATGGGCCAGAATGGTCCCAAAATGCACCCAGGATGGGCCAGAATGGTCCCAAAATGCACCCAAGATGGACCAGAATGGTCCCAAAATGAACCCAAGATGGGCCAGAATGGTCCCAAAATGCACGAGCGCTCCCGGGGTCTCTCCCTTGGCTCAGCTCTGCTCCATTTGCACCTTGCAGTTCATTGTCCCGTTCCAGCTTTAGCCCAGGCACTCCCACCCTGCTTGTTTTTCTCTCTCCAGCCCACGCTGTTTGTGCTCCTGGGCTGAGCTTTGGATCATTTGTCCTTGGTGCCCAGCTGGAGCAGGAATTGTTTTGTCTCCCTGCTCTGTGCAGAGCTCAGCATCCCCTGTGTGAACCCAGACCCACACACTAGAGCAGCACAGAATGTGAAAATAGAAAAGCTACAACCTGAGGCATCACAGAAGTTTGGTGTGATGGAACATGTGCACCTTTGGTGGGTCCTGCTGGCTTGTGCTCTGGAGGAGCCCTTGCAGGGCACATCCTGGGACTGAAGGAGCATCCTGCCCTCTTCTCAGTGCTGCAGGTTGGAGGGAGGAGGAGAAAGCCACCTGACTGAAGCTGCATTCCTGGCCTCCCTGTTGTGAGCAGCAGGGTTTATGTTTTAGGCTCATTGTGCTTGAGAGGAATCTTGTCTTGATTTATTTGAGTGTGGGAGAGTTAATGGACACTTCAGGGGACGTGGGCCAAGTTCTGCTCTCAGATGTGAGTCCACCACTCCCACTGAATATGCAAGAGCTTTAGGAAAGCAACATTTGACCTACTCCAGGGCTGGTAAAGAACCCAACGTGACTTCTTTTTCTATCCCTCTACAGACAGGGATTAGGCCTGTTCCTAGAAGGAGCAGGATTAAAAGAACTGAAAGGTAACAACAACAGCCAGGTCCGTGGGGTCACTAATTGGTGGAAAATTTTATTGCCTAGCTGGTAAGACTCTTGTATCTAAGCTCAGCAGGGCAGGATGAATTGCCTTTTGGGGTACAGAAAGTACTGGCTTAGGCAGGAGAAGCACAGATGTGTGACACAGGGAGCCAGATTCTTCCTGTCAGGGAGAAAAAGCAATTTCCTACACTGCAATGTGCAGGGAACCTCCATTGTTCATCTGAGCCTTTTAGCTGTAATTTATTAAATTTATGAATCTGCAGATAAATCGTAGACACACAGGAGATGAGCTCTGTGGATGTGGAGTCCAGCAGGGGCTGGTGGTTGTGTATGGGACATGCTACTTGGCTACTAATTATCATTGTTTTCCTAAATATCCAGGAATTGCAGTTGCAAAGGCCAGCCCATATGCCCAAAGGAAAATATGATTTCCATCTCAAGCAAAAAACCAAATAATTATTGTACTGCACTGCCAGTAAACAAGAATGATAAAGCCAAAGACACAAAAGCCTCAAAGTGAGGAGCAGTGTCCAAGGGCTTTATCAGAAAGGAAAGTGGCTCTCCTGCCTTGGAAGAGGTTATCCTAGTGTCCTGTTTTTGCAGTGCAGTTTGGAATGTGGCATCAGTCTTGCCCTGTAGATTAGCCCACACAATCTTAAGGTAAATAGTCTAGAGACAAGGATCACATGGGAGAAGAAAGCCTCTTGGTTTTTTTATGAGCCCTGATGTTTTTATGCTGAACTTCTTTTCCTTTTCTGTTTTGCCCACAACACGTTCTCCACTTCAGTAACTGAGCATCTTATCTCCCACGGAGTCAGGCATCAGGGGAAAAAAAAAGAAAAAGCAAAAAAGTCGACAATGAACCAGAAAAATGGTTTCAGCTATAGTGATTACTGTGTATTCATTTGATCCTGTAGGCTTGCTGGCTTCTTGCAAAGTGTAAAGCATGTTAGTGCATTTCTGTTGAGATATCTATATACAAGACCTAAATAAAGCCATGTATTTCCAAACAGTTATATTTCTATGTCTATGAAATTAATATAGGAAGATGAAACTAGAGGACAGCAGGCTCTTGCTAATGATTGTCAGCTGCAAAAATGCTGGATTCCACACTGATCTCATGTACAGCTTGAATCAGCAGTGGTGTTTAACTAAATATGGAGACATTTCACTGAAGATTATTTTATTTTAAGTCTTTTGTGCATTTCCTCTTGCTGTGTCATCTGTTTGATTCCAGCTCCCATGAAGCTTTTGGGTATGGGATGTCTGGGATGCCTCTCCAAGCAAAATGCATTCTTTTACTGGTTTGGCCAAGTCAGTCCTGTCTGAGTTCAGATGAGTTAGGGAGCTTTCACTGCTACTCATTCTATAACTAAACATAACATTATTATATTAATAGTGTACATGATATAGCAGTTTAGGACCTTGTTCTTTCTGCTAAAAAAAAAAAAAGACTTTTTGTGACAGTAAGGGGGCTTTTTGTTATTGTTATTTTGTTGTTGTTTGTTTTGTTGTTTGTTTTGTTTTGTTGTAGGTAGGTTACTGGATGGGAGAACACAGAACCCGGTGGGTGCCGCACAGCATGCGTGACCCAGTATTTTAAAGTAATGTGGCTCCCAAAGACAAAACAATGAGAGGGGCTTTCTTACATTGCCAGACTGCAAAATGTTCCTGATAGTTCTCTGGGAGCTCCTTTTGTTGGCTGTTGCTTTTGTTGTGGCCTCCTGCCATAAGCATGGAGCAAAGTGCCATGGAAATGCTGGGAGAGTTCAGCTGCCAGTTCCATTTCATCCTTGGGGTCTCGCAGGTTGGTGCTGACAGCTGATCTGCTTGTGCTGGACACTAAATGTCCCCAGAAATGAGGCTGCAGGTACCAGCACAGCGCTCCCGAGTGTTCTCAGGGGCACACGAGGTGCAGTGTGCCTGTTTTGAGCTCCCCTGCCTCAGCTGTGTCAGCAGACACGTCCCTGTGGACATTCAGGCAGGTGAAAAAGCATCAGGAGAGGAGTGGAGATGCTTGCTGTGTTTGCATAATCAGGCAACATTGGGGAAAATGGAATAGGGGGACAATTCTCCCAAGCTTTTCAGTATAAGGAGGTTAGAAGTTGTGCTTTAACGTTCTTCAGACCTTCCCTTCTCCCTTAGAAAATACACCTTTGCAATCTGATTAATCTTGGGATGGGCAAAATACCAGTGGAGATTTGGGGTTGAGGTTTTTTTAAATTTATTTTTTTAAATCTTGTTCCTACTTGGAGAGGGCAGTGGGACTGTTTAAGCAGTGCTAGGTAGCTTTCCTCCCAGGCTGAATGCAGTCCATAAAGCTGTCACTTCTGTAGCTTAATACTGGGTCTTAATGTATTAATTCAAGGCTTTCAGTGATCTAGGACACAACATGTGCCAGGAGTGGGAACTAAAATTAGAGGCAGACTTTTGGCTGTGAGAGCTGCTTGAGGCTGCTTGGGGTGAAAGAGGAGGGAAGAGACCTGGTGTCAGTCCCAGTCCAGGGGCTGTGAGGGGTCCAAAGCACCCCCAAAAGCAGTTTTTTTCCGCAGGTTTTTCTGCAGCGCAGCCTGTGGTGAATGGCCCTTCCTCTTTCTGTTTATCCCACTCGCTGATATGGCACTCAGTGGTTCATTTCACACTCCAAATCCACGGTGAAACCTGTCTTAGTTCACTTGTTACACCAACAACTGCACTTTGCTCAACTGGGATTGTAATTCCCCCCCTCTTCCCACCTCCCCCCTTAAATAGTAGCCCATCTTCTCTAAAATGCACCTTAAAAAAGTAAAAACATTGTGAAATGTGAAACAAAGTGAAATTCTTGTGAAGGATTCTAAGTTTTCATTCGTGGAAAGCAGCTCCTGATGATGAAAAAAAAAAAAAAAAGAGGCAAAATAGGGCTGAGCTACAGAAGAATAGTTTATTCCTCCTCCACTTCACTGGATGTGTTTTGTTATGTAAAATTTTATGAGAATCATTTCCCTGTAATTTCTTTTATATATCATAATTCTGTTAAGGACTCTGAATGAAGGCTAATTAGGCATTATTGTTTGGTTATGTGGATTCTCTTGTGATTCTTTCTTGTTTACTTTGCTCAAACTGTCGGTGCTGTTCTGGCCGTGCAGGAATAATGACTGTGTTACCTCATGAATATCAGATTACAGGGACCTTGCTTGAGATTGCTGTGCCACTCGTTCCTCCTCTGTGATTATTGCAGGCTATCCAAAACATATTCTTTCTTTTTGAGTAGAGAAACGCTCAGAAGCACAAGTTCACAGCCATTTCATGTTTACTAAAACGCCTTCAGTCTTTGCCTTGCACTGGCTTGTCTCTTTCTAATGAAATGAAGGTGCACTTTGGCACTTGTGTGGGGTTCACAGCAACATGAGGGGGGCCGGATCCAAATGAGATACGTAGAGATAATTCTGCAATATGAACGTTTTGCCTTATATTCAAACAAAGAAAGATTTGTAAGTTTTTAATGTTAGGGGGAAAACACTTCTCCTCTGAAATCCGTACTGTGAATCTAAACTCTGATATTTTGCTCCTATTCATGTGCAGCACTTTCTTTGATGACTGCTGGAGTTCTGATCTCACAGAGAGCAGAGAATATTGGAGTTGAGATTTCCTGAGCAGAGCTTAGGGGATAATATTGTGTTCAGTTTGTTTCACTAGATGCAAGCTAATCAGGGAATAATTAACAGTCAAAATGCCAAGGTCCTCGTTCATGTGGAGGATCTGGTATTGAAGTCCTCAATAAAGTAACACTCACATTGAATTCAGTGAGACTTTAAACTGAACAAATGCTTCAGGATTTGTCCCCAGCTTTTTTTGTCCCTGTCAGTTTTTAATGAGCATCCCATAAAAGTGTTTAACAATTGTACTGACTTTGATTTTTCAAGGTTTGGGAGAAAATTGCTTTCTCAGGTTGAGGAAAAAAAAAAAAGGTTGAAACAAAAAAAGCACATTTTCTCATCAGAGTGTAAGCAGATTCAAAGACTATCTCACATCTTGCTGTCTGATAGTTAGGGGTGTTGCAAAGAGTGTTGCAGGGAGGAAGGATTGCAGCTGATAGATGGAGATATTTTAGCCCTCATCCTAAATTCTTGGGGTCAAGGTAGAATTTAGACAGCGAGGCTGTTACTGGTGCAAGTTATTTGTTTGTTTTATAAACAGAGGGGTGAAATCTGCAGCTTTTGAGCTCACCATGCAGAAACAATGGTGCTTGAGTGCCATGGCTGGTGTCAGAGGGAGCAGCTCCGAGTGTCTGGATCCATCCTGAGCCTTGCTTCCCTCCTCTGTCTCTGAGAGCTCCCAGGCTGAGACAGATGGCTGCTGCTTTAGCTGCGTGCGTGGGAGACAGGAACTTCCACATGTGATTTCTTACCATTTGGTAGTAATTAGTTTGTTGTATAAATTAACATTAACTGAACCATTCTTCAGGCATTGTTTGTAATTATTCTTTGAGCCTCTGAGTTGGGTAAAGGAATAAAAAGTGGGGAAGAAACTGCTTCTTGTTTTGTGCAGGGAAAGGACTCTGTCATTAAGCAGAACAGAGCAGCAATTATCATCGCATGCCCAGCAGACTGAAAACTTTGAAAAAGCCCTTTAAAAAGCCAGATTTTTTTCTTTCTCTCTGGAAATATTAATGGGAGTTAATGATTTAGATGTGCAGATAGACTTTATAAAATTTGTGAGAATAAAGTATGGGTGTAAGCAAGGGCAGTCAGACCTTCCTGACATCATCATTATTACTGTTGGTAACACTACCACTGCTGCTACTTTGATGGGTGTTTATGGGGAGTAGAGGGTTTATTTATTTTTTAAAAATTTTTTAAATATCTGCTCTCTCAATATTATTCAATTTCCCCCCCATTTCTGTAACGTTTCCTGGTCTATTTGTGTTAGGCTGTAGGGATCTCGTGCTGCATATCAGGAGATGAGTATTGCTGGTTTTCTCTGGGGATTTCTGTTGTTTCCAGCAGCCAGCCAAATCGGAATTGTCAGGAGAACAGCCTCTCACATGTTCCTTGGCACTTCTGCTTCCAGATTTGGGCAGAGTCCAGACATGCAGAGGTTCACGGACGTGAAAAATAACAGGGAAAGTGCCCTCTGGTATTAGCCCAGTATTTTAGGAACATATTGGGAATCCCTGGGTTCATTTGCTGGAAAAGTTCAGTGCTTCAGCAAGTAAGGAAGTTTTATATCTCATTAAACTGAAGTTTTTGCCTTTCTTACCCAGGAGTGGCTGAGTGCTGGTGTTGGTATCTGCCCTTCAACAGAGGTACAGAGCTGGCAGGGTGGGCAGTGTGGCCCTGTGCATTGAATCCTCTCCCACAGACTGAGGTGCAGGAGAAAAACTCAGGTACAGCCCGTCACCTGGCACCCCCCAGCTTCATGAAAATTAATTCAGCGGCCAGAGTATACCCTCCAGAGAAAGGTTCATGTGGCTTGAGTTTAAAGGTGTCCTGGTACTTCCTTGTGAAATAGAATTAAGGCAGTTTTGCACCCAGACTTGAAACTTCTCTATGTAAATTGGTGTTTATTGTGGTTTTACTGCAGCTTGTTGCATGCAGGGCTCACGCACCAGAGGTGAGTTTGGGTCTTATTTCTTCTCTCAGAATTGCTATTAATATTTACATTTGTCCAGGTAAGTAGTTTTGCCTGGACAAGAAATGCTAAAAAAGGACTTGAAACTCTGAAATAAGTAAATAAATGCAGCTTAGTGAAAGGCTGTTCTGTTTTTCTTGGCACAGTGATTTAGCCTATATGAGGCTTTGTGCTGTTTGGGGAAGAGGAAGGTGGGAGGGAGCGTGTGGGAGCTTTGGTGGCTGGAAAAGTGAAGAGAATCCAGGCTGAGTACGCTGAAACCTGCAGCCAAGGGACAGCTACCACGGGCGGTTTTCCTTTTTTAGTGGTTCATGCTGTAACTGGAGGTATCTCCAACTTTTGATATCAATGAATCAAATATATTCTGAACCATTCTGTTGAACCCTTTTTTTCTTGAGCTGCACAGACAGAAGGTGCTGCCCGTGCTTTGGTGCTTGGGGTGCAGTGAGCTCAGGGAGCACTGTGCGCTTCACTTTCGCCCTGCTGGAGGGCTCTGGGCCACGAAGGAGGAGCTGAAGGCTTTGCAAGATGTGTGCAGCTACAGCAGCACTGTACCAGCTGTAGGGCTGGGGTTCTTTCACCCCTGGAGGAATACAGGCAGAAAAGATCGGTCCCGTGGCAAAAAGCTCAGAGCAGGCTCAGGAAACACAATTTCTCTAGGGCTTTTTTCTGTGTGGTGTTTTCTCACAGGTTTCCCACGTGAACCTCACTCTGTGTGTCCAGTTTCTGTGGATTTAAAGTCTGGTTGGCAGTGACAGTAGCTGTGTGCCTCTTCGCAGGGGTGAACTTTAATTGCTGCTCAGGAGGCGCAGCCTGATAGAGGCCCTGCTTTACAGGAAGGGAGCAGACAGAGATCTGAGGAAGCAAGCTCCCTGGAGATGCCTGCCTTTCACAACTCAGCCCCATTTGCATAGCCAGAAATGAGCCTGCAGGTTGAGTTTGGGAGCCAGGTTCAGTAGCAGAGCTCACTTTTGCCTCAGCGGAGCAGCTGCAGAGTCAGGCCCGCAGGGTTCTTGTGCCTGGAACAGGTTGGCACAGTGGCTTTCTGTGGTGGAGAAGATGTGGTTTCCATAGATTGTCCTGGATTCTCCTTTCTTGGAGCAGACAGTTCTCCTTGCTGGATCTCTTGGAGCTCGTGTCCATGGCAAGGTCAGTGCTGGGCCATGCAGCTGTGGTGCTGGGGCTGTGCAGCTCTCCTGGTGCAGGGCACTGTGCAGGGTGGAAGCCTGAAAAGTCAGGCTAAAAATCAGCCCCCCTTGCCTGCCACATAAAACATTTCTTACTGCCTCTCATGCTTCTCCTGACAGGCCTTGCAGAATTAATTTATTTGTTTTGTGGACATGCGAGTTATGAGCTGTGGCACGGCAGGAAGGTGAGGAATTCTCTGTTTTGTTTTTAGTTTGGGGAAGGAGCGGGTGGGAGGCAGCGTGTGGGAGCTCCAGCGCCTGGGAGCTCAAAGAGAATGCATTAATTAACCCAGGGGGATCCCTGGGATGCAGGAGTGAGGAGCTGCAGCTTTAAACCCCGTGATCTTTGTCCATGGCTGGGTTTGGGTCACAGACCTTGGGCAGGAGCCGGGGGAAGAGGGCTGAGCAGGAGGGTGGGCACAATGGGAACCAGATGTTCCAGGCTGGCGGGGGTCTGGCCTCTGTGCTGTTGTGTGACCGGGCACGAATGTCCCCTGCGCTCAGAAGTGTGTCATTGTTCTCTGGAGCCCCTGTGCCCCCTGCTCGGGGAGGGAGAGGCTCCCACATGCACACATACGTGCTGCACACATGCACAGTGCCCGCACAGACAGCCCTGGCTCTGCTGCTCTCCTCTGGCCTACCTTTCTGCACGGCCCTGGAAGACTAAACAGGTGTTATCTACTTTTGATTTCAGTGCATTTAAATTAATCCTGTCAGCTCAGCTGTTAAAACAACTGTCATCTCCAGCTGTTAGTAATTTTCGACTGGGCACTTTTGCAGGTTGCCAAGTTCTGAGCCTGCATTGTGAATCTCTCGCTCCCTTTCTCTCCCAGCGCCAGAGTAACAATTTGGAGTTCTTTTAAAGGGGACTCGCACTGCACTGTTTTTACAGAGAACCCTGTTTATTACATATTGAAATGATAGCGTCACAAAACCCAGCATCACCGTGCCAGGCTTTGGAATAAAGAGCGAAAGCACGTGTGGAGTGCGGCGCATATCAATCTTCTGTGGGTTTGTTGCAGCCTCTCTGCGCATTTTAAATTTGAATGAGAGATGAATCAACCTGAGTCGGGGAGGGAGGAAGAGAAGGGGCTCTAAATTTTTATTGCCAAAAATAGAGCTTTCATTTTAGAAGCGCTGGTCTCTTCTCCCTTTTGTCTTAGCGTGCATTTAATTTTCATGACTGAATTTACAGGAGGTGCCTTGAACTGAAAACACTTTAAACACCTTGCAGTTGTTAGATTTATGATGTACACATGGTCTGTGTAAAAACTGCAGGAGAAAAGAAGTATAACATGGGATACGTGTTATTGATTTCAGTAGGCACTCTCTGGAGTGCCTGACTCCTGTGTGGGCAGGATCTGGGGTTCACTGGCAGGGCTGCAGGCTCAGGAGCACTTGTGGATTCCCCTGGCCCGAGCCCTGCCAGGAGGGCTCTCTGTGCCTTTAAGCTTTCCTCTCCTTGCCCTTGTCTGGCCACGTTTTCAGCTGGTGCAGAACTGAGGCTGCTCCCTGGAGTAAGGTTGCAAGCTGTCCTTAAAACACTGGGAAGGAATATTCAGGTGTTTTTTTACCAATTCCTAAGAAAAGGATGTACTTTAGAAGTGGCTATAGGGAATCTTTTTCTCAGCAGACCAAGTAGCCAAATAAAAGGGAATCTTTAAAAAAACCCCATGTTTTATATAGGCTCCTATGTAAATTAAGGCAGTGCTTCAATATCTTTTAGTGAAATAAGGAGTTGCTATTTAAAACCTCCTTTTCTTATAGTTTTCATTATCTTTTGTTTTGAATTTCTTCACGAAAATTCTGCTAAAAGAGGAAACACTCCCCAAATATTACCAGAATAATTATTTTTCTTTCACTTTTTATTCTTGTCCTTAGACAAAAAAAAAAATTTATTTAAGGAAGAAAAAGAAAAAAAAAGCAACCAAAAACTTTACCAATAATGTGAACAATAAAAAGAAAAATATTCTGAAGTACCATCTAATTCAGCAGGGCAGGTGTTGATTTAATTCACACCTTAAAATGTATCTCTGCTTTTTGGCATGTTCTGTAATGCAGAATTGCAGCTGTCTGAGCAACATCTCCAATTCCAGCACAGTTCTGAAGACCATCACCTTCCTGGAAAAATTGAATTCTTTATGAAATAACTGGAGTCACATGCACCAGTCTTTGGGTGGGCCATCATTGTTGTTTTTCTCATACTGTGGTGCCATTTCAGTAGAACATGAAGCAACTTCCTCAGATTTTCCATTTCTTATTGAACAAGTGTAAATTTTTCAGTGAAATGTTGTGTCCCTCTTAGTACTAAAATCTGGGAGGCCAGCTGTGGAGTGCACAGTGTGGATAGGTAGGACCAAATGACAGACAGACATCATGCAATTGCCATTGCTACTGTTAGCAGGAGCTGGGGTTGCTTGTCTTGAATCTGATAATTTTACATGGCTAAATCCTGGAGCTGCAGTGGTGCACCAAACCTTTTTCTGTAGGGTTTAACATTTCCTTAATGCAAGAATTTGATCAGTGCTATATTAATCTAAAGTTCTGGTTTCACAGAAGCTGCTGCTGGGCAAGAGTGTTGTTAGATCAAAACAAGTAGTTCCTGTAAAAAAATACTGCTTTTTTGAAAAACAGGCTGGAATGGCTGAAAATTCAAATAAAGGAAAGATAGACTATGATGGACTTCTCCCCAGAATTAGAAGCATTTTGTTTCAGGGAAGATGAAGAGTTCAGGCCGTGATGCAGTTTCACTTACAGTGTGGAGCACTTTGTTTAGACCTGCACCGAGCCCTTCTGGAGGATGCATTGCCAGGTGTCCCTGCTGACAAGGATTTACCAGTACAGGTTTAGTTCCTGCTTTGCAGGAAGCTCCCAGCTGTGTGGCAAGCAGCTGAATTTTGAAGCCAGACACACTCAGGGTCTCTGAGGTGGAGCTGCTTCCACCTCCAGTCTCAGCCCCACCAGGCTCAGGTGTGTTGGACTCCTGGCTTCTGCAGCAAGCTGGGGCCATCTCCTCAGAGCCAAATACTGTTAAAGGTGCAGCATTTTTTAGGATTAGGTGGTGTCAACTTAGTGCTGCAAAGTATAATTCGCACATGTTTTCCTTGTCATCTTGCCTCTTCTGCACCTTTCTTTCCTTGCAGACACCTGGCTTCCCCCTCCTTTGGCATGGCAGCATTGTGAAAGTCAGGTAACTCCAGTGACATCAGTGAAATTACCTGCGTGTAAAATTAAAGTGACACTGAACCAGTATCCTCGGCATCCAAAATGTGTGTCTGCTTTGCTTGCTCAAATTAAATGGTCCTTCCAAACCTTTGGGGCTTTGTGCAATGTGGAAGATTCCATTAATCTTATCTGTCTGCAGTAAAACCTTGTCAATTCACACTAATGATTCTGGGAGTTGACAGGTAAGCACATTTTTCAGCTGGCTTTCCCGTGGGTGAGGGACTGAACCTAAACTCTTGACCCGACAGCTCTAAATTTAGGGGTATTCAGAATCTGAATTTTGCAACTCAAGTCAATATTTAAATTTCCGTGGCTTTGCGTGACGCGGTTTTGGCCAGCTGCTTTGTGTTTGACGATCCAAAGGTGTAGGAGATACCTACAGGAGCCATAATCTCCCAGAAGATAGGCAGAGCACACATGCAGAGGGTGGGGGCTCTGGAATCCCTGCCTGGCTCAGGAGGGGGCTGCAGGCGCACAGATGCTGGTGCTGCTGGGTTCAGAGAACCTCTTCCCATCCCTGGGGACCAGGGGAGCCCTTCCATGGGCCAGAGCCCCAGGGACCTGCCATGCTTTTCATCCCTTTGTCCCTTTCCTGTGCAGTTGCACTGAGGAGGGGAGGATTTACCTGGAGTGTGGTGTTTGAGAGGAGAGGGAAGATTGCTCCATTGCTTTTCACCATCAACTGAAAAATACATGACACGAGGAGAACCAGACTCTGTTTATTTATTCCTTTCTGTTTGTCTTCCTCTTTCAGTTCCATATCTTTTTTTCCTTTCTTCCTGCTAACTTGTCCAGTCTTTCCACTTGTATTATTGAAGGAGCTCATTAGCATCTCTTAACTAGATTTGATGAGCATGAGCAGGCAAGGAAAGCAACAGAAATAGCAAAAATGATAGTGGAAATTTGATATCAACAGGACATGACTGTGTGAAGTGCCCTGCAATGTCAATACAGTGTAGAATATTGATAGGCTTTTAATTAAGCAGTGATTTCTGTTAGATGAGATACTAAATGCAGTTCCTGTCTGTTCTTAGAGATCTCTAACCCCAGTATACAATAAGCTGTGTTCATAAAGCCAGGAGAGCAAATTTAAATTTATCAGTATATAAATTATCAGTATTTTGCCATGACCCATTGTGTGGTTGTTCTTATTTCGGAGAAACAGTGACATTTTCAATTCAGCTTGTTGTCTAGCAGCGACTGTAAGTTAAGCTGAAGAAATCCTCTTTTACATTCAAGGCTGTAATGGTAAATGTATTGCTCAAGTTGATTAAACTTTCCCAGGTAAACAAGCAGGAAATTCTCTGTCCTGCTAACTATTGCCATCAATTTTGGTAGATATTCCTCAAAGTAACCCCATGTTTTCACTTGGAATAACTTCTTGGTTGGATTTGCTTCCAGCACGGGAAAAGGGGAGGTTTTTCAGTTTGCATGATGGAGCAGTTTGGGTACCTTTGAACAAAACTTCCTTTCCGTGCCGCTGTTGCGTGTTCCTGACAATACAGTTTAGTGGCTTTGTCCTCCACAGGGGACAGACTGCTTGTCTGTGGGCGTGTGTGTGGTTTTTCTGATTCCATCTCTGCCAGGGAAGATGACATTTCTCAGCACTTCTGGAAGAACACAGGAGATGAGCACGTTTACGTGGCACTGGTGGGCTGTCCCAGACAAAGTCAGCAGAGTTGAGATTGGGACCCTGGATTTTTCTGTGTGCCTGCACATGTGTGTGTGTTTATGTTCCTCTGAGAAGCTGATGGAAACAGATGCCTATTTCTGCTTTTCTGTGGAGGACAGGAAAGACAAAGCCCCACATTTTCATTATTTTTAAAAAATGTGTTATGTTACAAACTCATTGAGGCAGAGGTGATGCTTACTTTGTGTTTCCTTTACCAGTAACTATAATGTTAGTTAAAAAATTAGCTTACCTCACATACTGGGCCCCAGTAAAGGTAATGTTTCACTATGGTTTCCTTCAAAATTTAGCTTTAAAATTTTCAAAATCATAGCATTTTCTGAACAGTTGCTGTGACAAAGAAGTGCTGGAATTTTACCTTGAATATTTTCTAAGTGGATTTTATTTTCAAATTGCAAAGAAGCCACAAAAGACATAAATCCAAGTGATTTTTCTCCCAGTCCATTTCTGTCTACCTCTTTCCACGGCCACAAACTTTGGACTTATCCATAAAATATTTTCAATAAGAGAAATGCTTATAAATATTTCACCTCAAGCTAGTTAGAGCAGACAGTTTCTTGCTAAGATAAGAGAGTAAGTGCAGCTTTTCTTTTTCCCTGATGACAGAAATCCCTTTAGAACAAGTTCAGTGTATTTTTGCATTTTTTTTCAGTTTCAGGGTATGGTTACGAGGAAGTAACCGTGAGATCAAGTCAATACAAAAAAGTGCAGCTTGTCAGCTCTCTCTGATGTTCCCTGCATGGTTTGCCTGTACCTGTGAGCTGCTGGAGTGCTGTCTCCTCTCGGCTCACAGTCACTGGTGAGGGGTGGCTGTGTTCTGCACTGCAAACTCTCTTCTGAGGAGAACTTCAGGTGTTTCTCATTTGGACAGCATCCATGGCTGCTTCAGGGGTCTTTCCATCTGAGGTGGCTGTGAGATGTTAAGTCGAGCTGTTATCCTGGCTAGCCAGCCGTATGAACCTTTCAGAGGTAATGCTGCTCTTCTTTAATACACTCTTTTCATTTTTTTTTTCCTGCTGGAGAACCCGTCGGTCAGTTTAGTCCTGTTGTGTACAATATTTCCTTTCATTGGTACATTTTACAATTGGCAGTGTTGGTTTTGAGGGACATGCTTGTTGGACATTCTGGGAGCATTTTGATATCCTTACAGCTGCAGGGAGAGTGGCTGGAGCAGTTTTTTGGTTGCCCTGATAAGGGATCTGCAGCAGGGCTCTTGAGCGTCAGTGGAAGGAAGGCTCATGCAAACAAGAAGGTTGATGTGAAACTGTGAAATACAGGAAATACAAACAGTAAAATGTAGGAGTTTTCCTTTGATCCTTTTCCCATGGCTGCATAACAGTTTGCAGACTGCCTGGTCAGAACCCTCTCACTGCTTTTTTGGACTTAGCTGAAAGAAATTTAATGGTAAATAAAAAAGTCAATTACAAGCCCCTTTCTAGACCTCAGCCCTTCCTGCAGAGCTGCCCCTGCCCTGTTCTTCTCTCTTTCTCCTTGCTTCCATTGCTCTGGACCAAAGTCTTGGAAATGGTTTCTGTGCTTTAGGAGAAGCCATTTAACCCTTTCCATCAAGCATAAACACCTGTATGGCAAGAGGAAGGTACTTCATGGGAAAAACTCTGGCATTTTGTCCCATATTTCTCTCCCATGTTTTGAGAAGGGGGCTAAGTCAGATTCTGACAACTGCTTGGTGAAGTCCATGTGGGGTTTAGCCCTTAATCCATGAAGTCCATGTGGGGTTTAGCCCTTAAACACGCAGGTGGAAATGCCTGGGTTCCAGCTGAGGGGCACAAAGGAGGCTGCAGTGAGCAGCACACCTCCCCCTTCATCTGACCATCACGAATGGTAACTGTGATTCTGAACTTTGACTTTCCCTGCATGCTGATGCTCACATCAGGCAGAGGCAGTGCTGCAGCATCTCCTGGGCTTTCTCCTGTCCCAGCCAAAGCTCTCCATGGAAATGGTGATGGGAACTCGATGTTTGAGGGATGTGTTGAGACTGTGTGGTAGAAAAATGCTGCTTCAGAATCCGAACATCTTTGATTTCAGTGTTTGAACATGAGCTTTACTGTCATTTATCTTCTGTAATAGGTGATTTCTGACTATTCTGCATTGAAAGAACTACAGAAGATTAAGTTTGTGAGTTACCAGAGGGCACAGGAAGTTGGTTGTGTTTACATTCTCTGGATCATCTAAATTTTTTTCAACAGTGAATACTTCAGGAGGGGGTTTTGTGTTTTGGTTTTTTTGGGGGTTTTGCGGTTTGTTTTTTGGTTTTTTTGTTGTTGTTTTGGTTTTTTTTTTATTTTTCATGCAGTCATTGGTGACAAAGAAACAGAGAAACCACAGATTAACTGTATTGCATGGAACGGCAGCATGATGCTGCCTTGTGGCACTAAGTAAATAAATAAAACATTAACAATCCAGCCTGTTTGGCACACTTGTTGGCAAAGTCCGTGAAAAAAGGGAAGAAGGTGACCCAGAGCTGCTGTGGTGTGTCCTCCCCTTGGTTGCTGTACTTCAAAGATGCTTGCTGCCCAGCATTACGCTGGTGTTAGACTGGTTTTTCTGCAAGGACAGAATGGAGAGTTTCTTTCTTTTAACACTTTGAAGAATCCAGCCAACCCCAGATTTGTAGCAGTGATATTCAGTGGTTGTCTCAGCCTGACAAAGCCAGTGGATGTCAGTGAACTTTGGATCAGAAGCCCAGAGGGTCTCCTGCTGGAATTCTCTTGTGTTGCATGCAGGGCTGCAGTATCATGCAAGCTGTGAGGCTTTTTCCCCTCTTTGGAAGTGATTTCTCTGTTTTCTCTGTGGCAGGGCTGGAGCCTTCAGCCAGTGCCTGACTCCTGGGATGTTTGTGTTACACCTGTGCAGAGCCTGCTGTGGAAAAGCTCTTGTGAGCTGACATGGACAGACCTGAGGGTGCTGCTAGGACACAGTGCTCTGTCTTAAAAACAATTCTGTGCATAAATCTTCAAATCTGACCCAGCGGAGGAAATTCCTGGATGACTTCAAATGCAAATAATGAGGGAGGCAAGACCTTGAGTCTTGCTTTGGATGGAAATGGCAGTGTATCATTTCAGTTGAAGACAACTCGGGCTAACTTTGCCTTGACAGAATTCAGCCAGAATAAGTTGTAGTTAGAAGGATTTAGTGTGCCATTCGGAACTGATAGCTAGCAGTTTGAAGCTTTACAAGGTTTCTTTTAATGTGGTTATGCTCAGACTGTATATCAGACAGCTTCAGGCTATTAAATTACACTCTCCTTGCTAGCACTCACTTCTCAGCTTTTAGAATATTTTCCTTTCTGTTTGTGTATTAGTTAAGCACCATCTCAGCAGTTCAGAAGCCAACACGAACCTTCTTCCAGAATGATTCTGGGAGAAGGAGAATTCAGTCCAGTGATAGATCAGTGTTCCACTTTGGTTTTTCCCTGAGCATTTTTGTTCTGTTTGGTCTCTGTCCGTGCGTGCAGTGCGGGATGTTGTGGGTGTGCAGATGCTGAATCTCACATGCAGATCTGATCCCCTTCGTGCTGCAAGCAGCGACCCCAGGCTGAAAGGCTCCTTTTGCAGTCCTGGGGAGCAGAACTGGGCAGCGCTGGTTTCCTGTGGGGCTGTTCTCTCCAGGTCACACTTCCAGAGCCCCCTTCTCCTCGTGCTGGGGCTGAGCTGCCGCACTGCTCCTGCTGCAGGCACAGAAGCACTCACCAGCCCTTGGCAGCACATTTCCACCTCAGAGCACAGAGGGTGTAGTGCAGATAACTTGTTTTCACCCTCAGAGAAGAGAAACTGAAGGGAAAAACCCACCTAGAACCTGTGTATGGTGATGTTTGTTAGGTTTCTTCAAAGGAGGTAATGATTCAAAAGTCTGTGTCCAGTTTTCAGGTGAGGCTCATGGGCTTATGGAAGCAATTTCAACTTTCAGTGCAGCTCAGGACCAGGAGTCCTCTACTTTACCTTAAAACTGGGCTTGGTTCCCCACATTATTTAAATATTCTAAAGTTTCATTCTAACAGTTCATCAGTATTTCTTTCAAGCAAAGTGCAACTTTGTATTTAGCTTATGTTAGAAAAAGAAACTAAACTAATACTGTTAAATATCAATTTAGAAAAAAACCTGTTTTTAAATCAGTACCATTCTAGAAACGTGGCTCTGTCACTTCATTGTTTAGCCAGTAATAGGATGTTACAGTGACCCTGTGAGAAACAGCACGGATCAGTTCTGCTCTTCTTTACTCTGGTAGTCCCATTTGGAGTCAACACCAAAATAACATTGGCATTGCTTTGAACATGGTTTTGTTTGCTTTAATGCCCTACAAATTTTAGTCTGGCATTAGATGTGTCATTGAGCGTGATGAAGCTGCAGGGTAATATCTCAATTAAGTGAGATTGTGCCATTTTTGTCATCGTTCAAAACTCTGGTGATTCTTATCTGTTCTTCAGTATCTGGTTATCTTTCTTATTTTCACTCTCATCCATATCTGAGCTTTGGAGTCAGGATCTGGAAGATTTGATTTGCTGCATAAGTTGAAAGAATAGCAAAACTGATCCTCTGTTTTTATTTTATTTTCCTGCAATCTTGTAGACCTTGAAATCTAAGCTGGCGCATATGTAGATATGATCTTCTTCCTTGGATCTTTTCAAAGTTGGTTTTCTCCACAGGTAAATTACTCTGTGATTCTAACAGTGACTGTGGCAGAGTCCACCCAGTGGGGTATGGATTTAAGGGCTCTTCCAGCCTCTGCAGCAATAATTCCCTTCTGTTCCCATGCATGGGTCTGCTGGTGGAGCTGACAAAGAGCAAGCTTTGCTTGCTGGGGGAGATTCTGACAGAGGAGCCAGTGTTTGGGTGGACACTGAGTGAGCACTAACTCAGTCCTGATGATACTAGTTTAATGATCACCTGCCTGTCTGTCCCTAGAGGTTTTTGCTCAGGTACAAAGTCAGGTAGAGTAATTCCAATGCCACAAAAGAATATTTTCAGTGATAATTTTTTGTTAAAGTGTTTCCTTGTTCAAAGTAAGGAGCAGTATTGCCCTGCTTGGTTCCTGAAGTTCCTAAGAGCAGAAAGTTTTTTCCATGTACAAACACGTAGACGTAGTGATGCACTTGAAAGTCTCAATGTGTAAAAAAAATCCATGTAAAACATGTTTCTCTTACAAAAAAAAACCCCACATTTTCCCCTCTTGTTCACATGGGATGGTTATTACTGCAGTGCAAGGGCAGGGTGTGTCATAGTCACTAAACCCTTCATGTTGGAACAGAGTACATATTAGCTTTATCTATCCTACTTACACTTCCCTTATTCTTGGTGGTAAATATTAATAATCTGTTGGAATTGTGTATGCAAGTTTTGGACAGAATAACAGCACGAACCTTTTTGAAAGTTAATAAAGTTAGGAGTGAGTGGTAAAAAGGCTTCTGCATTGCACCATGCATTGCTTTGTGCTGCTTCTGTTCCAACAGTGCAGCCACATGTCAGAGTGAAGCAAAAATTTAATATTTCCTATGTGAGCATTTATTTCTGCCCCTCAGGTGTCTCCCCATGCATGTGAGAGTTGAGCCCTGCTATGCACTCACAGGTTGGCCACCAGACATTTGGTCTAGTTAAATTCAGATTCTGATGTGCATGTGTCCTGTCAGGTTAGCTCAAT
Source organism: Motacilla alba alba (assembly GCF_015832195.1). NCBI lineage: Eukaryota > Metazoa > Chordata > Aves > Passeriformes > Motacillidae > Motacilla > Motacilla alba. Next base: position 71,624,363 of record NC_052031.1, read on the forward strand.
AGCACTGGAGCCAAACTCTGCAGTTCTCTGTATTAACTGATGGTGTTTTTCCATTTCATTCTACTTTGGAGCAGGCTGATTTTCTATCCAGATGTGTCAAGGATAGAGCAAATACTGTTTCTTTTGGGAAGTCACATCAGCTGTGTCTAAAACTGTAAGACCTGAATCAGACTGGATTATTGAAGAAAGTCTCAGATGCTGCAATATTTACTGGTCATATTTCTGCCTGGTTGCTGTGGAATTGTGGAAAAATGCTAAAGAAATAGGGAACTTCCATAAAAACCCACCTTTCTTCCATGTGCAGTTCACTGCTCCCTAGTTGTGCTTCTCCTCCCTCCTGTGCAGAACATTTCACTGCTTGGCTCCCCTTCCCCTGCAATTCCTCACACTGTCTGTGTCCCTGGGGGCAGCCCTGCCCTGGCAGCCTGGTGGGTTTCTTTGGGAGCTTGCACCTTGTGGTTTAGGGTTGGGAATGCATCTCCATTTGTTTGGGGAGAGCATCCAGCCTTTTCTTTGTGCTGCCACAGTTAAAAATAGGAGAACCAAGCACTCAGCACTGTTGCCCATACTTTGTTAGATAGCAATGCTCCAGATCCTCACTTCTCCAGACAGGACAGAGGCTGGAAACCTTTTCCTTGATAGCATGAATGACAGCTAGTAGTAATGATTTCTGTTTTGATTTTTTTTTTTTTTTTGTTGAAATACACAGTTCATGCAAGTGCTTCTTGTAGCTTTGTGGACAAATAGCAGCGGATGGCTTTTTTCTGAAATACTTCATTGCTTACCAGAATCTTCCCAGTCCCTATGAATAACTTTCACTGGCTGTGTTAGCTTTTTTCAGGTGTTACCAGTGTTAGGGATAATGACCTGATGGCCCCATGTTCGTGTGTGCTCATGAAGAGAAAAAACCCCACAAGTTTTAATATTTACTCTGTGTGCTTCCAAAGAGCTTGTACACAAGTCCCAGGGATCAATAGCAATACAGAATATTAGAATATGTATTGCAAGTATCAAAGCTGTCTGCAGTCTCCTGACTTCCTCTGAAGACAATACTGAACGAGTCTGTACTCATCTCATCTTCACTTGACAAAATCTGGCATTCTCAAGCAGTGTAGCTGTCTTTTGCAAAGCAGTTGAAGGAAGTTAGACACTAAAATCCCGTGCTAATTTTGCTTAAAAATGGCAGCTTAAACTGTCAGATAGCAAGAAAGTAATGTTGCCCTTGTTACTCCTGTGTTTTTGTTTCTTCCCTAGCTCAGAGCTAAGCATTTCAGTGTGGACAGTCGAAGTTTGAGAAGTTAAAAGCAATCAAAAACAGAAGGACAGAAGGGGAATTTTCGGCAGTCCAATTAGTATGAATTATTTTCAGCATCTTGTGTGGCATAAATTAAGTTTTTCCTTTGTTGGCACTTGTGAGAAAATAACAGCTATTGATTAGGCCTGTCGAGCCCTCCTGGCCTGACAAGATATTTCTCTGGAGTGTTGTGGGCACAGGCTAGGGATGATGCTGAGAGAGTGAGATCCTCTACAATCATCTTCCCTCCTCGTTATTTTTAGTGGGCTTTTTTTTAGATGTACTGTATACAGTAGAACCTTATTAAAGCCTCACTCCAGAGCCTCGGATAATCACCCTCACCAGGCTGCTGCTGAGTTTTCAGGAGAGCATTTTTGACTGCAGCAATGTATTGATTTCTGAGGGGGGGCGGGTGGGAGGCTGCTAATCTGGGCTCCGGGGTCAAGGCTGGTGCTCGTGTCCCCGATTCCCTGCTTGGGTGGGAGTGGGCTGCCCGTGTGGGCGCAGCCCTGTCACTGATTGGAACTTGGTTGTTAGCTTTTGGTGCTGGCAGTCTGAAAAACTGTGAATGTTGTCTCAAATGTGGAGCAGATGTAGGTTTTTACTCTGATGGAATGAAATGAGGGACCAGCACTGACAGTGGTATGAGGAAGGATTTCAGAGGTGACAGTGAGACGATCGAGGGTTTTGTTTTCATTTTCAGACCTGAGCTGAGCAATAAATGCTGTAATGTTTGCAAAGATATTTTGGGGCTGAGAATAAGCGTCTTAGGGTGAAATGGGTGAGTCTGAAGACTTCATGTTGTCAGGTGAAACAGGTGGGAGAGACAAAGTTTTGAACAATTCGGTTTCCTGACTCTTTTTTGTCCCTTTTAGTTCAGTGTCAAAATCGTAATGAGAGGAAACACTGCTGCTTTGCTCTTTGGATATCTTTTTACCAGCACAGTCCATGTTTAAATGTAGCAGCAGCCTTAGATACTTGAACAGCCAACAGTGTTAAACCATCAGTAATCCCTGTCCAGAGTGGCTGGTATTGCTTCTGGGTGCTTTCTTATTTCTGGGTTCTGAATAATCCCAGACAGTTGTGGTCATATGTTCATTTGGCAAGAGGTGTCTTGAATGTCCTTACTGGTATCTACTCAGAATTCCTGGAAAGCCATTTGGAGATAGATAGGAGATGATAAAAACCACAGTATGCAGACTATCAGTTATTATGTACAGTATATATAATGTGTATTATATGTATTATATATTACATGCATTATATACTGGTGGACAGTAGAATTCATTATGTTTCTCTTGTTTTTCTCCATTGGGGTTCAAGCTGTTGTCAGGAATGATGGCTTGTGTCAGAGAGAGTTTGAGTTCCAGTGCAAGGATGTCCAGCTCTGGCTGCCAGGCCATCTTTGCCTGTGGTCCAGGAGTGCATGGAGCTAAGAACAAGCCCCAAAACCGGCTCTGATGGGACATCAGTAGGGGAAAGGATTTGGGTTTGGTGAATCACACAATCACAGAACGGTTTGGGCTGGAAGGCACCTTACAGATCACCTCATTCCAGCCTCCCTGCCATGGGTAGGGACACTTGCAGGGACTGGGCATCCGCAGCTTCTCTGGGCAGCCTGTGCCTCACACACCCACAGTCACCCTCACCTTCCTCGCTGAGGGGTGAAGGATGGTTCCCATCTCCCTTCCTCATTCTTGGCCTTTTTCTCTCCTTGGCCAACAAGTTCATCCTTGAGATGTCTCTGGTCCATTGTCTCTTTCTGGAGTTTCAGATGGCTTTGGTCAAAAGCTTCCTTTGCTTTTTTGGCTGAAGGATTGCAGCCTTGCCTTTTGTATGGGACCCTACACCTGTAACCTGTGTCACTGTGACAGGTGACAGAAATCATTACAGCACAACGTGCAGAGGGGTGAGGTTTGGGCTCTGCAGTGTTTGAGTGTGTTTTGGATTCCTTATGGATGGCATCAGCCACAGGGGACACCCTGGCCCTCCTTTGGGGGTGGCATCAGCCACGGGGGACACCCTGGCCCTCCTTTGGGGGTGGCATCAGCCACGGGGGACACCCTGGCCCTGCTTTGGGGGTGGCATCAGCCACAGGGGGCACCCTGGCCCTCCTTTGGACGCCTCCTTGTGACACCACTGGCTTCTCAGTGCCCCTGCCTTGGCCTGGTTGGGCAGAGCTCTGCAGGCAGGAGTCAGGATGCGTCTGGCAGGGAAGGGCTTTGGGAAGCCGTGAAGAGGAGAGAGGCCTTGGGGAGAGCACCTGCAGCTGTGTCTGTCCCCACCAGGGCGGGCATCTGGGGACCAGGGGGTGGTGTCCTGGCCACCCCTCTCCTAAAGCAGCCAGGATTCTCCCTGCAGGCTGCAGGTGCACCTGCTTTTGGGAGGGATTTATCCCCAGCAGCACTGTTGAGCATGGAACAGGCTGCCCGGGGGGCTGGTGGAGTCCCCCTCCCTGGGATGCTCAGGACACAGCTGGACATGCCCCTGGGTGTGGGGGTCTGGTTGGCAAGGGGGTGGTTGGTCAGAGGTTGGACTTGATGATCCCAGGGGCTTTTCCAACCTGACTGACTCTGTGTGTGACCTTGCCTCTGCCTCTGGGCCCTCCTGGGTGGCTTTGAGCCAGGCATTTATTTTCCTGCCTTATTTTTCCCACTTGGGAATAATGATGCCTTTTCAGCTAAAGGTGGAAATTTTTACAACTGTGAAGATGTCCAAAATCATCAGAGATTCAAAGGAATTGTCTTGGACCTGCCAGGAGAGGGTTTTGTCCTGTGCTGCTGTACAGCTCCAGCTTCCCTAAATGTGCTGCTTCTTGGAGGCATGGAGCCTAATCCCTAAGTTTTCATGTCTGGAGAGAGCTTGGAGCATATCAGTTTGCTTTATAGGATTTGAGAGGGATAGTACACACTGAGCCAGAATCCTAGAAGTTTCCTGGTTCAAATGTAGTTATCACTAACCCTCTTGGTGTCATTGCTGCTGCTGTTCCGTGTGAGACTGGGATCCTCTCTGTCCTGTTACCTCTACTTCCTTGAAATCCTGTGGCCACAGCTCTCCTGCTGATATTTTTTTGGATAGGGCTCCTTTATTCCCCTCCCCTGTTGATTTTCATACTCAAAGGACTAGATTGAAATGAAAGGGCATGTCTTTGACTTTAATAAACTTTTAATAAAACCTGGCAAAAAATGCCACCGACACCCCTGGAGGAGCAGTTTTAACGAGGGTTTGCCTCCCAACTCCAACCCCTCAAGAGCCCATATTCTGAAAGAGCTGCTGCCCTACACACCTGGCCATAATTAAGTGGGCTTTGTTTTTCTTTCAGTCTTACTCTTGTTTTACAAAACATGGTGTAATGTACTATTGGGGAGAGCTTATAAAAGTATTAAAGGGAAGGAAAGCCTGACTGCCTGGTAAATGTGCCACCCAGTAAGAGACTTACTTATGTCATGGCAAGCTTTAAAATGTTGACTGTTTTGAAGCTTTGGCTGTTTCCCTTTATATTAGGATCATTCGTTTTCTTTTCATTTTTTTTTTTTCTGTTGTGTTCCCCATCCTGGTTTTTTGTTTAAGGGAAAGTTACAAGTAGCTGAGAAACTCCTAGAAACCTGGCCATTTCAGGTTGAACAGGAGATAAACTGGTCAATAGGAACAGATCCCCCAAATTAAAACGCTTCGGTGGCCCTGGATTGAAAAGAAGAACATGGAAGAGGACAAGAAGGAGGTGCAATATGGGCATCAGGCATGATCTTGCCCTCCTTTCAGGTAGGAACGAGCCCAGCAGTTTTTGACAATCAGCCCTTGTGTGTTTGTGTGTTTCCGTGCCCTCCGTGTTGTTTCACAGTTATCTGTTAGTAACAGCAGTATTATTACACACAGATTAAAAGACAGGCAGCTTTTAGGCTCCCTGACAGTTGGCCGGAGCAGAGATTAGAGATAAAAGTTAATCCCGTGAGGTAATAGCAAAAAAGGAGCACAAAGACGCGAGATGAGCCGATAATGGTTTGTTTAGGTAAGAAGGCTCGCCTTGCCTTGGTGATTGGCTCCTGCTCAGTGGTGCTTTGAGTGATAGCTTCCCAAATCCTTGCCAAGGCTCCGAACAGTTAGCAGAGGGCCGGGGAGAGAGCTGGAGGGGAAAAATGGGAGCCAGCAGTGGTAAAACATAATGAAATCATTCCAGCCGTAAATGGAAGGTGCCGGACCATGGGGGAGATGAGAGATGTTTTCTTGCACAGCTGCGGAGCTATTAGTCAGTTAACACTTGGACACAGGGAGGCTGAAACAGTCTCTAAGTCAGGGTTTAAAATATCAAAGCAACTCATGTTTATGTTTCTTGTAAAGTGGAAAATAATTTGAAAATGTAGCAACATGAATATGACTTCAGGGTGGTTAAAATGTTAATAGCCTGACATATTTTAAGCTACATTTCTCTATGGCATGCTCAGAGAGAAAAGTTTGCAAAGTTTTTTTTGGACTTTGCGTATATTTAGGAACGCTCTTAAATCCACGTGACGTCACAAATGAAATTCAAATAAATCCATCCCTTTCTAGTGAAGTTATGAAGGGGTATTCAGCAGAAGATTAGGAACGTGAAACAAGTGGATTGTTCCTTCTGCACAGCCCTATCATTTAGCAGCTAACACAGATAAATATGTGTTTGAAATGGAAGCTATCTACCAACCACTGGCAATCCAGCGCTGCGCTGCAGTCACAAAATTGAAGAGGTGGGAATTCATATCTTTGTTTTTTTTAAACAAAGCTTGATGAAAGCAGTAGCTTTCTGCTTCTTGAGTACAGTAATAATACGATTCTGAAACAACCAATTAGCAAGCTGCAATTACAGTACCTGCCTTAAAGCTGGCTATTGCTAGCACCAGGCTAAGAAGTGAACTGCAACAGAAATAAAAGTGTGCCTTGTCACGGCATCTAGCCACTAGAATTGATGGAAGAAAAAACATCTGCCCTCACATTTCCTCCTTTGTCCTTCTCTTTTGATGAGGGCAGGGATGTAGCAGGAATACCAGAAGATACGATTATAAATAAGGGTAGTTCCAGAGTGACCATAAGAATGAGTTCCACAAGATATAATTTGTTCTACTCTCTGAATGTCTTCAGTTCCCCGAAGAATCTGTTTCAAGGAGTCGGTGAATCAAACTGCTCTCTTCTTCTTTTCTGTCAAGGATGGAATAGCTAGGTATTAATTACTGTTTCACTTAGAATATTAATATAAATAATAAGGAGGTCTTGGAAGGAAAAGAGATGAGAAGGTTGGAAACTGACACTAACCAGTCAGATTTTGTCCTTAAACTTAGAAGGAAGTAAAGCTGTTGTTTTTATATTTTGTTTTTTTAAAGTAGCATAACAAAACAGTTTGATCACTCGCTGGAGTGTTTGCCAGTGACCTGTGGGGCAGACAGGGCTTGTCACACTTGTGGATTAGTGTTCAAATTTATGAGTTCTCAATTGTGGTAGTTCATTGCTCAGGAGAGCTTGAGGTCTGAGACAGGAGTACTAGTTAGCAATCAGTAAGTATTGTACTGTGCTCTGTTTCTAGGTTATGCATAACAGAAGTGTTTGCAAAAAGCCACCAAAAAGTGGGATGAAAGCACCACTCCACGAATCAGTCATGTGATGGTTTGCTTGGGAGGTGCAGCATCGTTCAGGGAATATCAGTTTCCTCCAGAGAGGGAAGCACAGACTGTTTCAGGTGCACTGCAGGGCTCTGGAACACCGTCTTGTGATGTAGGAGAGATGCCGGTGCTGCCGGAGCAGCGCTGGGGTGGCACAGGGCAGGGGATCCTCCTGCAGAGCCCTGCATCTGCCTGGCAGTGGCCTGAGTGGAGACCAGCGCTGCAGACACCTGCAGGGTGCTAAGCTGTGCATCACAAGGGGGCATAGGGAGGAATTTTCCCTTTCAGAATTTCCTCACAGAAAAAAAAAAAAACCACTTTTTTAACTATATATTTTCAAGTAAGGCCTTTCTTTGTTGTGTTGTCCAAAATACGATGCAGCTTTGCATCCTTCTCTGCCTGAGAGCCTGTAAACTTGCCAAGGTGTTTCATGTCCTGGTTTGGGGTTTTTTGGGCTTTTGGGGTTTTTTTTTGTTTTGGTTCTGGCCGTAGGAATTCCAGCCCCACTTTCTCCTTTTTGTGCTTGAATGAGCAGGAAAAAGAAGTCAAAGAGTTGGAGAATATCCTTTTCCAAAGGAACTCAGACGAGTATTTCTTCCTTAAACAATTCTGAAGCTCCTTGCTTCAGGCTTGGTTAGATTAGCATCAAGTCAGGTCATCAAAGTTTAAGAAGTCGTAAGAAACTGTGGTAACAAAATTAAGTGTCAATTTTTTTCTTTAGTACAATTAGACAAGAGAAGGAAACAGAAGCCTCTCCACTTGCGAAAAGAATTATCACCTTCCTCTCTTCTGTCAGAGGTAGTTCCCATTTTTGGACAACAACTTGCCATAGCATTCATAAACAGTGCTGATATAATTTGTTTCTAATAGAATTTCATGGTGCACAAAGCTTGCAGATAATTGGTGTAGGAGTAAATTGAGGGGAGGGCTTCTCCCCAGTCTTTTTATCACTTGCTGCAGCCTGTGTCATTGAGAGTCCAGCTCAATCAGGAGTCTATTACTGATAGCTGAACAATGTGGTGCCTACAGATCCTTTATGATGCAAAAGTGGCCAGTTGCATTGTGAATCCCTCAAAAGGCATTATATGAAAAAAAGAATAAAAGAAAGGACTTTCCATACAGCCCCTTAGATAGGAAAGTGATTCACTGGAAATAGATTTTTGCTGTAATTTTGTTGTTTGGAATCCTAAACTGAGTGATGGGACTTGTTGAAGGATTTGGTTGTTTTATTGAGAGTCAAAGAAATGTTGTGAAGTTTGGGTGTCTCCCATTTGTGTGTCAGGACTGCTGAGCTCCTCTAACACTGCATCCCGATGCTCCACGGATCCCTTCCTTTTCCCAGGCTAAAGGGTGAGCAGATGAGATGGTTTGGGCTCCCTGCAGCAGTTTGGAGCCATCACATGAGGTGGTCTCTGGGAGCATCAAGGGTTGGTGTATGAAGCCTGAGCACTCCTCAGAGGGGAAATAGAAATTATCCAAAACCTGTGTGAAGGGTTTTTAAAAGTAAACCAGAATATCCTCTGTCAGTCTTAGCCCAGTGAATGACTCTGTCTTGACTGAGTGGGAGCAGTGTACAGTTCACATGAGCAGTGTATTTTGTGTTACTGGTAAAAAATGCTCTATTATTGCAGTCAAGCTTCACTTACTGATGATGAGTTGATAATGCCTTTGGCTTAGATGACTTTCAAATATTTGTGCACTTTCTGGACTGATAATCAGTAAATAAACAATTAGGTTCTACAAAAGTAGTCCTTTTAAGAACATTTGTTCTGTGTCCATGACTTTCATGGTCAGACACCAAAAAGATGAAGTCTCAAACCCCAGGAAATTGAGGGAGAATGGAAGATATCCACAGGTTCTTTAGTTGTCAAGATCAAATTCTTTTTTCCAAACTGCCCTACTCCTAACTGCAAAAAGCCATAAAGTTAAGTGAAAATCAGTGTTTATTTATTCCAGAAACTGGAATAAATAACCATTGCTTTGTTAAATGAATATAGCTTTGCTGTGTTTCCACTGGAGATCTCCTGTTGAACTGATCATCTCAGAAGCTGCACCTTACTCAAAAGTTGTACTTTCCTGCCAGTGATACCTGCAAACAGCAGTCAGTTGTATTGCATAAAATCAAAATGTAAAATTTTGTCTTTTGATTTCTTGCCCTATTTTTTTATCAATAGGGCAGTAGGAAATAAAAATTTAATAAGTGACATGAATCCCTTTACCTCAAAAAGTGAACCTGTAGAAGATTTGAATTGTTTAAAATTTTCTTTTCTTACTGTTTTGAGAAAATTCTGTGCAGAGATGATCAGTTTGATCGGAGAAGATAATATTTTGCAAAAGAGGAAAACAGCAAACAAATTTAAGCCAGATCTCTATCAGTAACTCACAGGAAGATGTTGAAAATTTTGGCTCTATTTTTTTTTTCAGTCTTTTCCAGCCTCCTACGCGTCTGGGCTGTAGGTGGGGTCGAGTTGGGAAGTGTTAAAAATTAGAGGAGAACAGTTAGTGGTATGTTTAAAGTTTATCTAAAAGTAAGAAGAGCCACTTAGACTTTCTTAGCAAGTGAACTTCGCTGATAATTTAAGAGACCCAGGTGATTCGGGAGCAGCGCCTGCAGGTTGAAGCGATTCCCTGAACTTTGGGAGATGGAAAGGTTATTCCCGTCACTGGCGGCACAGAGCACTCACCATGACTGGCAACTTGAGGGAGCATGCAGTTTTTACTCTATTGACTCCTGGCTACCGTTTTGTTGGTGCTCTGCTCTGTATTCTCGACAGCAAATTGATTTAACTTGCAGCAGGAAGGAGTGTGCGAGTGTGAGCGAGCGCAGCCCGCAGGAGAGGGGCACAGAAAGAAACGTGTGAATGTGAAATGTAGCGGGGAGCAAGGCGAGGATACTGAATGGCAACATTTAGGCATTGACTGTGACATTGTATTAACCTTTTTAATGGATGTATGTAATAAAGTGACATGTAAATGGAGCACAAGGGGAGATATGACACTATATCTGGAAAAGGATAAAACAGTCCGTGAATACTGGGCCATTATAGCAGTTTGCAAACCTTGGATAAACTCAGTCAGCGGTTGTATAATTGGTTATTCAATCCCAAGCCTTGTTCACAGCTCAAAGCCAGGAACAGAGGGACCTGTTGCCAATTTGAGTGAATGCAGAGCCTGTGCTCGGCCGGAGCCCCGCGCTGGAGCCAGCCCTTTTCCTGTGGGCTGCCTTCCACCGCGTCTGGGACTGGCGCAGCCACAGTGGCCCTTTTGTTGTCAGGGGCTGGCTGCTGCTCCCCTCCTTTGCAAAACGTCTCACAGCTACACAAATATAAGAAAATAGGGAAAAGGGACTTACTGTAGCTTTTCTCTCACCGAGTTAAATGTAGGGGCTTTGAAAAGGAGGCAGAGTCCGAGCAGTGAGGAAAACTGAAGCGCTCTATGGCCGGGTGAGGAAAGCACCATCGTCTTCCAGGCTATGGTAGGAGCTGTGGGCGAGCTTGTTCCTCCCAAATCATGCCCCAGGCCCTGCTGAGCAGCCTGGGAAGCTCTCTTTGGACAAGGGACCCCTGCCTGCCCGCTGCAGTGGCCTCTTGCACGAGCTGGGCAGCTCCTGCGTGGACCCGCTCCGTAAAAAGTTCCCAAACGTGGATGTTGTTGTTGTGGGTTTGTTTGGGAACCACTGGTGTGGAGGTTGTCTCTCTCCAAATATGGAGGCAGCATCATATCAGCCAGCTGGAGATGAACAGGGAGAGTGTTGTGAGTACCCTGGTTCCCTCCACCCTCATCCCTACACACACAGCTTTCCAGTAAAAGCAAGGAGATATTTATGGAATGTCCTGACTCAGAGGCCAGCTGTTTCTCTTCTAGTAAAATGGTAGTTAGGAATAAATCAGAGGAAGGTTTGATTTTGGTTGATGAAATAATGAATATTCAGTAATATATATAGAAGATGAGCCTCTATGAGCTAATGGTCCCTTCTGGTTTGCAGCTTTTTGTGAATGAAGCAGCAGTGCTGTGAATCTACAGTTTTCTCTTCTCCCTCCTTTTTTTTTTTTCCCCACTTTTCTCTAGATTTCAGTAGTGGAATCTTGCTCCTGTAGGAGCCCTTCAGTTTCTCAGTGTACCTGGGTTACACAGTAGCATTTTGTGGTGTCGTCATTCCCTGTACAAGGAAGGGAATTATTGACACAGTAGATTATGCTTGGGCTTTTTAAGTTACAAAATTGAGGTAATGGTTAAAAATTATATGCCTCTAGATCACAAAGAGATGGGCTTGGGGGCTAATCTCTTTACCATCCTGATTTACTCTAGTTCAGAGAAAATAATACAGAGTGCCCAGTTTAATGAAAGGCTGCAATTCAATCAAGAGGTTCTGCTGAGGTCATATCATTTAAATAGTTACAGCACCTCTTGACTGAGTTACAGCCTTGATAATTCAGTACTTTGTTGTTATTTATGAGGGTAACTTTTCAAAGCAATCTGCATATCTCCCGCTAAAACCTGCTTTGAAAATTTTATACCATGATGTCATTGAAAAAGAATTTTTTTTTCTCTTGGTAAGAAAAGGGGAAAAAAAAAAAAAACCATGACAAAAACCCACACCAGCAAAATGAGAGGGGAAAGGAATGCATTGTTTTAGAATAGAAAATTAATCACTTGGAAATGGACTGGTTATTGTGAAGCAAATGCAGAAAGAGTATTGAACTTGCGATACATGAGAAAAACTACAGAAACTCCTGCCAAGGCCTTTAATGGAAAATACACCACACGTTTCTTTATAAACACAGCTCCGGGAGCAGAGCGCTACAGCAGTGGCCAGAAAAGGCCATTGTGGAAATACATTTTTTGTTGATAATCATAGTTAATGTCGCTCAGCCCTGGCTGAAGCGTTGTGCAGAGTGGCAGGAGCACGTGGTGGCAGGGGCTGCTGAGCAGTCTGGCTGTGGGGGGTGTTCAGACAGAGGGATGCAGCAGTGCTGGCGAGCCCAGAGTGGTTTAGTCCTCAGGAGAACTGCTCTGAAGTGATGGGAAGCCTCTCCCCACTGACAGTGAGAAATCCACTCACCCAGCCCCTCATCTTCTCGACTCCTCCAAATACTGTCTGTGTTCTGCATCCCAGCGTCACCCTGGCTGCAGGGGTGAGGCTCTGATGTCTCCCTGAGGTCACTGTTCCCAGTTTAGGGGGGTGTGGGTGTCTGCCTGGGGATCCCACACTCTCCTGCAGAAGGGTGAGTGCTTCAGATGCATCATTAATGGAGCCAAGAGACTGGTGGGGTTAAAGGAATTTGTAGTAGCCCCACAGAGAGCTACCCAAAAGTAATTTAAATAGGATGGAGGAAACTTCTCGTGCCTTGATTTTTTTTTTTCCTGAGTTAGAAATGTTCAAAGCTGCTTTTATATGTTTTAAACTCTCACAAAAAAAGTATCTGTAATAAGTGTAGAAACAAGTGTTTCAATAAAGTCAGATCAGGGCTTTGCAGGAGCTCTTTTTGAGAGCTCTTTTGTGCAGAGCTCTCAAGAAATGTGTACCCGTGGTGATCTGTTTTTTTTTTTCCTCTGGCAAAAGGAAAGGGAAAAAGAATAAAAAGTACAACACCCTGCCTACCAAGTAAACCATCAGTCACAGCTGAGCTGCACATCTCTAACCCTGAATTCTTGGAAGGCAAATTAATTTTTCTCTGCTAATTGTTTTAGAATGGAATTTCATTCAAAAGACTCATAGAGAATTGTGGAATTTCTGTAGCCAAATTTAGAGCCAACTGATAGATTTCATCTAGCTGTAGTAGGAATTTGAGCACTAGAGACTGAGTTTCATAAAGATCTGGAAAAAGTTTGGTTTGGGGATTGTTGCATTTCATTTCTACATTTCACTTTTCTGCCTGAGTTAGAATGAGCTTGAGATTATTTTTTTTTTCTTAATTAAGAATCTGTTACTTGCATTAAGAAATTATGGGCGACTGAGAAATGTGTATTTCTACCTTTTTTCCTATGGAAAAAACCCAGTTGTTTTATATTCTCCTTAATCCTTGAACCATATAATGCACAATATCCCGGCTCTTCTGTTATTTATACAGCCAAAGATGATGGTGTCACTTTTAACTCTGCCATCCCTGCAAGGAAAGGTGTGACAGGTTCTGGAAAAGTGTGATAGGTTCTGAGGTTCTGGAAGGGTGTGACAGGTTCTGGAAAGGTGTGACATATTCAGTATTATAGAGCGTGACCTTTTTTAATTGGGCTGTCCTTTCTGTATTCTTGATTCAGCTTGTGTTAAGGTAGCTGGGAAAATGCTGTCTTTGATGTCCCAGGGCCCTCCAGCTCCATCATGTGCTTTAGCAGGGCTTGGGGAACGGGCAGTCCCCAGGGATAGGTGGAGCTCAGCAGAGGCTGGGAGGCTGGCCAGCATTCTGCAGTGTCCCGTGCAGCACTGCCATGCCTCTGGCAAGGGGGCTGTGTCACTTGGTGCTGCAGTGCTCACAGAGCCCCAGGAGGAGCTCAGTGCTTAGAACAGGGGAGGGAAGGTGAGCCAGCCCTGAAGAATTCCTTCGCTCTGCTCTGCCCTGTAGCCAAGTGTTTTACATGGCATCTGACCACGTTTGTGAGACTGTCTGCCCACAGAGGACACGGAAAAATGCTGCTGGAGAGACAAGGGGCACATGGGAGGGCATGAGTGTCGGGGTGCTGCCAATTGCAAAGTCTGGAGGCTCTGCTGGAAGCTGCAGTCCTCAGCGTGGCTATGTGATACAGAAATTTACTCCACTGGCTTTCAAGGTGGAATAGACTACTTCCATTTATGCCTCAGCATCCCCCCAGGATTAAGTCATTTGTTTCTCTGGCATTCTCTTAAAGCCTGGCCACAAAAGAGAACTTTCTGAACAATGGGCCTGTTACCCTATTCAGCCTTTTCTGATCTATTAAATTCCCTGTTACTCCATTCTGCAATTACTGCACACCTCACCTTCCCAGGCACCCTGTTCTCATGCAATCTGGGAATTTACCCTTGGCCTTTGCCTTACTCCACAGGAGCCACACATCCCTCTGCTTCACTCCAGCACTTCTGGTCCTGACTCTGGGTCCTTTTCTGGCATACTGACATGCTGACATGTGTCTGGTGTGGCTCTGCTTCATATCTGCATGCCAGAAGAACATTTAGATACATTTATTCAAAGACCTCTCTATCTTACTCAGAGGTGGGTTTAAGAGAAGATATTTCAGTCTCAGCCCTAGGTTTATCTCAGCATTGAAAAAGAAAAGCTGAATTGCATGTGGTTCTTTTTCCAAGCATCTCTTGCTAGATGTGAAATAAATCTCTGTGTAAACTGCATATTGTTGAGCATTGTGGCTGAAAAAAAGGTAGGTACCCTACTGAGATATCAGTGTTAGCCACAGAATTAAATCACAAAAGATGTGGTTCCATACAACAGTTTGATAATGGTATTACTGTTCAGAGTCCATCAGCATGAGCTGTTTCACTGTTAAGACTGAGGTGCAGCTGATTCTGGACTTGGATTGGTTTTTTTCACAGCTGCACCAACAGTTACCTGACTGAAGTGATTGCCATGCAAACACGAAGATTTAGCTGAGTTTCTTAGGCACTAGGAGGTGGTTTGAGTCAGTGTTCAGAGTTACCCCACAAAGAGCTGGAGCCAGAAATCCCAGCAGCAGAGCTGCACACATCCCTGCACAGCTAGATCTGCTCTCTGGGTCCTTTCATGGATTTTTTTTTTTTTTGTGCAGTATGCTCTGTGTTTACAGGTTTGACCTTTATTTGAAGGAGTTGCCACTCCCAAAAAGCACCCACTTTTACTGTCAGGTCCTGCAAGGTTGCATTCCTGAGCGGCAGGAACAGCTCCTGGTGGAGGTTTGTCTAGCCAGCTAGACATTATTCTGTGTGTCCCAGCCCTTGAGTCAGCTGCAGCCCAGCCAGTGCTTGAGATCACCATCATGCAGGAGGTCTGGGTTTGCCTGTTTTGTCAGGAGGTGGATGTCCCCCTGAGCATCTTGAATTTGAGGCCAGGCTCTTAGGAGAGACACCTTGTTTTAACAGAGCTGTTTCAGAAGATGCCCTTTTTCTTTTGTGGCACGAAAGGTGGAAATGCTGAAGATGAGAGCACAAATGCAGAGATCACAGGTACCAGCTTTGTCTGACAGAGCAAAGTGCAGCTCCTGCCCATTCACAGCAGAGCCCAGATGTCTTTACCACCACACACAGGTGAGGAATGAGTATGATCCTGAGCTCCAGATGTTGCAGGTCTGTTGTATGGTCTCTTCTAAGTGGTTCTTTCTGCATCTAAACCTGTTCATCCTGCTTCAGTTTGGTTTAGCTTCCCCTTCACTGATGTTAGGGCTGCACAGGTGGATGCTTTGGAGCTGCAGGAAGGAGATGATTCCTAATTTAAGGTCTAGGGACCAGGCACTAGAGCAGGCCCTCTCAGATGGGCAGCTGAGGACTCTGAGGATGAGTACACCTAGTCCTGTCTTGTTTTCAAGGAAACAGGTCCCACAGTGACGGGGACAGGCTTGCTGGATGGAGAGGGAGAAGGCTGATTCTAGCTGGCCATTGATGAGCCTGGCAGTGCAGGAATGAGAGAATTGCTTCTTGTTTCAGACTTCATCAGAGGAAACGCTGGCATTCTCTGTCTGCCTGGGGTCTGTGTTCTCTTTATCGGGGGAGTGTAGTGCCTCTTGATTGTCCTCGTGGTGTAAAGAGCTGCCCAGTGAATGCCCCCAGCTCTGGGGAAGGTGTTCTGTTCCTCCCCTGCGCTCACCTTCCTGGTCCTTGGTGATTCCTGAAGCCATCCTAAATGCAGATGAGCCTTCTTGTGGCTCTGGACAATCCACAGAGGAAGTTTCATCATCCTGAGGTGTATGAAGGAAGCCCTGAGTTTTCTGAAGTATTCTGAAGAAGTTCAGCTGCAGGGTATGAGTGAGGCTCCTCTATGATAAAAAGATGTTTTTTCTCTTTGTCATGCTGGCAGTGATGTGAAGGCACAGTTGATGCTTCAGTCTGAATCTGTTTGCTGGCTGGGGAGTGGCTCCATGTTGGGGACAGTTTTCAGTGGCCAGGGAGTGGCTGCAGTTGCCCTGGCTCTCCTCCCCTTCAGTGCACTGTGTAATAAAGTACATTTTGGATCTGGCCCCTTTCTTAGTCTGGCTCTTTCCTTGTTCTCAGCATTGTTTCTTGGTCTCCCTTCTCTTTTTTCCTCTTTGACTTTCCTGCCCTTACTCTCTGACTTTCCTTTCCCCTTGTCTAGAACTATTACGTTAAAGAGCTGTGCATGATAGACTTTCTCTGATTTCTCTCTGGGTATTTGGGGATTACCTGTCACAGCTGCTACATGGCTGAACCGCCCGTGTATCTGGGTGTTATTCCCTACCTCAGAAAGAAAAATGCCTGATCAAAAGGAAGCCCAGTGTATTTCCTCACCCTGTTTATGCTGAAGATAACAGAGTCCAAAAAACCCGTGAATGGAGACAAGTGAGAACAAACAGAACAAGTTGTCAAGGCAGATGGAACGCTGCACTTCAGTGGAGAAACCTGTGTGCCAGTCCTGGGAGATTATTTTAGGCAAGTCCAAGGATGGGATTAGCCTTAATAATTTCTACCTACTTTGACATAATGATTTCATGCAAATACCATTTGCACCCCCGCTGGCAGTGTGATTTACTCTGAAACTACCTGCACCTCAGGAACTTTGATTTACAGTGTACCTTTATTAATAATAGTAATAATATTGTTGTCCCTGTCTTTGGCACCTGGCAAAGGATGGTTGAGGTTTTGTGCTCACATATGTTGTGCAAGAGGCACTCGGGGTGTGTAGTTGTTTAGCATCAGGCGCATGTGCTTTAATTCTCACGTCCGGGGTAAAACAGTCTGTCATGCTTTGAAGAAGAATAGAAGTCTGGGCCTAATGTGTGGGGTTTTTGTTGTTTCAGGGGGATATGCTTTCCAGCTTTCTGTTTTCCACTTTTAAAATTCCTTCAATGGCTTTATTAACATCCCAAATGAGTGTTTTCTGGTTCTTTCAATGCTATATTAGGTTCAAATTATAATAGTACACATTTCTCTGGGAAGCACATCCACAGCCTGGTATCTGTAGCCCTTTCACTACCCAATTGTGTCAATTTGTGATTGAAATAAATAGGTCCAGATGATCAAAAGATGTACATTACCTCATTTTGATAGTACACGATTACCTCAATTTGATAGATAACACATGACTCCAAACCAGCCAGTTCCACAATGTGTCAATACTTTGATGGGTTTTAGCTTTACATTTTCAACTTTCAAGTGTATTTGTGCTTCTGGGTCACTTGCTGGTTTACTGATTTCGTTTGGACGTGGAATTTCCTGATGTTTCCTTCATATTTACCTGGTTTGCCAGGACAGTGGCAAGACAGGGCTTGCATTTGATAGGGTTTGTCTGTTGCATACCATTTATTAATTGAGTAACCTCATCTAGTAAATATATGTGGATCAGAAATATATTAGGATCAGAAAACATTTTGGCACAGTTTTTTCTCCTGGCAGTAACGCTTCTGAGTGCATTGTTTAAATGGGTGCAGTCATTTTCATTTAAGGGAAAATTAACTTTTCTTCCACCTGCCATTGTTCTCTGAAGAGGATTATGGTGCAGTCAGCAAAACGCTAAGGAGGGAAAAGAAAAATGATATCAACTTGAAGAGAGGGGATGTCATTTATCTGCTGATCTTGTGACTATCCTGGAAACAGCCCCAAATTCAGGGTGAGAGCCCCTCTCTGTTCCGTCAGACCCGCAGCTCCCCGTGCTCTGGTTGTCACTCCTGGCAGAGTAAGAAATGGCCGTATCTGGGTGCAGCCCTCCCACCTCTGCTCGCTGGCATCATAAATTATCCAGCTCCAAATGGCCAGCGTTCATTAGCTGTGCACTTTGCAGGCAGAGCCAGCTCGGGAGCGCGGCGCTCGCCCATTTCTATTAAAAGTTAAAAAGCTCCTTGCTGTCACGGAAAGGGGAGCTTGGAGGAGGGACAATGGAGGACAGTGCCACAGAGCTAATAAATAAAAATAATAACTATTACCATTGGTTGAGTGACCCTGGGAGAAGAGCACTACTGAGCCATTTGTTGTTCCCTTTCACTTGTCAACAGCAGTGCCTTAAAAGCCTTCGCCATTGTTCAGGGCCTAATAGCACCTGTTGGGAAGATAGGAAGACAGCTGTCAAAAAAAAAAAAAAAAAAAGGGAAAAAACAGGGTAGGGGAGGAGGGTGGGAGCTGATGATTCTGCCAGTAAGCAGCACAGCTGCAGCAGGACATTTCCTGGCTCCCATGGGGAAGCAGCTCACCCTGCTGCTCTCTGGGGCGGGAGCAGGGTGGCTCTGTCCCCCAAGGAGAGCTGTCCCACAGTAACCCCAAAGCCCTCAGTGGTGCGAGCTGCAGCTTGCTGACGAGGGTGCTTGTTTTGCTGGCTTTTTCCCCTTTCTGTCTCGTCCTTGCTCCGGCACTGCCACGTCAGACTGTGTGGGGCAGAGGGGTGAGGAGCTCCCCTGGCAGCCCAGAGGCCAGAGCTGCCTGCTTGCTGCTGCTGGCAAGGGACAGCAGTGCCCGGGGCTGCAAGATGGGCTATTTAGAAAATTGTCTCCTCAGCTTCATCACACCTAATCCTCACCTTTTTCATTTTGGGGGAAATTACCAGCACTTCAGGACTCAATTTTTTTTTCCCATTTTTAAGTAAGTTGCTCTGAGATTTTCGGGTAAGAACGCTGTGGTAACTGTATGTGAAGGGTTACTTTGCTGCTGTTGAATTTAGGATTTCAGAAGTGGAGTGGTTGAGCTTTGCAAGGATTTCCCTGGCATTCCAGCCAAACACTGTAGCTCTCAGTTTATGTTTTATGGTTATTCAGATTACATACTTTTGGGGGCTCCTGGGTGCTTTGTTTTAGGGTTTGTTCAAGAATGCATTTAATTACTTTAAAAGTGACAGATCAGCATAAAGATCTTGTTGGTCAAAGGGTAAACCGTGGAATCTCCCTAGAACATCCTTAATGGTGTGTCAATACCTATAAAAAGTTAGTGTATAGTCATCTCATTGAATGCCTTTTTAAATCCCTCTCTCTTATCAAGGATGTGCTGAAGATGTGAAAAATTAGCAGCCCAAAGCCGTGGCCCTCTGTTAATATTAACAAGATCTTATGGCCCTTTAATTAGAGACTGGCTCAGCTGGTAGCACTAGTACAAAAATGTATTTCAGGGCAATATGTATTCTGGTGGAGTATCTCTGTCCAACTGAGACAGAAAAACAAAACTGAAGTGAAATTTAATGTTGTTTAATTATAGACATCTTTGTTTTTATGCTGTTACTCTTGAAATAGTCTCTGGAAATATTAAAATATCTTTGTGGTTGCAGGATTTCAGTGGAGCTCAGAATACTACCCCCTTCTGTCATCTGACACACTTTTATTGCTGGGTGGACCACTCCTGAGAAAATCAATTCCTTCTTTCATTTAGAGATGCCAGGAATTAAAGGGGCATTAGAAAGCTGAAGAACACAGAATAAGACAGAATTCTTCTTTTTTCATGTGTAGGAGAGGGTTTTTTTAATTTCACTGTTACCCTTCTTTTCATAAGGATTCCTACTGGTGGAACTTCAATTAAAAAGGAAGGGGTTGCTGCTCAGGTGTTTGAAAGCGAGTTACTCTGTTTCATGTATTTATTTTTTGTTCATCAGGAAAGAACTGGGCACATCTAAACTTTTCACTTTTGTTTTATTTAAAGTTTTATAAGGTTCAAAAACTTACTTCATTCTTGCGTGTTAAATTAATTAGGGGTGAAGAAGATAGTGCTAGCAGGGAGCTGGAATCATCCTGAATATTGTGTGTGCAGAAAATGATGTTCCAGCAAGGCCTGTGCCAGTGAAACTCCTCATTTGGCAGGATGTGTTCTTTGGGCAACTCCATGGCCTGGGTCTCCAAAGGCAGCCAGACCCGAGTTCCTTCCCAGAATGGGATTTGTGCTCCTGAGTGCCTTTGGGGATCCAGAGCACCCAGTCCCAGCAGATTTCAGTGACAGAAGATGTGCTGTGCTTTGTGTGATGTCCTGTGCTGTTCCCAGAGCCCTTCTTGGGGGACACCGCTGCTCCTGATGCCTTGAGAGGCTGAGCTGGAACACAGGCTGGGCAGAGCTAAAGAATAAAGCAGGGATTTATTGAAAGCATCTCCTCCATGGATCCACCTTGGACAGCACAAGAGCCCAGCCAGGGCTGCACCTGATGGGGCAGATGGGGCAGAATGGTCCCAAAATGAACCCAAGATGGACCAGAATGGTCCCAAAATGCACGAGCGCTCCCGGGGTCTCTGCCTTGGCTCAGCTCTGCTCCATTTGCACCTTGCAGTTCATTGTCCCGTTCCAGCTTTAGCCCAGGCACTCCCACCCTGCTTGTTTTCCTCTCTCCAGCCCACGCTGTTTGTGCTCCTGGGCTGAGATTTGGATCATTTGTCCTTGGTGCCCAGCTGGAGCAGGAATTGTTTTGTCTCCCTGCTCTGTGCAGAGAGCTCACCATCCCCTGATGTGAAGCTCAGACCCACACTCTAAAGCAGTGCAGAATCTGAAAAATATAAAAGCTAAACCTGAGGCATCACTGCTGCAGAAATGGGAAGGGCAGACTGCATCTGAGCCAGCCACATCCTACTGTGTATTTTCAGGGCAAGTATTTAAATGGAGGGTAACTGAGCAGTGACCAAATCCTGCACTGTTCTGGGGTTGTTTCAGAATCATTTGAGGCTGGCCTGCCCCAGCTCCATATCCATCTGAGGCAGCCAGCAGTGCTCCAGGCTTGGTGTGGAAGGGCAGGTCAATGAGTGTGAGTGGAGCATGCCCTGGCACACGAATGTGATTTCCACGCCCTCGGCAGCGGAAGGGGTGGCAGTGATCACCCAGCAGCTTACAGCCCTGGGCTCTGGGGGGTTACTGGCATTCACTTTGTAGCCTTGGTGGGGTCTGCTGTCTCTCAGGGAGGTAAGGCAATGGAGGATATTCTCTACAAGTTAGCACGTTACACGTAACAGAGATAGAGCTGGAATTCCCTGTGCTGAGGTGAGCAGGAGTGCAGGCTTCTCAGCTGGCTCCCCAATGTGCTCATGGAAGAGGTGGTTTTCTCAGCTATTTGGGTCTCAGAAAGCCCCTAGGGCTTTTTGGGCATCTCAGTGTCAGTCCAGAGGAGTGTTGGACAGAGAGAGTTTGAGAAAAGCCTGAATTTTTCGCACCTGGAAGCAGGCTCTGTGCTGAGGCTGAACACCAGCAGAGGATGGAAGCTGAGAAAATCTTGGCTGTGGCCTGTGTAAGTCCCAAATGAACATGGGCACTTCTGCTGGGAGGCTGAAGGGCTGCTGTGCTGCCCTGGCATTGCACATCTCCTGTGTGACACTGCTGCTGCAGTGGGTGACTGCTCAGTGAGACAGCACAGCCTGAAAAGCACACAGGCAATGGAGCAACGGCCAGGGCACTCAGCTGATGGGGAGTACCCAAATTTCAGACAACAGCCTGGCTATTCCTGAGGGTGCCATTGATTGAGATGCTGCTTTGGGTCTCAAATCTAGCTTAAGAAGTCCCTTTGCTCTTCCCTGTCCTGCCTAGCTGCCTTGTGCTGGTCTTTGCCCAATAGATAACTTGGAGGCCCAGAGTGTGTGGAGATTGGGGTGGCTGTGCCCAGCTCATCCCTAACGGGCTCCAGCTGGGCAGCACAGGTGAGCAGCACTGAGGGGAACGAGCCATGGAGTGCCCAGGGCCCTGAGCAGAGGGCACACAGGTGCAGGGCATTGACAGCAGGGGAGAAAAGGCTGGGCTGCTGGACAAGAAGGGCAGATGCTGCAGCCTTCTGGAGTGGAGTGGTGTTACTGTGTGTGGAGAGGTGCCTGAAGCCTTCTGGAGAGGTTTGGTGTTACTGGGTTTGGGTTGGAGCCTTGCTGAAGAGGTTTGGTGTTACTATGTGTGGGGTGAAGCCTTCTGGAGAGGTTTGGGGTTGCTGTGTTCAGGTTGAAGCCTTCTGAAATTGTGTGGGGGCACTCTGTGCATAGTGGCCATCTCAGCTGCACAATGTGCTGTGACAATAATTATTTTAACAACTGGTATCTGAAGGCTGATCTAACTTTTCCTCCTCATAAACATCCCCACGTTTTTAGGCTGTTTGGAAGCTGCCCATGGACATATGCAGCCCAGCTGTTTGCTGCACAGTGGTTGTGATGGAGTGGTGCAGAAAGAGTCATACTGTGGTGTGCTGGCCAGAGCACCACAGCTCCCTGATATTGTACGTGGGATGTTTGCTTCAGCTCTGTCAGTTTGTGCCCGAAGACCAAAAAACATTTTGTGCGTTAAAAAAAACCCCAAACCCCCAGAACCCAACAGCACACCACTTTCTGGCCAGTCTGAGAAGCCCCAGGTAGCATTGTGCTCAGCACCACATTTTTGCTTCTCACGCCCGAGCAGCCATGTCCCACATTTGAACAATATTTACATTGATAGAGGTGTTTCCTAGTGTCTGCTCCAAAAGTTTAAACTGCTTTTAGACTGGTGAAAAATTGCAGTGCTTCCTGGAAGGCAAGAGAAAAATGTATGTTTTGTGGTCTTTGATTTCCAAATTTAAATACATTCTGTGTTGTGCCTGCTCGTGATTCATAGTGTCTTGCCTAGCTGCAAGTAGTTCCCTAAAAGCATGATTCTGTTGATGGAGAACCATATGTGTATGCAGATGCTGCATGTCTATGTAACCTGCTGATACCAACCATTTCTTCATAATAGTTGCTTTATTTTCCTTGCCATGAAAATCGTTTCTGATTTTGTATAGGTAAGAGCCTGTTAATAAAAACAGAGAAATTTCTTCTGTCTGCATGTTTCTCTGCTCTGATAAAAGCAGAGTGGAAATCTGCCCTCACTCTCAATTCCTGATTTAGAGCAGAGGGGGTTTGCTGTGGTGCCTGAGCAGAGAAAAGGATGCCAGCGGGGCGGCATGTTGGTAGGTGAGGGTTGCAGGAGCACTGGGTGGGACTGTGGCTGACAGGTGGAACGTATTTATGACTCAGCAGAAGAACAAGGTGAGTAATGGGTGCCAGCTCAGTGTTTGCCAGTGCTCTCTTGATACAAAGGAAGGTGCTTGCCAGAAGTGGGAGGTGTATCAGGCAATGCTGATGTTCATTCATGGTAATTTGTGCCAACCAAATACTCCTTCCTCTAGGAATAACTGCTGTTGGCAGGAAATGTTTGGTGGTCTGGCTGGGCATTGAGCAACCCTTGGCTTCTCTCTGTTCTTGCTGCACTTTGTGTCTTCATCCTTGCCAAGGCCATGCATCTTCTGTGGATATTTTCAGTTCAAAGAAAGAACAGTGACAGTTTCTCCCAGGCTGAGCCTGGGAATCTCAGAGGAAAAGAATTAAAACAATTATTATCTCTCTTTCCGTAACCATTGTTTATAGCTCTGGGTCTCTAGAGTGTGCTGTTCATGGCTCTCCAGTAAGGTGAGAGGTTTTCACTTTGATACCAGTCAGGTCCCAGTGAGTGAGACTACAAAGCTCACAACTTCCTGCTAATAAATTATTATTCTACTTCTCCTTCTGATGACTGGAGTCATCCATTCCATCCCTGACTCAACAGTGCCAATCTTTTACTTTTTTCCAAGAGGTATCTCTCTCTCAGCCCAGGGCAAGTTCTGCTCACTGCGGTTACAGAGGAGGGAACCCTTTGGGCATTTCCTTGGGCATCCAGATGCCCTGCACGTGGGGGGCTCACCCTTCTCTTGACTCGTGGTCAGCTTACACCAGCCTCCTGCCCTTCAGTCATTGCTGCCTCTGTAGCAGCAGAGCTTTCTCCCCCATGCCTTCTTCAAACGCGGCTCTTTGGGGCATGCCTGGGGTGGAGAGCTCCTGTTCCTGCCCTGTCACAGCGCGCTGGGATTGTGTGCCTTTCCCTGGAAGCAGGAGGCCAAAGTTTGCTTTCAGTAAATGATCAGCAGGAGCACGGAGGGGTGATAGAGATTTGGCACCAAGCACCATTCTGAGCTGGTGTAAGTGGATTTCTGGGGCTGTGACCCTGGAGCGGGGATTGGAGGGAGCTGCTGGAGAGGCAGGGCCTGGCGGGAATGCTGAGCTGTTGGGCTGGCTTTCGGAAGGCTGCTGAGGCAGGTCCAGGTGCGTGGGCATCTGTGCTGCCACTGAAGTGAGAGCAGGGTTAGGTCCAGTCCCAAAGGGGAGCTACAATGCTCAAAAAAAAAATCAACTTCAGGAAGAAGACTAAATTCAACAGAAGTCCAGCAGTGATAAAAATTGTGCCTCTCTCTTACTATGGCTCTGTAGCCTCGTCCATTTCCTGGAAACAAACCACTCCTTTCCCAGTGCGAGAACTTCAGGGCTGTTAAGCAAGGAAGTCAGTGGAGCTGCATTTAAGTATCAAATGCAGGAGTAGAGGGACAGTGACATGCTTGTTAGCATACCAAAAATCAGATTTAAAAGGCACTGGGGCACTCACCAGTGGGGCAGGGGCACTGAGAGCTGCTGGCACAGGCACTGGGGCACTCACCAGTGGGGCAGGGGCACCCAGGAGCTGCTGCACAGGCACTGGGGCACTCACCAGTGGGGCAGGGGCACTGAGAGCTGCTGGCACAGGCACTGGGGCACTCACCAGTGGGGCAGGGGCACCCAGGAGCTGCTGCACAGGCACTGGGGCACTCACCAGTGGGGCAGGGGCACTGAGAGCTGCTGGCACAGGCACTGGGGCACTCACCAGTGGGGCAGGGGCACCCAGGAGCTGCTGCACAGGCACTGGGGCACTCACCAGTGGGGCAGGGGCACTGAGAGCTGCTGGCACGGGCACTGGGACACTCACCAGTGGGGCAGGAGCACCGGGAGCTGCTGGCACAATTCACCAGTGATGCAGACAAGTGTACAAAGCAGGGGGAAAGGAGGAAAACCAAAGGTGCTGTAAACATCTCTAGAAAGAGCTAATGGCGATGAATGTGTTGAATGGACACAGCAGAAATGATTTTTGTGGAGTGTTTTGTATCTCTGTTGACTCAGTTGGGCGCCTCTTGGCCAGTGTTTAGTTGATGGTTCCTGTTCTTCTTTCCATCTCAGTCCTTCTCTTTGGGGCCCTCCCCGTAACTCTCCTCACGGTGTGTCTGGAGCAAACATGCCAGAGATCAAGGGATTACTGTTCACAAGCAGTCTAGGAACAAGGCTTGCAGGGCAATTCGTCCTGTGCTGTACGTGGGATTGGTTTGCTGTGTGCCACAGGACCCTCCCTGCAGATGGGTACTGGGGAGCACTCTCGGCTCAGGGGGGCTTGGAAGAAGGAAAGGGGCAGTTCTGGGTTCTTCGCAGAGGGTGAATTAGGTGTTGTGAATACTCAGAGCACCATGCGTAGCCTTTTGGAAATACACAGCATTGTGATGCATAGCTGTCCTGATGCACATCCAGAGTCTGTCACGATATAGCTCAGATTTTGCACATAGAAAATGTGATTTTGGGAAATCTGAGAGGAGAGGAACGGCTGGAGTAGGGATCAGGAATGGCAGTTCCTGTGGGCAGGCCACCTTTCCCTGATTCAAGCTGCACATTATACGTGCAAGCATTAAAAGTTTTACTGACTTTCCAGTGAATCCAGAGAATGCCTGCCTTGCAAACAAGAGACAGTGTTTATTTCTTAATTTGAGAGCATCATCTTCCCAATCAAGTCTAAAAAAAGCTGAACAAAGGATGACTTTGTTTCTGTGTAACTCGTGGAATCTCTACTGTCGTAACCTTTTAAACAGCTATTTTTATTTAAGATGTGTAAATTTCAAATCTTTTTTTAATGTCATTTTTAATGACATAATAAATGTTTCTTTCCAAGACATGGTGCATAAGGTATTTCACAAGCAGTTACTGAAATGTGATAGGCTGAGTTTATGAATAGCATATTTTATGTAAGTACAAGATGTTAACATGGTATATAATAGAATTAAACAAGCTGTAATCTAATCTGGGTCTTTGGCTCCGTAAAGTTATAGGGGTGGGGAAGCTATTGTCTTTTGGAATTAAAGTTCTTTTTAAGTATTAGCACAAGGATGATTATTTGCTGATTCTGTGTCAAAATTGAGTTGAAGTGTCTTACGTAAAAATGGCAGTTCAAACCAAGAGAGGTTTGAGACTAAGTTACGACATCAATTTGATGTGATTGCTTGGGGGTTTTTAAAGGAAAAAAAAATCTATATAATATTATTTTGAATAGTTAACATACAGTGTTTCAACAGGGGCAGCACTGATTAGATCACCACAATCTATTTTATGCCATCAGGATTGCTGAGGGGGCTTATAATTGTGTTAAATTTTCATATTACTCATATTCACACATTAATGAACAGATGCATTGTTACTATTGGGATTTTGCCATTTGGCCTTTCACATCTCTAATCGCGGTTTCCTGCTGCGATCTTTACCGTTCTCGCAGAAATTCAGTCATTGATACACGGCCGTCCGCCGCGTTCACTGCTGCCCCCGTATTCGAGCGGCTCTGCCGGCCTTGCTGGGCTGGAGCGGGAGCCCTGCGGCGGGCACAGCTCCGGCTGCCCCGGGCACAGCTCCGGGCACAGCTCCGGCTGCCCCGGGCACAGGCACCGCCACCGGCCCGGGCGGCTGCGGGGCGGCGGGCACGGCAGCGGGGCAGGCGGCGATCGGGCCGGCAGGGATGCTGGCAAACTGGGGATCGGGCAGGGAGGGATGATGGCAAACTGGGGATCGGGCCGGCAGGGATTCGGGCAAGGAGGGATGCTGGCAAATAAGGATTCGGGCAAGGAGGGATGCCGGCAAACAGGGGGTCGGGCGAGAAAGGATTCGGGCAGGCAGGGGTCCAAGCAAATAGGGGTTCGGGCAGGCAGGGATGCCGGCAGGCAGCGGCCAGCGCAGCGGGGCTCTGGCAGCCCGGCTCCTGAGCGGCTCCTGCAGCTTTAAGGCAGCAAGTTAGGCAGAGGACTTGTGCCTGTTCTCGAGCGTACCGCGGCGAGTGTTTTGTCCTGCCGCGGGGGAAAAGCTGTGTCGTGGACTTTGCTGACAATGGAGTTGAAAGTAAGGCGGGCTGCTTTTGGTGCCTGGAGGCTCTGGAGCCCATTGTCAGCTCACAATGGATCCCTGTTGCCGCATTCCTCCTTTGCAAAGGTTTGTTGGCTTTTAAAGAGTGACGGCTCTGCGCCGCGAGTGCCGCATTTGCTCCGGCCTGTTTCCACGCCGCTCCGCAGCTTCCCGAAAAGCACGGAGGGATAGCGATTAAAAAAACATATCAAAAAAAAAGAAACGAGGAAAAGGGGCGGCGTTTGTCTGACCTATTCTCGCTGTGGGGAATGGTTTCTTCGAGGGGACGGACGCAGTTCAGCAGCGGCCGGAGCGCGGCTCGGCCCCGGCTCGGAGCCGCCGGCATCCCGCGGTTCGGGGGCTGGAGCCGCGCTCGGGGGTCCCGATCTCCAGCCGCGGAGGAGCCCCGCTGGGGCACCCGGGGCTCGGCCCGGGCAGCTCGGGGCGCTGCCAGGTGCGCGAACCCGGAGCGCAGCCGAGCGCCTCCCGCGCCGTCCGGAGGCTGTCGCTGCTCTCCCGGCTGTGTGTCCGTCCGTCCCTCTGCCCGCGAGTGCCCAGGCTGACGGGGGATGCGGAGAGCATCCCTGCGCGGTGCTCCCCGGGCACCAGCGCTGGTCCCGGGCAGGTCGCGGGCTCCGCGGGGAGCGCCGCCGGCAGAGCCGCCCCGGGAGCGCAGCGCCTCCGAGCCGGGGCGAGGAGCTGCAATTAGCCAAACGAGATAATGAAGGTTGCTCGTAATGGTTTTTACTGTGGGGAAAGTTAACCAGTTGCTAATAATTGCGCGGTCTCTAGGCCAGACGGTCCCTTTGATAAGTTAACGTGTACTCCCTTTATGCTCCTGGTAGGGGGTAAACAAATGCCTGAGCAAATACAAATACACATAAACACCAATGTGGAGAATTGCAGTATATGTCTTAGATCCAGATAATAAGTGTGGGTATTGTTATTTAGATGGCACATACTGGGACACTTATCTTTTAGTACACTCCATTTTCTGACTGAATGCAGTGCTAATCGTGGGATTGAAAGCTATTGTAATTGTGTACCCATCTAAATGCTGACAAGAATATACAATTACATTGTTTGGAATTGAGTTTAATGTTCTCTGAATTTTATTAGCATTTATATTTACTTATGCATTAAAATTCTACACAAAAAGAGGTCAGAACACAAGAGTTGCAGACATAAATATCAGACCCATCCACACCCTCGCTGCATTTTCCCTGAAAATACTGAACAAATATATTTTATTTTATTTTTAAAGGAAGTGATAGAATCTGAAATGAGCAAATAATGGGTTTCCATTCTAAGCAATGCCTTTTCTCCCTCTGGATTTTGCAGTCTTTTAAAGCTTTTTTCCATACCCAACTTTTTATTATTATTTATAATGCGCGTGTTACCGGAAAATCTTTCCACAGTGTGCTTACCACCACACGATGTTTAAACACACATTATAAAGTGGATGTAATTGTAAAGACTCAGAGGGATATAATTACATGTAGCAGATTTAGGAGCTAATTCTTTGCTTCTCTCTCTCTCTCTTTCTCTCTCTCTCTCTTTACTCCGCATTTTATCAACATAATTATTTTTTGACTGCAGACTAACACCCAGAAACTGACAGGCATCCATTATAGGCAGCAACTTGTTCACCAAATTGAAAAACAATGAACTGCAGGTTTATGTGTGCCCATTGTAGTACAGAATTACCGGAGCTTTGTTCCACTAGAGGAAAAAGCTAATGGTTTTGAAACAGCAGGTGACAAAACACATTCAGTTTTTTTATTTTTTGTTCCCTTTTTTTTTTTTTCCCCCTCTCTTCCCTCCCCTCTTATCAGTTTGTTGATGAAGTCATTACGAACTGGGGCCCAGAATAGGGTTGGCCTTATTTTTAGCAGATAGACTTTTAATGAGTTCTATTGTGGAGACAGTCATGTTGATTTGCTTACTTTTTTTTCCCCCCCTTCACTCAGAAACTCCCAGTATTGAAAAGCTACTATCAAAGGACTGGAAAGACAAGCTTCTTGCCATGGGATCAGGGAACTTTGGAGAAATAAAAGGTAATGCTGTTTCTCTGCTAAAGGAAATTAAGAATGAATATACAGATACCGCTGGCTTTATGGAACTTTGTCTGCTCCTCTTCCCCTCCCCTTCCAACATGGTAATTTGGGGTTTAAATGAAATGTGTGCACTCCCATCTGTGATAATATAAATCAATGAAATGGTGTATTGCCCTCAGTGAATGAATTTACATTAAGCTTTTGTTGCATCTATCCTTCTCTGTTATAAACGAGCACATCCTATTGCTGGATAGGGGAAAAGAACTCAGTGTCAGACATGTGTGGTGTCAGAGTACAGCAGACCTCAGCTTCTGAAATCTGAGGGTGATCTGATTTCCTTGTTTATTTTTGGACAGATTTCAATGATGTAGATTTTTTTTTCTTTTTTTTTTTTGCATGTAGGGAAGAATAAAAAGAGCAAAGTTTGTGTAATGATACCTCTAGGTACTGAAATGAGCCAGTGCAGATTTTAAAAGACAGCGTGCAACATCTGTGCACTAGAGCATGTTCTTTTAAAGCCCTACTCCAGAAGGAAAATGACAAAATTTGACCACTCTCCAGCAGCAGTAGTTTCTGCTTTGCCAAGATATTTCCCCGTTTTATATATCTGAGGTCATTTTAGGGAACCTGTGGTTGTTTGTTTTCATGTAATTTAATATTTTTATAATTCCTCTGCAGTGCTTATGATGAGGAACTCGCTCAAAACACACATGTCAAAAGTTGTAAGTTTTCAGAGCAGCCATTATCACTCTGAAAAGAAGCAGTGACTCTGATTCTTCTCCTGTTTATAGCAGTGTACATCTGGAGCAGCAAAACCCAAGCCAACGTTGTTTTGGAAATGTGAAAGTAGAATGGAATTAAAATTAAGCCCTTCTCCTCCTGCGTTTATAAACAGGGTTTAGTTTCTGTCCGTTACTTTTGGAATATTTACTTGCTAATGTTGTCCCTGACCTAGGGATGCTCACTCAGGCGGGCTCCCAGACCTTGTGCCTGGCAGGTTGAAGGCCCTGTGCACGAGGGGTGTGCAATACTCACTAAGGCACGCGCTGCGAGATGCTCTCACAGCTCTGTGGGCTGGTGCAGATGCAAAGAAAGTGATGTTTTAATTCCATGGGCCTGCCAGCCTGTCACTGGTAAGCCACCAGCATTAGCCTGTGCTATTCCATTGGCTTACTCCAGCAGGAAAATATTCCCCTTGTTGTCCCAGGCTTCTTCCTGGGAGGCTGTAATTCAAAGATATATATTCATTGCACATGTAGAATAACTTCATAACAGAGTGTAGTGCTCCAGCCCCCAGCAGGCTGAGATGTGCCTGTGATGATGATGATGATGATGCTGATGGTGATTATTATGGCTCCAGAGGGCCAAACCCTGCCTTCTTCCTTCCTGCTCCACGTGTGTAAAGCAACAGGTCTTAAAGAGGAAGGGCAGCCCCTGGGCTCACCTGGGGGTTCTGGGGTTTAAAAGCACTTTGTTTCAAAGTGGCATCACCCTTTGCCATGAGCTGATGCATCTTTAAGATATTTCAGGGGCAGAGTATGAGGAGACATCTTTGATAGCCACTTTTGGGTGTGCATTTCAGCAGGTCTTGCACAGTGTGTGGAGCCTCTTTAATTCTTGACACACTGGAACCTTTAGGAGGACTCCCAGTGATTCTGCAGTGCCTTTGCACTCTGTAGAGCTGCTCTGAGGAGTGCTGTGCGCTGAGAAGGTGGTCTGTTCCCACTGCCTGTGATCTTTTTCATTTGGAGGGCAATCTTTTTTCTGCCTTCCTCTTTTTCCCTTTCACAGGCTAAACTTGAAAGCAGCAGCAGCCAGCTATATGCTACCACCAGAGAAATTCAACAGTCCTTTCAGTCATGCCTGGGGGAAAGGATGGGGAGCAACAGCACAGCCTCAAAGAAGACTTTTCTTTGCTTTAATTTTTGGTTTTTAGCTTTATATTTTGAACACAAGTCGAGTTATTGTTCTGTAGCTCTGTTCAAAAGGCTCACATCTGAGGCTTTTTAGTGCGACTGTGGTTCTGTGGTTGGGGGCATGGTTATTAGGTGTTTGGATCAAGTTTGGCAGTAAGCTGTGAAAACAGGCACTGGTTTATTTTTCCTACTGACTGCCGTGACAGTTGCAATTATTGTCCATTGTTCCTAGGTGGCTGGAAAGGAGGGAGGATACAATAGAGCATTGCCCTCTGGGGGTAAATGAATTTGACTTACAGATTCTTGGGGGGTCAGGCAGGCTGATTATTTAGTGCCCAGGAATGTGGTTTTCATGGCACCATCAGCCCTGAGCAGCCAACAAACAATGGCTCAGCTGTATTGCAGCTATATTTAGGGAGGCAGCAGGAAAGGTGTGCAAGTTGAGCTGCTCTGTACCCGCACACACGTGTACAAACACACATATATCGTGCTGCAAAATGGTTTTGTCATTCTGTAGTTACAAAGTTTTCCAGTTCCAGTGATTTTTTAATTAACTTCTTTCTCTGTACTTGGCCCGGCAGCTGCGTTTTTTCCTCCCCTCATTTCTCTGTTAGTGATATTTGGAAACCCCCATTTAAGCACTGTCTTGTGTTTAATACACCCTGGACCGTGGACAGCACTAGGAGCTGTGCTGCCCAACTGTCTTGCACGCTGAGTAGTTTTTTCCATTTAACTGTTCAAAATTTCATTGTGTTTTTCATTAGGTCTGGGGGAGTTTTAGTACATCATGTGCAAAAAGCCTCAGCACCAGGCTACATATTGTTAATGCCCAAGTCTGTGTCATTACCACTGAGTTTTATTACCTGGGAGAGATTAAAGAAAGGGAGATGAAGAGGAAGACTTGATTTCCCATTAGCGTGATTTCTTTTAAGCTAGAAAGCAGTGATATTTTATTGAAGACAGGGAAATTGGTGAATGGTTGGCAGTGACCAGGCTCCCGTGTTCTGTACTCAGTTGTTTCTCTTGCTTGCTTTGTCACCTTTGGCTGCTGTTTAAAGCCCCTCTTTTCATCTGCACACCCATAAAACAGAAGAGCCATCGCTGAGTATCTGCAGAGAGGCAGCTGCAGACGTGAAGATCGCACTTAGAAGGGTCTATATCTATCCAGTGACTAATTGGAAGGGAAATGGATTGTTTTATTCCACAGCTGGACCCAAAGGTACTGCAAGGGAATGCTCTGAAAACAGGGCAAAGCCTAGAACCTTTCATGTCCGTAGAAATTGTAACTCAAATATCTGTCTTTGTTCAGAGAGATAGTCTGGGGCTAAATTACAGGTTGAACGCTAGAGATTTCTTAAGAAATTCTGTTTTGATATCCATGGAATTTTTACTCTGCTCAAAACAAGTTGCTACGTAACAAAACCTACAAAACGTGCTGTTTAATAGAAGTATTTTAAAGTGAAGCTGTAGAACTGTGCGTTGACTTGGTTAAAGCCTGTTCAAACTTACTTATATCCATCCTATTCAAAACCAGGCCTCAAAAGGCCTCTGGATTATTCTTGGATAATGCATTTTATTGGATTCAGTGGAGCAGAGAGATCTTCAGGTCTCACACTGATGGTGCACAGGAAGGAAAATCATCCCCTTTCCTGCTGTCAGCGTAACTGCCTTGTGAGCTGTGCATTGCAGGGGGAAAGTAGGTGCTGTACCCAGCGTTACCGGGAAAAGGTATCAAAAACAGATCTATTCCTTAATTATCAGTGATCATTCCTGTATATAAAATTATCTTATTGATTAAATTATAAAATGAAGCTTCTCTTTCACTGGTGCTGGGCCTCAGGTGCATCGTGGGTTGTCCAGCCTTGCTCACACTGGGGTGAGTGAGGCAGCCTTACCCACGATGAGAACTCTTCTTAAAACTTCCTTGTTGTGCACAAAGCCTTGCTGCTAATCTTGTCCATCTCTCTGCTGAAACTTGGCAAGGCACAGTAAGGCATATTTTTTATGTTCCCCACTTAGCTAATTTTGAATAGGTGTGTGGAACAAAAGGTTAAACAGGCTTCTGTTTCCAATCTTTGTGAGCTGGTTTGCTGTGGAAGGCATTGTTAACAGTGATTGTGCCCAGATCTCTCAAGAGAGACGGGGCAGGTCTGAGTCTGATGTATTTTTGTTGTGGTTTGAAAGTCCTTTTGTGTTGTGCAGGTCGGTTTGTAAACAGCTCAGGTGCAGCATCCTCTGCACTCCCTGTGAAAGGGATTGTCCTTGGGCTGAAATCAGCTCTTCACTGTGCCCACTGCAGTCTGGGTGCCTCTGGAGGCTGTGCTGGAGCAAGCACAGATTTGTGGAAGTAATGGGAAGCGAGATCAGCCGAGCAGCCCTGCCGTGCAGCTCGCGATAGCTCGGACGTCGGTTCGCGTGGGAGGCTGGTTCCAGATCCCAGGCAGTGTCAGTGCAGGTGCTGTCAGCCTGGCTTTGATGTGACGTGGAGCTGGGTTTGCTGCAGACTGTGCTTCTGCTCGGGAGATGGGGCACGGGAGAGTAGGCAGAGAACGCTTTTAGGGCTGCCAATAATGGCTAAAGAGAAATAATCCAGTCAGCGATACTATAGCTCATCAGAGCCCCTGAATTAAAGACATATGTTATGTAGATTCAATGTATGGATTAAAAGGGATAATCTGCTAGGTGACACACAGAATCTTGAGATAAGTGAGCTGTGCAGATTCGTGTATGGATTGTGAGGGATAATTCCATTTAAGTAATGCTGCACAAGTTGAAGACAAGTAAGCTTCGGGTGGTGCTCAGGTTATGTGCAGTAATCCAGTGAGTGACACTTGGGATCACATAATCTGTAAACTAAAGACAAGAAATTCTGCATTTACATGTGGACAGGAAGAAGGAGGGGGAAAGGGAGAAAGATTATTCATGGGGAACGCGCTGGGTTTAAACCTTTGACTAATACAGCACAGATCCCCAGGAGATGCGTGAATTTTGCATTTGCAAATTAATGGTTCAGAAATGTTTGCAAACTTGTGTCAGCTCTGGATGTTCTGCATTATTTTTTCTGTGAGTAGTACTGTAAGTGGAGTGGCAAGACAAGGAGGGTGAGAGTCATAAGTGAAGGAGGTAC
This sequence comes from Motacilla alba alba, assembly GCF_015832195.1. Taxonomy (NCBI): domain Eukaryota; kingdom Metazoa; phylum Chordata; class Aves; order Passeriformes; family Motacillidae; genus Motacilla; species Motacilla alba. Next base: position 71,658,442 of record NC_052031.1, read on the forward strand.
GTTGGATTGTCAGCTTTTAACCGCGATAAATTCAGTATTTGTTGCAACCTACTTGGTGTCTTCTTCTCTGTGTTCACTTTTTTGAGGGGTTGAATAGCAGCAAATTGCAAATAGAGCTGAAGTCCTTTGTTAACATTCCAGAAGTGCTGGGTGCGTGGGATCCTGCCCAGGGAATCCCAGGTTTCTGGAGGAAATGTGGCAGGTTGGTGACAAGGCAGCGTGGTGCCCTCAGGCTGCAGGGGAGCAGCCAGGGCTGGCTGAGCCTCACCAACACAGAACTTCTTCAGGCCAGAAGAAAGCCTGAGGGAGAGGCTGGGACTGCGTGGAGCTGCTCCTGTTTGACCTAGAATGGGAGGTTAGTTGAGGGTTGTGTGTGTGGAGGAATCTTTTTTAAAGCATCTAAAAATGTTATTTTATGGCAAAGCAAGTAATTCAGGTTGTTCCGGATTGTTGTACATAAAGGTACTTAATTTGGTCTCAAAAAGTCAGTTTTAATTTTAATATGTGATTATTGACAGAGAGAATAGAATAAAATTGAGCTAGTTGAGGTAGTAAATGCTGATGACTTTGTTTGAACATATGGGGGCCAAAGCACTTTATTTAAAAATTGTTCAGAGAGTTGGTTGACAAAAGAGTCCTAAAGCTGTGCTTCATGGTTCTAAAATTACCTGAAAGTTGTGCTGATAGAGCTGAATGTCACTGAGCTACAGCTGCCAGTTTGTCAAAACAAAGCAAATACACACACACTTTTTACTCTTTTTTCCTGCTGCTGCATAAATTTCCAGCAGCAAATGCTATTTTCCTAGCCTAGTTCTAGCTTGTTGTCCAGACAGTAAAACAATGAGTAGCCTCTGAGAAACAGTCTCAGAACCAGCAAAGTTGACTATTCCTTTTGTAACCTGGACAATGAGTTGCTAACCTGGCTGAATACCGAGCTTTGTTTGTGCTCTGCTGGACCAGAACTTTTTCCTGAGAGCAAATAAGGAGTGCTCAGAGACAGCCTCTTTCCAGCCTTGCCAAGCACCAAAGGGCTGGTTTGGGACAGAGCAGGCTGCTGAGCTTCATTTCCCCACAGAGTATGAGTTCTTGAGGCTAGTAATGGCAAAAGAGGGTAATTGCTCATCATTTGGTTTTACTCATTCTTCACCTTGCTCTAAAATCAGAAAAGATTAGGAATGTCTGTCTGCTGAAATAAATACCTTCCTTGTATCTCGCTGTCCTAAAATGGACTTTGACTTGTCAGAGAAGATTCATTACATAAATCTGTAGGTACAGGCAAATCAGTTTGAATTGAGCACTTTTTCTCTCCTTGTTTCTGTTTCTGGTGCCTGTGGCTTGCCAAGTAAAAAGCAGTCAGTTTTCTTTCATTGCACTGACTCGCCCTAGCAATATGGTGAAATAATTGAATTTTGCAGGGTGGGTAGCTGTAAGATGGCAGTCACTGTGTACCAAAGGTGGCTTAAATACTTAATAAGAAATGCCAGCTTTCAGATGGTTTTGTCCTGCCAGCCCCAGGACGTGGTGGCCTGAGAAGCTCTGCTCTAGTCCACAGTAAACTCTCTGCAGCACTGGCTAGGGGAGCTTCAGGGCAGTCAGCACGAGCTCCCAGCACAGACCCACACCCACGCACCCCAGCAAGTGCACAGTTTACAGTTTACAGTGCAGTGCACTGCTTGGCCACAAGCATTTCACACTGCTGTTCAGAAACGGGGGAACAGGATGTCAACCTCTGAGCTCACCTCAGCCAGGCAGATCTGTTCAGCCTGCTTTTGCTGAAGGAAGCATCAGCTCCCATTGCTCAAGTGTGACTGCAGGAGATGGCAGCAGCACCAATGGGAGTACTCCCCTGTGCATTCATGTTGTACACAGAATTTTAGGTTTATATTTTGGGAGAGCATGACACAGATTAGTTTGCTTTAAAGTAGACTGGGTGGCCTGTCTGTTTTACTTTCCTGGTTTCCTTACTAAGCAAAGTATTGTTTGGTTTAGATTTCTAAAATGCCAAGGTTAAAACTGGGGTGAGGAGTGGGGGAGAAATAGTTGGGATGAGAATGATACTCTGGAGGAAATGTACTCTCAGAAAACCCTCTAGAAAAGATAGTTATTTCATAAACTGCTGATAATTTTATTTACTCTTTGGATTTGTCACAGTTAGGACTAGTGGGATGTTACTCTTCTGAGGATGGCTTGGTTAATAGACTGTTCAGTCAGAAAAACCTTCACTTCTGTATCAAAACTGTGACCTTTGCTGGCTGAAAAAGCCTACAGAGAAAGCACAGCGTAGCAGGAAGTGCTCGGAGGTGACTCAGTCTTTAGCTGATGGATGGGCTGCAGCTCGGACCTTGTCTCAGGCTGCTACATCAAAGTCACACGGAGGCTGTGCTGTGGCAGGGCTCTGTGAGCTGGATGACATCAAGAATTGCTTCATTCAGAAGGGTCCCCTCGGCTGAAACCCTACCTAGTCTCCAACTGGGTCAAACACAGACTTAATTATCTATTTAACGTGTATTACTGTTAAAAGTCAGTGGGGAAATTCTTGGCCTTGCTGAAATAGTTCTGCTGGTGACTTCATCGAGGCCAGCAATAAAACCTCCTACACCACATAAAGTGCAGAATGACTTTCAGTGAGTTGCTAAAAACTTCGTGCCTTAGTTTGCTCTTGAAAAACATAATGCATGCCATCACCCTTCTACCTGCAAACAGTCTTTAAGAAGATCAATTAGGTAGTGCTTTGAAATTAAAAAAGGCTTTATACTGCATGCTCTAATTATTATTATACATCTTAGCATTATTCGACTACAGAGCGCTTCAAAATATTCTTATTTCCATTTAATGAGTTTTTCCCCCGTAGAAAACTTTGTAGATACAGGAGGCTTTTTTTCCCTTTTGTGAGCACAGTTAATGATAGGAACATAATACAATATTATTATGTCTTCCAGGCTTTGTGCTTGCGCATTGTTTTCTTTGATTTCCCTTTGAAAGACAGATCCTGACAGTTCAAAAGCTGCTGAGGCAGGCTCTGTGCTAGTAACCTGCCTGGGCAGGTAGATTTCCCTGCCTGGGTGGGTGAGGGGGCTCAGAGCATCCCTGGCTGGGGCCATCCCCAGCAGTTTGTGGGGAGGGGACAGAGGGCTTGGGGACACCCTGCCCCTGTGGCATGCACATCCCCAGGCTGGCTGGGAGCACACACTCTCACTGCCTGCACGTTTGCAGCAAAAGCTTAAAATGCCTGTTAAAGAAAATATTGGCTTTCCCAACTCCTCATTTACATTCTCATTCTGCCTAATAAATTATTATAAAGTATTTACTGTTTTGATGGCAAAAGCAGTTTCTCTGCCTTTTTTCTTTGCTTTGGTTGTGTTTTGGGTGGGTGTGCCAAGGTTTCTCCTGTTCGTTTTCTCACTTTGAGTGTGTCATTTGGTCATATTGGTGTCTTCATTCTAATGTTTATTAAAATGTTACTGTCACTGCCAGTCTGAGACTGTGAATCAGAACTAAGAATGTGTAATAGTTTATTTCACATTTGAGCAAATTTCTTCTACTACTGAAACACTATTATGGGTGGTGTTGATCTGAGATGAAGTTTTGCTTTGGTGATACAGAATGCCACTAATTTGAGCCTTCTTTTATTGCCATCTGCTGTGGGTGTCGCACCCACAAACACAGGGCTTTTCCTGAGTGCCTGTTCATGGAGATAGAGGACAGGCTGGCACATCTGGAAAGCATCTTTTCTCGGTTCTTTATGCAGCTACCAGCCTGCAGTGTGCGCCTTGATGGTCCTTTGCCCGAGTTGTTTCCCTCAGCTGAGGAAAATCCACGTTCTGCCCTTGCAGTGATGGAGCACAGAGAGCGCCCACAGCAATCTCCTGAAGGGCAGGTGGCCCTAAAGGCTTTGTTAGACGTGAAATGTGCCATATCTGCTTGTCGTGGCTCTGAGGGTAATCCAGAGCCGTTCTCGAGGCAGGCATTGTTTCCAGGCTCTCACTCAGAATTTCTGGAGTGCTCTGGCTTGCTGTCAGGCTGTGCCCTGCAGTGAGGGACACTTGGGGTTTTCTGTCAGCTCTGCTGCCTGGCTGGGGTGGGAGCACTGTGAGGTGTCAGGGCCACCTCCAGCACCATTCCCAGCCCCTCCAGAGCCCTTCCCAGCCCCAGCACCATTCCCAGCCCCTCCGGAGCCCTTCCCAGCCCCAGCACCATTCCCAGCCCCTCCGGAGCCCTTCCCAGCCCCATTCCCAGCCCCGTGCTGCTTGGAGCAGCCCCCAGGCCGTTCAGCAAGCAAGCAGCTGCAGGTGGGGACAGGGCTTTGCAGCCCCTCCCAAGCTCTAGCAGGGTCAGCAGCCGTGTGGATAGTTCATTAACTCCTGACTTGAGCAACTGTCTTCATTTGTTGGCTTAGTTGATTAAAACACTGACATGTTCTGCCCTGTGAGCTACAGAGTCCTTTATTGGAAATCCCTTGGCTGCCAAGACACTGCACCCCATGATACAGGTTTAGATCCTGCAGGTTAACACAGAGAAAATAGTGAGGGTAGGACAAAAAGAAGCCACTGTCCTTGTTTACCCCCAGCCCACAGCATCTAGAAAAGGTACAAAACCAACTGGAGCTCTTAACTCTGCAGTGGTTTTGATATACCAGGAAAAACTCCTGGAGCTGGATGTACTTGTGGAGTGAGCCCACTGATGGCCTCACCTCACCATTAGATAAATGACACTGTCCATGCTTTGGCCTTTGTGTGCTCTGCAGAGCAGTACATGCTTGGCCAGGGCAGCTGTGAAATGGCACTTCAGTTGACCATTGCAAGGGAGGTAATTACAGAAAAGGTGTGCTGGGTAGTAAGGCTAACATAAAAATACCAAACTTAAACTAAATGCAAACAATTCACATTATTATCAAGACCTCAAGATTCAAGTACTTCCCTTTTTTATTTTCATTTTCACACATTTGCAATCCACCAGTTACCTGCAAGATACGTCCAAACTCTGATTCATCATCAGTGCAGCTTCCACGGAGGTGTGAGTAAGACAAGGGGAAGCTGCCCAGAGCTCACCATCTCTCATTACAGCCACAGAGCTGATCTTTCTTCTTGCCTCTGGTTTTCTGCAGCTCACTTGAGAGTACGGCTGTCCAAGTACTTACTTTGCAAGGAGTTATTACCTCAAAGAATTGAAATTATCATTAAGTACTATTCCAGTTACTGGAAGGATGGCTTAGTCCTGTGAATAAAAAAGCACCTACTAAGCCATGTTTTCCAGGAAGTATTCTCCAGGAGAAGATTTTTATAAAGCTGATGCTGATAAATTTTCCCTTTTGGTTTATTAGCAAACTGAAATAGCTCGAGAAATGTAATGCAAGAAGTCTGCCTTTTGTCAGACTACTTTCACTCCAGCTGTATAAACCCCAGGAATTATGCATTGTACTTAGTAAGTAGGATATAAAACACCCCTTGTGGGCATTTCAGATTGTCTTTAAAAATGGAATAATAATGAAGAGGCTGAGTCAATTTGTCCCTGGCTGCGTGGCTGCAGTGTGTTTTGGTGTCTGCACTGGCAGCTTGCTCTGAGCTCACAGAGTCATGCTTTGGGTTGGAAGGTCTCCCTGCAGTGGGCAGGGGCACCTTTCACTGCACCAGGCTGTTCAAAGCCCTGAAAATTGAAAATTTCTGAGGATGGGGTATCCACCACCTCTCTGGGCAACCCATTTCAGTGCTTCACCACCTTCACTGTAAGCAATTGCTTCCTTAAATCCGAGCTAAACTGACCCTCTTTTAGTCTAAAACCTTTGCCTCCTGCCCTGTCACAGCAGGCCCTACTAAAAGGTTTGTCCCCACCTTTATCAGCCCCTTTCAGGTGCTGGAAGGTGTCTCTGGAGCTTTCTTTTCTCCAGGCTGAGCCTTTCTGCCAAGAGGGGTGCTCCAGCCCTCTCTCTGCTGGTGCCTGTGGCCTCCCCTGCCCCTCTTCCAGCACATCCCTGTCCCTCTGGCTCAGGAGCTGCAGGCTGCTCTTTGTTCTTGGGGCTCAGCTGAGGCTGCCCTGTCCCTGCTGGGGAGGGGTTTTGCTGCTCTGTGCCAGCCAGGCTGGTGGGGATGTCTTGTCCCTGTCCCTGCTGGGGAGGGGTTTTGCTGCTCTGTGCCAGCCAGGCAGGTTAGTGGGGATATCCCTGTCCCTGCTGGGGAGGGGTTTTGCTGCTCTGTGCCAGCCAGGCTGGTGGGGATGTCCTGTCCCTGCTCAGGTCAGTGGCTCCTGGAGCTCTCTCCCTGCCCGGGAGCCCAGCCCGAGCCTGGGCACACGGGGCTGGAGAGCCGCACGGCTGTTGTGCCTCTCTTGGGAGCCGTGAGCTCTCTGCCTGTCAGTTTGCACATGTGGAAACATTTTTCCACCTTTCAGATTAACTTAAAGATGGGGATTAATTTAACTTTACAAAGGGCTTTTTGATTCCCAGCTGAAAGCTGCTGTAGGAGCTGAAAATCCAGGATGAAGCAGGAGTGCTGAGGAGCTGTGCTGTGTGTTGGTGTGTTTGACAGTGATTTCTTTCTGCTTACCCTCACTCGAGGGCTGAGGCAATCCTGTGTGTTCCTTCTCTCTGTGGGACCTTCTTCCCCTCTCTTGTGCTTGCATCCACCCCGCAGTAAAAATTAGGAGTAAAATATCTGCTGGATAAAGTTAGGAATAAAATATCTGCTGAAAATATTGCTGAGGCAATCCTGTGTGTTCCCTCTCTCTCTAGGACCTTCTTCCCCTCCCTCTCGTGCTTGCGTCCACCCCTGAGTAAAAGTTAGGAATAAAATATCAGCTGAATAAATTAATAAACACAGAGTATCTTGTGTTCAGGAGTTTCAGTGGCAGTAGCAGTGCATGGCAGTCTTCTTCAGAGGAGCTTCATGGTAAACCCACGAGGACAGGGAGGGCAGGGCAGCTCCTAGAACAGTTCCTCTGTGTTGGGAACACTGCACCTTCCTCCTGGGGGAAAACAAATAGAGAGTGCTAGAGTGGCAATAGACACTTGTGATGCATTCCACGGCCAGGTGGCAAATGCATGACTTGTGGCAGCTCTCTGTGTGCAGTGTTGGAAGGAAACCTCAGAGTCAGAAGTGTTTTCTCCAGCCGTGATCGTGTTTTAGCGCTGGCTTCCATTCTCTCTCACAGCTTGTAGCAGAGCAGGTTTGAAGTCCTGTGCTTTCTGTTTCAGTGTGTTTCTCAAGTTTCCAGCTTGTACCACAGTTTTTCTGGAGGCTCTGTCTGAGAATATTCTGCTGTAGTTGTTTGTTCTGTGGTGAGAATATTTTCACAGAAGTTTCTGGAACCCTAATGAAAAACAATTCAGTTACATTTCTTCTGTCATATTTTTCCTGGTGGTTCTTCGTGGTTTTCCACTTGCACATGGCTGTCTACAAATGGATTTAAGTGCTTGTGCTTGTCTAATGTGGCTAATGGGATGTTGCTTGGGATCACATCATTGAAATTAGGTGTAAGTAACCAAAAAAAAAATAGTAAATTAAGCTAACTATGAAGCAAAGAGCCCTTGCAGTGCCCCCTCAAAGGCTGTGGCACCGCCTGTCAGAGCAAGAGCAGCTGATTCACCATTGCAGACATTTCAATCCAATCTAGCAAGCTGTATTAAATATTGCAGGGCACATTCCTGCACTGGCAGGGGGGTAGGCTAAATGAGCTATTACCAGTAGCTCTTTTCCATGTCTGACTGATAGTTGGCTAGAAACATGCTTGCTGTAGTCGCCAATTTTTTTTCTTTTTCCTTTTTTTTTTCCTCTTTTTTTTTTTTTTTTCACTTGGAGAGCACTGGTGACATTGGCAGAAGAATGCTTCCTGTGTTTGAAAGGGGTTTGTATGGCAGGGTAGTCCCAAAAGCAGGCTATTTTCAGAGGAGGCATTGACACTGATAGCCTTAATCCTTTCCTAAAGGCTTTTTAGAACGGTTTTCATAGGCTGTGACTCATGTGAGAGGGTGTGGTGGTATTGGGGATATCTGTGGATTAGCTGCTACACATATTTTCAGGTCTTAAATTCACAGTCAAATGATCCTATGTATATTAAAAGTGCTTTTTCTTTTTTTCTTTTTTTTTCTTTTTGTTGTGTATGAGTCATAGCTTTTGATTTTTCTTGGAATTTTTTCTTCCCTTCCCTTATAACCACTGTCCTTCTGGGTAGAAAAATACTTTCTTCAGCACGGCTGTGGAAGTGAGGTAGTGAGTTCCTCTGTCAGTGTCTGCTGAACTCCACTATAAAAAACCATCTAACAGCAGTACAGATGAGAGGGATGCTGGGTTGTGTTCAGCTCCCATTTTGGATATGTTTATAAAAGACTTTTTCCTTTTAAATTGCACCTTGGTGGCAGCAACAGCAATAGGAGTACTGATATTTAAGTTCTGTATAATTGAATCCTAATCAGGGGTGCAGATGATATAACGGGTTATTGAGGGATGTTAATGCTTACCCTCCATCAGTGCTTTGACCCTACAGAAGCTGCCTCTTCTTCCTGAGGTTCTGCCATAACTGTTGTTGTCTCACAAACCTGGAAGGGTTGATTGTTTGCTCCCCAGTGTGTAAAACTTAAAACTTCCTCAAAATAGGCAGTATTATTTCACTTTGTTAACGTGACAGAGAGGGGGTGGAAAACAGATGAAAGGGCAAAGAGGCACTGAAGGGGGACACCAGATGAGAGCCTGTGCACAGATTTACCCTGCACGGCTCATTTTCCTGCAGGGGAGCAGCACATTGCAATATGCTGCTGCTCTTTGCTTCTCCTGAAACTTTGCTTACAGCAGAGCTGCAGAATAAAGAGCTGCATCCCTCTAAATGTTCTCTCTTCTCCTCCCCCCCTTTTTTCCCTTTCTCCCCCACCGTGTGATGCCCAGGGACTCCAGAAAGCCTGGCTGAGAAGGAGAGGCAGCTCATGGGCATGATCAACCAGCTGACCAGCCTGAGGGAGCAGCTGCTGGCAGCTCACGACGAGCAGAAGAAGCTGGCTGCCTCTCAGATCGAGAAGCAACGCCAGCAAATGGAGCTGGCCAAGCAGCAGCAGGAGCAGGTGAGTGGCTGTCACAGTGCCTCAGCCTCAGGCACTCGCTGGAAGGGATTTCCAGCAGTTCAGCTTTGACCCTTCCCACCCTAAAAGTTGCTCTCCACCCAGAATCTTTTCTGTTTGCTCTCCAAGGTGAAAAAGTTTGAATGAAAATATATCAGGAGAATGATTTAATTTGTGATATATCCATCTTGGAGCTGTTCAGAGCCTGCTGCCAGCAGTGCCAAGCTGTGGGTTCAGCTCTTCGTTCAGGAGCTGGACTGGATGGCTCCCCCTTGCAACTCAGAATATGCTGCAGTTCTTCAATACTGTTAAGGTTTTTTAATTGTCTGTAAATAAACAGGCAAATCCAGCCCTCCTGAATAATCCCCCAAAACAGCTTTAATTCACAAACACTGAACAGGTACAAAAAGAGCAAAATGCACCTCTTGGATTGTAATGTGAGAAATGGAGAGGTTGGGTTTTGCCAGCTGTGGGAAAAAGCAGAGATGAACATAAAGTCAGTGAACAAGTGTGGCTTTTTTTCTTCTACACTTGAGAGTCTTGATTTTTAGTTCTTGCAAGTGTGCCCTTCACTGGAAATGCAGGCATGGTTTTCACACGTGATCGCTCCCAGTGAGCACACATGGACACTCAACATTTTAGGCAAAAATATAACTTCTCTCACAGATTTCACTCTGCAGATTTTAACAGAAATTAATGTCTGCTCTTGTACTTGAACACGAGCAGAGAATATTTAGATATCTAGTTTAAAATTTTATCACAAAATTGCAGCTCTGTGAGTTTTAAACTCACAAAATTCTTTGAAATCTGTCATAGTTGTCAAATTCAGTGTTGCTATTGTACTTAAGCAAGTCTTAAGATTTCTAAGCCATTGCTGCTACCTTCAGATGTTTAAGCCTTAGTTTTCCCTGGTTTTAATTATTTCAAAACCTTATCTCAAACAAAGGGAGTTTGGGACCTGAAATCCCACATGGGGAGAACAGAAATGACTTACCCTGAGCTGCAGAGTTTGTATCCTGCTGCTGTTAGAACAGCAAAGGGACAGGAAGGAGTGAAGGTGGAATTGGCAAGATTCTTTCACAAGGAGGCATCCTGTAGGAGCTCTTCCCTTTACCCTGCTTCCTGAGGTCACTGGTGCCACAGGACTTTGAAAGTGAAAAAGGAAATGAAGACAGTAGAAAAAGGCAGTAAGATATTAGGATAACTAGGATTTCTTTTAATTGAAGAAATTGTGTATACTTCTGCATTCTGCAGAAATGAAAATATCCAAACTCTGAAAAAAATGTAGTGAAATAAATTATTTTCCTTTCTTAAAGAAAGGCTCCGGAAGGAAAACATTAATGTCATCTGTTAGATGCGGAGCTAACTATGAGTGAGTGTTTCTCATGCAAACAGTCCAATAATAGAAAGAAAAGCAGCTACCTAAGGGGGAGAAAGCAGCACATTTCCCCCAGTTAGTGTGTGTAAGTTCCAGCTGAGCCTGAGATGTGTACACACGACACAGGGGAAGGGCAGAGCTCTTGGTAATGTTGTACTGCTGCACTGGCTGCTCATGGCAGCAGGGCTTTTGTGACAACTCCAATGAAAGTTTTTCAGATTTGCTGTTCAAGTTCAAGAATGGTTTATCTCCCTTCAGCCTTTGGAACTCTTAACTCCATTCTGGAATGTCTGCTTTTTCCCTTCCCGGGGTGCCAGATGTGTCCCCAGCAGCACTTGCAGCCTTTTGGGGTGGAAGTCCTCCTGGCGAGCAGCGCTGGGACTGTGTGCACCTCCAGAAACCAGGCTCCTGCTGAGCCTCGCCTGCCCCCTCAGCTCCCTGCAGCTCATACACACATTGGAGAGCCAGGGGTTTTTCCAAGCTCAGTTCCAGTCTCTTTGTGCCTGTTTCTGCATTAAACCAGTACACTAAGAGCCTTGCTCCGTGGTGTCAGATGGCCATTTTTAAAAAAAATTTTGAGCAGCTAATGCCAAACAGAAGAGTATTTCTGGCCATCCTACTTTTTTGCTTTTTCTCCCTTCCTCCACTGTTTTTTGGTTTCTCTGCTGGTGTTGTTCTCTCTCCTGGGGAATTTTGGCAGTGCCATTTCAGTAAGATTTTTGCACAGGTCCTTGTCTTGTGTGCAGCACGGCATTTTCCATAAGAGTCCCTTTCTCACTGGTGTTAGCAAGGAATTGTTCCTGAACAGTCCCGTGCCCCTTGCTTCAGCAGCAGATTCCAGGCTGCTGCCCCTGCCCTCGGGGTTTCTTAGCTCACAGGAGAGGTTTAAAGGGCTAAGCAGGGTCAAAGCTTCCTGTGGATGGACTCCGGGAATGGTGATCCATATCTCATGTTTCTTCTGTGCAATTTCTTCACAGATTGCAAGACAACAGCAGCAGCTTCTGCAGCAGCAGCACAAAATTAACCTTCTTCAGCAACAGATCCAGGTCAGAGACACATCTCCTCCCACACCCTGTTATTCTTCCTTTCCCTTTCCCCACTCTTTCCCTCAGCCATTGTTGCCACAGTTTCTTTAAGAATCTCCACAGTTGGCTGACATCTTGTTTATGGAAACACAAGAGGATTTTACCTGGCATTTAGCAAAACAAAGGTCAGTTTCTGGAAGGCCTTATGTGATTAACCTGGTTCCTGTAGGGCCAGGAAGAAGCTGTTAGAGGAGCTGGTCATGCCAGCAGGCATTTGCGGGACCAGTCCTCTTTCCTCAGGAGTGACAAAAGCATTGCCAGGAAGAGTTGGTTTGGAACCAGTGTCCTACAGCTCTGGTTTTGAGGCTTTGCTGAGGCAGTGGTTGATAATCAAGTGCACCTTCTTCCCTCTGCCTTAGGTGTTGGGAGTCTGGAAATCTTTGTTTGTGGAGAAGTATTGTGTGAGTGAGAAGCTGGCCAAAAGGTTCAGGAGATAGGTGGGGTTCAGGAGAGCAGCTGAGTGAGTTCCAGGTACCTGCAGCTTTATTCCCAGGAGCAGAGGTTGTTAAACCAGCACACCCAGTAAACTTTATTAACCTCTTTCTGCCATACTGTATGCAGAAGCTTCTTTCCATGCACTGACTGTATTTCACTGCTGTTCTTCCATGTGCGTGTCCCTGTTTTGGGAACAGTGCATGGAATAACAAAGGAGAGGTTTGGCTTCTCACAGATCCCTGGGACCAGGGTGAGCTCTCTGCTTGTTTAACGTGCAGTTTTGTACAGAGCATCGTGAGTTGCTGTGGAATGTGTTCTGTTTGTTCAGTAGCAGCAGGATTCTCCTTCCAAAGCTTTTTGTCAGTATTTCAGAGGGAGTTGCCTGAAATTATCAATCACAATTGTAACCATTTAAGAAAACCTAATTCCAGCCACATCAGAGGAGCTGTATGGCTTCATACTGGAAGAAAACTTGCCTGTATATTCCAGAGGTCATTCTGTCCGTATCTGGACTTGGGCATGGATGAAAAACTCCTGGGAAGGTCCATCCCTCTGTTGCAGGGCAACCTCTATACAAAATGTGCTTTGCTGAAAATAATTTTGAGATTGGTAAGGCTTGATTTGGCCTCGACCTCTGTAATCTTTTCTGCTTCCTAATTTGTGTGTGGGAGGGATTTTTCTTTATTGCTGCATTTTTAATAAGACTTTAAAAGAAAAAACAATAGCAAAACCTGTACAATATCAAGGAAAATATTTGTATTTTTAGCATTAGCTATGGCAGCGAGAGAGGAAGTTGTTTTATAAGCAGTGAATAAAAATAAATTGAAGTAATGTAATTTGACCCCAACCCTTTTAAGTTTTAATGCCTTGTAGATAAGAATGAAGTATGTTGTTTTTAGGGTAGTGAAGAAAACCCTGGTTATTGATAATGAGATATAGAGCCTTTCATCTCTTGATCCCTGGTCCAAGTTTGACCTAAGTCAGTAGTAAATGAAAGTCAGCCAAGTACCATCTGATGGAAGCTGCAGTGCTCAGAGATGATTTGGGGGTCTGTCTCAGGGGATTGCAGATGAAATATTGACCCTGCTGGGGTCAGAACTTCACCTCCAGGGTCCACTTCACACAGACCCCATCAGATTTGGGCACCCTCCTTTCAGATGGTCAGGCAAGAGAGGTCAGGAATGGAGCAGGCAGGGAGACAGGACTGTTCCCCCATTCCCACAGAGCTGATCTGCTTGCAGTGAAATTTGGGTGATGCTGCACAGGCAGTCTGTGCAGTTCCAGCCTCTATGATCCTGAAGTCTCATGAGCCCTGGCTGAAGCCCATAAATCTGAAGGGAAAAACATTTAAAAATTAAAAATAATCCTTATTGACAGTGAACACAAAGCAAGACATTTCTCCTCAGTTACTGACTGTCAGAGAAGAAACAATTCTTAAAGAAAGCATGCTTTGGATATGAATTAAGGCAGTGAAGTCCCCCCAGCCTGCCTGTGTTTAAAATGGTCAGTGAGTTTACAGTCAGCCTGTGGGCTATGGTAGGTGGAAGAAAAGTGTGACAAGAATGTAGCTGTGAGTTCAGCTTTTCTGACCTTGCCCTAATTAATCTAACAGGCTTCTGTCACACTGGCCTGAAGTTTTGAAATAGCATTAGATTTATTGACAGGGAAATATTCCTGCAAAGAGTGGATAACTGTTTGACTTAGGTGCAGTTGAATGATTGTGCTGTAGCTATGAACTCAACTTATTTATGACAAAGGAATCGTTTCGCTTCAGCCAATTTTTTTCTAAGCTTGTAAGAGTTGCCATAATTCCATATAAATTATTGCCCAGAAAAAAGCCATTGAAATATTGTATTGAAAGCATAATACCCTAAGGTTAGAAAAAAGCATAACCTGGCTGACCCCATGATTTATGGGTCCTTTCTCTCAGTGTGCTAGCTTGGAAACAGTTCCCTTTCTCCTGAGCCCATCACACAATGCATGACCAGGGAGGGACTGTGAGTCCCTCTCCTCCTCAGGGAGGCAGATGCTCAGTGGAACTGCAGCCCAGTTAAACCAGCACTTCTGGGACGCTGCAGAAAGATGCTTTAGCTCCCTGAGCTTAGGAAGATGTGCCTGGCACGTGAGTCTCTAAGTGACACGTCTTTTCCAAGCCCATCTCTGCTGAATTAATTGTGTCGCTATTAATGTCACTATTAATGGAAGGTGGTGTCACTGAAACAGAAAACAAGGGGTTTGTGTAGAGTTAAGTAAACAGCAGGAAAGTTGCAGATTAAATTTGAGAATCTGTACAACCTCAAAAGGCTAAAATGAGATCTAGATGGGATTTTGTGTTTTGGCAAAGGTTTATAATTTTTTTTTCTACTTTTCAGGATGTTCTAGACCTAGTTTGTGAAGAGGCTTGAGTTTCTCTGAATAATTACCTAACCCTTCCCGTTTGTTTTTGTGCCACTTTGGGGTGCATCCTGCTTTCTGCTCTGCCTAATCTTTGTGTGTAAGGTTTTCCCTGTCGGGTTTCTGCCTGCTGTGTTGGTGCTCTTCTCCCCTGCGCCCTTAGTCCTGCTGCTCTACCCTAAATGGAGCCGGAATGTTCTCACAGCCCTTGTGCATCAGCACCCTAAAAGCTTCAGGCTGTATTTTAGGCTGGCAGTGATCTGCAGCTGCAGAGCTGGCTGACACCTGGTCCAGCTCAGCAAGTTCCTGGGTCCAGCTCAGTTTTGTCCCCCAGGAACTCTCCCAGTTAGCCACTCCTCTTCTGTGGGGCCACAGTCTCTCCCTGGTGCCCTTGCTCTGGAGCCTGGGGCAGTCTGGGGCTCTGCAGCTCTCACCTCAGCTGGGCACAGAGTGGCAGAAGCCTGGGAGCTGCTCCTGGTGCTGAGCTGGGCACCCCAGAGCTGCTCCTGGTGCTGAGCTGGGCTCCCCGGGCACTCCAGAGCTGCTCCTGGTGCTGAGCTGGGCTCCCAGAGCTGCTCCTGGTGCTGAGCTGGGCTCCCAGAGCTGCTCCTGGTGCTGAGCTGGGCTCCCAGAGCTGCTCCTGGTGCTGAGCTGGGCACCCCAGAGCTGCTCCTGGTGCTGAGCTGGGCTGCCAGGGCACCCCAGAGCTGCTCCTGGTGCTGAGCTGGGCTCCCCGGGCACTCCAGAGCTGCTCCTGGTGCTGAGCTGGGCTCCCAGAGCTGCTCCTGGTGCTGAGCTGGGCTCCCAGAGCTGCTCCTGGTGCTGAGCTGGGCTCCCAGAGCTGCTCCTGGTGCTGAGCTGGGCTCCCAGAGCTGCTCCTGGTGCTGAGCTGGGCTCCCAGAGCTGCTCCTGGTGCTGAGCTGGGCTCCCAGAGCTGCTCCTGGTGCTGAGCTGGGCTCCCCAGGCTCCCCAGAGCTGCTCCTGGTGCTGAGCTGGGCACCCCAGAGCTGCTCCTGGTGCTGAGCTGGGCTCCCCGGGCACCCCAGAGCTGCTCCTGGTGCTGAGCTGGGCTCCCAGAGCTGCTCCTGGTGCTGAGCTGGGCACCCCAGAGCTGTCCTCCTTCAAAGGATCTCCCTGAGACACAGACCTGGGAGGGGTCCTGCAGTCCAGAGACAAAGCCTGGCCGGGGTGGTGAGGGAAGGGTTTGCTTTGAAGCTCCCTGAGGAATGTCACTTCCATTGAACTGTATTTGAAACGAAATATGGTTGTTAAAATTCATAAAGCAATTCATATTCAGTAGGGCACTGTTGATAAAATAGGTCAACCTTGCAGCCTAAATTGTGATAAAACTGATACTGCTAATCTCACAATTTTGTGGAAAACCTGACAATGTTTTATGTTTTTCCCTCAAGCCCCAGCTCTTGGAGTCATGTGATGACAAAAATGCCAGCTTTCATTTCTCCCAAATGTAAACTTCCAACTCTCATATTTCCAGGCAAAATCTGAAACCATGAGCACTACAAGTTCCAAAATTAGAAGGCAAACAAAACAGAGGCCAAATGCTGTTTTCTAATCTGTTCTGATTTTTAGTCAAAATTTTTTTTGGAGAGCCCAGCTCAAGATCTTGGAACACTTCAGGTTGCCAACAATGTAAAACTCAAAATCTCAAAGCAGCAGGCAGCAAAAACGCTGCTTTACAGAGTTTCTAACATTGAGGCCACGGTTTTGTTTGACTTTTTTGGTTTAATACTGTCAGTAATTGGTTACTAATTTGTATTCTTTTCTGAGTGACATACTCAGCCCAAGAACCAAGTGCTTTCTGAAACTTGAGGCTAGCTCCTGCCACACAGCAATCTGTGTTTTAGGAGAGGGTTTTCATTTTCCTTCAGAGCTAGAGCAGATGTTTTAATAGGACCCTTTTTTTGTGAGGAAGTTTGTACCCCTGAGAATGAGGGGATCCCAGCTACATTCTGATGCCAAGCTGGAGCCAGTGCCTGTGGCCTGCTCTACCTGGTACCTGTTAAATGCCTGAAATATCAGAATTAATCTCTCCAGCAGTTGTGTTACAGAGGGAATCATTTTATCCAGGCCTGAAGGTGCACTCAGGAGATTGTGCAGGGGGGTCCCTCATGTGCAGTCTCTCTGTGCATGGAACAGTTACCCCATACCATAAACCCCAGCCTAAGTTTCCTGCTCCCAGTTCTTTTGTCTATCCCTGCACTCCTAGGCCACATCTTCTTCTCTCCTCCCAGCTCTCCTTGCTGAAAGCAGCTTTTGCAGGCCTTACTGCTGTGCTGCAAGTCTCACAGGCACAGTGAAATGGAGTTGACCCCTTCAGTGTCACCCCTGCCAGGTGGGATGGGGACACTGCAGTGGCCTCAAGCCTTGCAGACCCTCAGCAGCTTGTCCAGAGGGGAGTGTGGGCATGGTGAGCCTTGGGCTGCAGCCTCCTGGCTGTGCTGGCTCTCTCACTGCCCTGCAGGTCCTGCCAGCCACAGAAGGCTTGCTTTCCTCTGGGGGTCCAGGTCTCCATCCTCCCACCCCTGGCTGGCTCTGTCCCTTTCCCCATCACTTCAGTGGGTGGATGAAGAGGCCTGGCTGTGCTGCTGTGTTCCCAAACCAGAATATTCCCATTGTCACTGCCTTCTGAGGTTTGAGATGTTCCAATTTGGAATGCAGTAAGAATCCTGAAGTGAGAATTTCCTGCAGGATGGCTAGTCCGTTTTTCAGCCAGATCTGTTTTTCAAAATGTAGCTATATTTTTGGGGAGGAAAGAGGGATTGGGTTTCTGAGTTACACAGAAATTCAGCAAAATATTTCTTAAGCTTAACATGCAAAGTTTTGAAACGACACAGTTGTTTTTGTCAAAACTTTCCAAACAGCAAGAGGTTCTGGGTTGATTCCAGTCTTCCAAAACAGTGGTGGAGACCTGCTTCCAGAGTGCTTTAGATACCATCACTTACCCACCAGTTCTGGCAGTAACTTTTGTTGTTTAGATTTGTTGTTTGCTTTGTTCTCCTCAGGTGAGCAATCGTCTGTTACCCGGAGCTGGTTGTGTGATATCTAGGCCCACTTGTGTTCTTTTTTGGTTTTTTGTAGAAGGTACTGGCTTCTCCCTCTTGTTGAGAGAAGACACAGATTAATTGACTGTACAAGAAGAAATGTGAAGATTTTTTTTCCCTGCCCCAACAAGTTTTCAGTCTTAAATTATATTTCCAACATGGCTAAGCCATTCATTTTCTGCCTGCTGCTTAAAAAAAAAACCAACAAAACTCCAGCAGGCCACTATATGAGCTAAGTACTTGGAGAACTTTGGGTTCTTAATAAGGAGGGCAGAGATCCTTACTCCTTATCTTTGCCCTGTCTTTCTCCTCAGTGCAGCCACAAGGTCTTGGGGCGTTTCTTTCCTGGTTCCCAACCTCTCACGTGTCTGTAACCAGAGTTCTCCAGGGGTTTTAAAGGGCTGGAGGTGATGAGTCCTTCCTGGAGACAGGAGAATGAGCAGCTGCTGCACAAGGGCCTGAGTACGGATTCAGTAATGCCTGTTGCTCCTGGGTTCCCGTTTTCCCTGGGAATTCTGCTCTGGGTTACAGATTCAGTAATGCCTGTTGCTCCTGGGTTCCCGTTTTCCCTGGGAATTCTGCTCTGGGTTACAGATTCAGTGATGCCTGTTGTTCCTGGGTTCCCGTTTTCCCTGGGAATTCTGCTCTTGGGTACAGGTTCAGTAATGCCTGTTGCTCCTGGGTTCCTGTTTTCCCTGGGAATTCTGCTCTGGGTTACAGATTCAGTAATGCCTGTTGCTCCTGGGTTCCTGTTTTCCCTGGGAATTCTGCTCTGGGTTACAGATTCAGTAATGCCTGTTGCTCCTGGGTTCCCGTTTTCCCTGGGAATTCTGCTCTGGGTTACAGATTCAGTAATGCCTGTTGCTCCTGGGTTCCCGTTTTCCCTGGGAATTCTGCTCTGGGTTACAGATTCAGTAATGCCTGTTGCTCCTGGGTTCCCGTTTTCCCTGGGAATTCTGCTCTGGGTTACAGATTCAGTAATGCCTGTTGCTCCTGGGTTCCCGTTTTCCCTGGGAATTCTGCTCTGGGTTACAGATTCAGTAATGCCTGTTGCTCCTGGGTTCCTGTTTTCCCTGGGAATTCTGCTCTGGGTTACAGATTCAGTAATGCCTGTTGCTCCTGGGTTCCTGTTTTCCCTGGGAATTCTGCTCTGGGTTACAGATTCAGTAATGCCTGTTGCTCCTGGGTTCCTGTTTTCCCTGGAAATTCTGCTCTGGGTTACAGATTCAGTAATGCCTGTTGCTCCTGGGTTCCCGTTTTCCCTGGGAATTCTGCTCTGGGTTACAGATTCAGTAATGCCTGTTGCTCCTGGGTTCCCGTTTTCCCTGGGAATTCTGCTCTTGGGTACAGGTTCAGTAATGCCTGTTGCTCCTGGGTTCCTGTTTTCCCTGGGAATTCTGCTCTGGGTTACAGATTCAGTAATGCCTGTTGCTCCTGGGTTCCTGTTTCCCTGGGAATTCTGCTGGTCTGAGAAGGCCGTGGCAGCAGAGCAGTGCTCTGTGCTGCTGCAGTCACTGTGCAAGCCCTTGCAAGGCAGAACAGAATTAGTTTTTCCACAAGTGGAGTCCTCTTTATGTTAGAGAGAGGTGAGGACAAAAGGTTTCCTCGGTAAGACAATAAACTGTTGACGTGAGGGTCTGTTCCAGCTCCCAACATGGAGAAAAGGCTCTTGTTCATATTAGTGGGAGTTGGATGGGACCTTTCTTTGGTAGGAAACTGTGAGAAAGTATCTTCCTCCTCACTCTCCAAAATATTTTTAGAGCAGGCTCTGTCCGCTGGAGTGGTTTGTTTTTGCTTTTGTTTTTGTTGGTTTTTGCCAGCGTGGATGTGACAGGCTGTGACTGCGCAGCCAGGCTGAGCGTGTTTGAGTCCTGGTGGACGTGGGGACATTTTGTCCAAACCCATCGTGTGTCAGGAGCAGCTGTTTCCCTGCAGCTCACAAACAGGGCATGCTGCACTCGCTGAGACCCCAGCAGGAGTCACACTGCAGCCTTTCCCATGACTCTGCAACCTCTTCCCAAAGCCCTGCCAGCCAGCAGAGAGGCAGAACAATTGCTCCTCACAGAGCTCTGCAGCTGATCTCCTATCACTTATCACAAGGACTCGCCTGTCCCGTGAGCAGGAAAAGTCCCCTGGGAAAGAAGTGACTCAAAACCACACACATGCATGCACAAAACCAAAAACAAACAAACAAACCCAAAGAGAACAACAACCCCCAAAAAAAGCCCCTTGGGGCTGGGGGAGGAAATAGGGAAAAGAAGGAAAAGTCAGTCAGAATGAGCTAATTGCTTTCTGTCCTCTCAGCTTCAGCTAGTAGCAATTGTGGTAGACTGGACCTCTGAGTAACCTGTGGGCCTTCGCTTCCTTCCCTTACCAGGAAAGTCAGGTTATGTAAAAGGTTGCTGGGGTCCTTATGTGCATTTCTTTGAGTGCAGAGGATCATTTTGCACCGTGGTTTGAACTCCAAGGTAACCCTTAGCACGTTTCTGTGGGTGGTTTGAGCTCAGGCCCTTTCCATACCCTTCTGCCATCCAAATTTGTGCACTGCTGGTGGTGTGCCAGTGCAGAGCAGGAGTATCTGCCTCAAACTGGCATGAGCTCAGTTGGTCAGCTCTGCCAAGGTTGGGGTTTGATCCTCATGTATGCCATTCCCTGAAGAGTTGAACCCTTGTGGGTGGGTCCCTTCCAGCTCAGAATGTTCTGTGAACTTGAGTTTATTGGAAATGCAAGGGCATGTTTGATTGAGGTAAATCAGCTTTTTTGCCTATGCTGAGCTACTTGATGGCAATAGCACTTGTTTTCTCCAGTGTTACTGGTCCAAATGTTCTCAAATTATAACACTGTTTTGAACTTCATGACTTTTTTTCCTTGCCATCTTAGCATCTTTTCTTAATTTGCTTTCTGTTACTGAGCTTTCAGTGTTCCCATTTTCCAGTTCTCTCACACAATCACAAGGGAAGGCCAGAAACTTTTTTTTTGTTGTTAAAAACCAGAGCACTGAAACACCCAAAATAATCCAGCATCTTAGACTGTGAGGAAAAGGCCAGTGGTCAAATCCAGTCATCACAGCTGGCAGCATTGTGCTCCACAGCCCCATCTTGGTCTCTCTCTCCTCAGCAGGCATTTCAGGCCCCTGTATTTTTGTTTTGTTTTCAGATCCCCTCTCCAATTTCTGCATCTCTCATCATCACCTTTGACCATTTTCTTCCACTTTCAGCTCCCTGGTGCTGAGAAACCTTGGTTAAGCAGCTGCCCACCCTTTGCTGCAGCAGCTTCTCCTCTGTGCCAGCCCTCCTTGTCTGTGTTTCCAGGGCCTGACTCGTGGTTTGCTTTGGCGTTTTGCTGCCTGCAGGGCAGCACTGTCCTTCTGGGGCTGCCAGTGTTCAGGGCGGGCACCGTGTGAGCTGTACCTGTGCAGGTGTTGGCGCAGCAGGGGCGCAAGGTGCCGCCTGGAAGTGGCTGCAGAAGCTGAGCACCAGCTCTCCGTGCCCGTGGTCTGTCTGTGTGCAGTGTGTGTGATCCTGGGCGCTGCTGCTGTGCAGCCAGAAAAAGGCTGCCGCTGCTGCCTCCGCAGTGAGGTGAAGCAGGAGATAACAATAAATTTTTTACTGCTGGCTGGCAGAGGTGTTTAGGATGTGTTTTCTTTATATCTTCATCCGCCCCTAATTGAAGATGCTTTAAAATTGAATGACTAGCAGTCAAAACGTGTTTGCTTCAAACTGAGAAGAAAAATGCTGGTGTCTCTCCTTCCAAGCTGATTGCTGCTTTGTACACAACTGACAGCCACAGTCACTTTGAGTGACTGATAAGTGGGAAGCTTTGCCACTTATCAAGGAATGCACGCTGAAAAGAAAGGACTGGAGCCGTTCAGATGCTTTGGCATGTTCAAAATAACATCTCACATCAGTCAGGCTCAGAAGCACTAGGAGACATTTCAAAATAAACTTTATATCTATCTAGCTATCTATCTAGAGGCAAGAATTCAATTTAACAGACAAATCGCTGCGTGGCATCACACTGACTCTGGAAACAGGAGCATCCTTATGAGGGTCACCAGTTGCAGAATGGCTCACGTGGCTGCATGGTTGGAGAGCATTTGTTGCAGGGTCTCACCCCCCCAGAACAAAACAAATTTTGAAAATTCCCAACTGCATCTTATTCTGGTGATTTCTCTAAATTGGGGGGTTTTGCCCCTGTTGGCCACGTAATATTTAGTTTATGTGGCACAGGAGATCCTGAAGGATCCCAAAGAGAATGACACTCTGAGCTAAATTCAGATCTATTTATTTCCTCTTCAATATTATGGAATGTGCTTGGGATTGCATGGCTCTTACTCAGAAAATGGTTCTTAGGGTTTCTTTAGGCGTTTACCCTGTTTTGTAGTGATGCACAGCGTGAACTGAGGATGCAGATGTTTGTTAATGTTACTTTTCAGTGATGTGCATAGTGGGAGATTCTGACCTGCAGGAGTATGAGGGTACATTTTCTTGTCCTGGCTGTGATAGCAGTGGTGTCCCCAGTGCAGGCTTTGGGCTGGTCCACTGGTGTGATGATGTTTCACCCTGTTAGATGTGCAAACACAGAGGATGGGATGGGAATCTCCAGTGGGAGGACAAGCAAGTGGTGTGTCATATCCTGCACTGGAATTTGGACAGAACATAGTGTTGATCTGCATCCATTAGCACTACTCAAACAAAAAAATCTGCTGCCAGGTTCACAACTCTTACTCCAACACCACTGGGGGTGTTGGTGTATAGGGACCATTATCCTTTGTCGTGATTCCAAGCACTGGGCGTCTCATTCTGCCCAGCTGATTCCATCTGAAGTGGTTGCTTTTCTAGCCAAAAAGGCTATATTTGAGATAGGAATTACGTTTGGCATTCCAGGCTGCCACCAGCACCGACACCTGTGTCAAGAGGCAGAGATCTGAGGATCATTTAGCTCCTGTTGCCATGACTTGCTTTCCTGATTCACACTTGCCTCGTTGAGCGGTCTCAGCTCTGTTCTGAGGGCTCATTCCAAACAGAGCCCTTCAAACTCTCCCCTGGATAACGGTTCAAGATTCAGAGGGAAAAGCTGGTTCCGCCTCCTGAATCCGTGCCGTGGTCCTCACCACCCTGGCTTTTCCTGGTGTCCAAAGGCTGATGATGCCTCACCCTGCAAGCCGTAGGAGGCAAGGGGCCATGGCAAGACCACGCAGGAGGCCAAGGGGAGCAGTTTGGATTTAGCTGTCCTCTTGCTGTCACTCACCTGCTGCTGAACTGCAATGTGCCAATTAAAGTGGCAGGCAGCTCTTCAAGAGGAGTAAATGAAACATTTCATAGTTTTAGGAGGAAGGAAGGCTGTTTTTCCAAGTGGGGGCTGCAGATTATGAGTAGGGACTAAATGGCAGCTGATGGTAGCTGTGAATTTTTCAGGGCTTTGTGAACTCTTCAGTCCCTCTGAGATCATGGCAAATAAAGAGAACTCTGAATTTAGGGCAAGGCATTGGTGATCACAGAATTTCCCAGGGGTGCAAACAGACTGATGCATATAAAACAAGATGCAATATAAGCAGAAATGGACTCTTAATTACTTCAAATTAGAAAAAATTCCAGAAATAAAACCTGCAGACTTCTTCTTTTCCCCTTTTGTGATTCTCTGAATGTCTCCATGGCTGTAGACACCCTGCAAATGTTGTTTCTGTTTTTTCATAAAACCTGTTTCTGGCAGCAGGAGGTTCCCCTGGGTGGGATAGCTCAGCAGATTCATGATAGATCCAGGAATTTCTTTGTCATTGTATTGGTAAGCAAAGTTTTGCAGAGCTGATATATTCTAGTGACCAGAATTAGAAGTATGCTATATTTCTTGCATTTATTCTTTATTTGAAATGAAAGGCAAGCTTCAAATTATATTTTTAAAGAATTTTAGTTTTCTGTGCCATGAGTTTCAGGGTGTTTTTTAAGTCTACTTCCCTTGCATGATTTCTTAGTGCACAGTTTAGAATTCCTGTCCTTTTGGTACAACCAGAATAAAGAAACTTGAATTGCAATCAATATACTGACACAGAATTCTGTATCCTCTGTTAGGAATATTTGCGCTTCTTAATTAAAACAGACCATCCATTTTGGGAATTGCTCACATCCCCTCTGTGTACTTGGGTGGATTTGTGCAATCTCAGGTTTGCTTTCTGCACCTTTTGAGAGGGTTGGTTGAGCTCGCTGTCCTCCTAGCAGAAACTCTTGCAGAGATCCCGTGGGAGGAAAATTGTCCATTGTGTTCCTCTGAGATCTGGCTATCTTTCTTCCTGGAGCTGGGCTCAGGCGAGTTTATTCTTCCACTCAGAGATATCTTAGGAGGTTCCTGTCCTTTCTGGTGCCTGGGAAGCAGAGCTCAGATACATATATTGTATTTGTGGCCATCATATAATCTGTGCAACTTCCCTGCAAATAGAAAGGGTTGTGCTTTCCCCAGCTGTTCATTTGATAGGATTCTAGTCCTGCATTTAGAGAAATCTGTGTTCTCCAATTCCCATTGTTTGCACCGTGGCCTCCCTTCCATACCTATTGTTTGTTTTGTCTTTTTTGTTGTGCATAGCAGGTGTTTCTTTCAGGCAGCCCAGGCAGCAAGGCAAGGGCTTCCTTTATGGCAGATCTCTCGAGACTTTGATGAAACTCTTCTTTGTCATAAAAATGCTAGTGCCCTTAAATGAAATGTGTATTTTTACAAATGCCCTCCATCCCTCTGCCCTCCCTGCTTCTCTGGCTCTCTTCCGGTGTGGGTGGGTTTGCCTTTCTCCTGTTGGCCAAAGAACCGATTCCTTTTTACCTTCCCAGTGCTGTGCTCCCCTCTGGATGCAGCCACGGGAAAGGTTTAAAAAGAGCACACTGTTCCTGCAAAAAGAGCTCGCTTTCCTCCCAGTGTCCCTGTCACTGCCCCCACAGATGCCATCATCCTCAGAGAAGCTTCCTCCGTGGGAGCCATGGGCAGAGGCTGAGCGCTGTGCTGCATCCCCTGATCCGGCCGTGCTCTGGTGGGTGACAGGTACCACAGGTGCTTTTCTGCCTGCCTTGCTTTTTTCTTTCTCACAACCTCCCCTGGAGCTGGGTGGGAGCCGCTGCTGTTCATCTGTCTGTGCCTTAGTTGTGGGAGTGCTTTGGGGAGGTCTGGAGCTGTGGCAGGAGCTGAGGGGTGCAGTAGGCACAGTGCCCTCACAGATCAGTGCCTGATGCCACCTGCTCTGGTGTGCATTTCATGTTCTTTCAGCTTTTTGTTTAGAGCAGGACGTGCACACTCCAGTGCAATCCTAGTGACTGACTCTCTAGATGTTAGAGAAGGGAAAACCAAAGAGGGGCAAGAGCCTTGTACTGTGTTTTTGGCTGGTTCATTGGCTCATATTGTTCAGGTGTCCTGACAGAATATTGCTGACCCATAATGCATTATTTTCATGCCCTTCTCTCCGTGCCCAGACATTTATTGGTTGGAAGCCCCAGGGGTGAGCAGATACAAAGCTGTGTTAGTCACTGGAGATGTAATGGATGTCCTGGGAGCTGTGCCAAACAATTAAGAATATAGGCATGATGATTTACAGGGTAAGCAAAACCTCCAGAGAGTGTTGCATCTGTACAGGCTGCCCTGGGCAGCTGCAGAAGTGGAGTAACTTCCACCACGTCAGTGTTCAAGAGGCAGTGCACATCTAGGGAACGAGCAGAGCTGGGCTCTTGCTTTCACTCTGGGACAGTACCTTCTGCTGGTGGCTTGCTGCTGCTTTGATCAGTGGTCCAGGCTTCCAAAATGCCACCCACAGTGCCACCAGCTGCCCTCTGCACAGTGTGGTTCTGCTCCTGCAGGGGCAGGGGTGTCAGCACAGCCTGCACTGACACCAGCATTGCATCTATTTTAGTGCTTCCCTCCGTGGCACTGGCAGTGGCAGCATCTGTGGACGATCTGAAGATAACTGTCAGGAAGCGTGTTTGAAGGGTGTTTAATTTAGAAACATTAAGCCCCCCCAGGCTGACATTTGCTTTAGCATGCAGTAGTTAACAGGGGAAGATGGGACTTTAATAATGCTATATAATACTGCTTCCTAAAAGGCTTCTTTCTCGTGAAATATGGGGTCTGCTTTTGGTGCTTGACTCAAAACCCGTGAAGTTTTACTTGATTTTACTATGGTAAAATGTTTACATGTTGATTGAAGGAGCCTGGAATTCCCTCCTCTTCTACAAAACAGCATAAAATCCAAACATGAGCCTTTAGAGACACTTTGTGCTGAAATAAATGACCAAGATGAGGACAAGCCTGACACGATGCTACAGTTTTATCGAGTGCCACATGGCTTTTTCTCTGTATTATTTTCCTTAATGTTGAAGGAACACGAGCCACTGTTTTAGCAATTAAATACAAGGGAAGATGGATTGTTTTTAAAAAGCAGGCTGCTCTGGAAGCAGCCATTTCTCAAGTTCAGGCATGCAGACTTCCCTCCCAGTTTGAGTGTCATGGTCTTTGCAGGGCAGCCAGGATGAGGGAAGAGATGAGAATCTTGACTCCATGTTTCAGAAGGCTGATTTATTATATTATCATATATATTATATTAAAAATGCTACATGAAAACTATGCTAAAAGAATAGAGAGAAAGGAATCATTAGAAGGCTGGACAAGAATAGAATGGAATGAATAACAACATCTTGTGACTCCTAGAGAGTCCAACACAGCTGCATCTTTGATTGGTTATTAAGTAGAAACACCTCCCATGGACCAATCCCAGATGTGCCTGTTGCATTCCACAGCAGCAGAGAGTTACTGTTTTTCTTTCTTTCCTGAGGCTCCTCAGCTTCTCAGGAGAAAAAATCCTGGGATAGGATTTTCATGAAAATGTCAGTGACAGAGTGTGGGCACATGTTCTGAGAGCCTCACGCCCGTGGGTTTTGGTGAGACATCATCTCCCTGCTCCTTCAGCAGGTGCCCTTTTGGGGGAGGTTAAGCCTTCTTTGCACCTAGGGGGGACTTGAGGAGGCTTCCCTGGGAGCCTGTCCCCGCTGCTCCTGCATTCCCAGGGCAGGGATGCTCCCTGAGACGCGTGTGAAGCTCACCTGCCCGGGCAGATCGCTGCTCTCCAGCCTGCCTAAGATGGCTTTGCATGCCAGAGGCTGATTTGCTCCGTTTTGGGACCATCACTCAGCGGAGGTGTCAGAAACACGGGGGGATGAGCGGCGAGTTCCATTAACCAGAGGGAAGGCAGCGCTCTGGAATTATCTCCCGGCTCCGTGTTTTCCGAGGTTTTGCATTAGCGGTGGCGAAGTCACGGTGTGTTGACACAGTCTAATGTGCAGTGACATAATACCTGGAGTACAGAGACAGCGAGAGGCGCAAAATCAAACTTATCTGAGTTTTCGCAGGAAAAGAAGGGATTAAACTTTGCTGGTTAAAATATGGATTTTTATTTTTTTTTCATAGAAACTATCCTAGTTCGATTGAGATAAACCTACTCAGATCTAATTCTATCCAGTCCCTGGGAAAAGTGGGCCTTAAGATGTTGAGCCTATTTGCCCAATCCCTTTTTTTAGAAATAAAGATTAGGGTAGGAAGTTTGGTCCTTATCTCTAAGGTTCTTACTGCTTCAGAAGGAAACTGAAATACTTACATGAAGGACACTTTCTTGAACTTGTGATTTGTCTTCGCTCAGATTATTTCATAAGCTTTGGCAATGTAGATTTCCCACAATGCTTGGCTATTTTTGTTTTACACCTCCTAGAGGAACTGTGATAAATAGTTGTTACTTCCTATTACATAGCAGAAAGAGATGTCAGAATACTCCAGTGACTTGAAATTCAAATGTTCCTCCTTGTGCATGGAAACTTTGCTCTGGAAGCATCAGCCCTTATTTCATAACTGCCAGGTATGATTCTTCTCTGCCTTTTCATCCCTTGTAGTTACTTATAGCTCTACAAAATAACATTAAATCACCACGTTTTACTTGCATTTCAGAGTCTGTTTGCACGGATATTTGTGCATGATCCAGATCTTATGTAGCACCGTCATCACTGGATCTTGGAATATTTTTCTTTCTTTTTTTTTTTTCTTTTTTTTTTCTTTCTTTCTTTTTAAAGCATCCTGTTTTTCAGACCAGGGGAATTGAGGACAGAGGGGAAGCAGCTTGCACATTGTTAGGCTGCAGCTCATTGCCAGAACCAGGAACAGAACCCAGATTGTCAGGCGTCTCCCATTGGGCCACGGTGCAGAATGGGAGCTGAAGTGCAGAGTTATCAAAGATTCAGGCAGTCTAGGTTTTTATCTTCTGGCTCCACTTTGGCTAATTTTCTATAGCATTTCCCATTTCACTGGAAGAAATTGAATGCAGACTGCAGTGTTTGGGAGAATGAGGCAGGGAAGCAGGCAGAAAAGACTCTCTCATTCCCAGAGTCAGATTTATGTTGGTGCCATTCCACTGAATCACATCGGTAGAGTTTAATGCAGAAAAACTGATCTGCTCCATCAGTAAAATGCAAGTGAGTAAGTGGTAAAAAGTTTATGAGGGTCTGTTTCTGTCCTCTTCAAGGTAAGAAAACAATTTTCCTTGCATTTTTAGCGTTTGCTGTTTCAGTTTTTCCAGATCCATTCATTGTAGCAGAGCCAAGGCTCTGTCAGCACATGCCTTCCCTTTTGGAGCACCCCTCGATTCCCTGAGAACTGCCCGAGCAAATCAGAGTGTAAGGCCCTTAGCAGTCACTGTGCACTGCCCTGGAGCTCTGCCGGGTTTGTGTTCCGTGCTGGCTGTGCTAAATGCCCCTGGGATGCCTGCCTGTGTGTCTTTCCCCCCGGGCTGGTCTGCTGCAGCTCCCGGTGCTTTGATCTCTGCCTGGCTTTCTTCTCCCTCCCTTTCTCGTGCTTCCCCTGTCCTCATGCCACTACCTGAGGCCAGCTCGGAGTGTCCAACAGGCACCAATGGCTGTGCCCCAGGCCTGCCTTTCCCATCTCTCCCCTTCCTCCCCTGCTTTTCATTTAGTGCCTTGCTAATAACGAAGCCACAGAGGCGACGGTAGGGGCGGCGTAAACACGCGCTCACCTACGGCTGAGCCGCTGATACTGGAGAACTAAAAAACAAAACAGGATTATGATGGCAATAAAAGCCAAGGCAGGTGCTGGGCACTTGGTTTATTTGCTGATTAAAACAGTCCCAGTGGGACATCTTTTGGTATAATGAACTAAAGAGGGAGGAGGATTGTTGCATCCCCAAGGCATCGGGGCCGCTTGAACAGAAAATATTTGAGGGCCGTCTCATTTTAAGGGACACCATCTATCACTGCATGCTGGGAATATGCCTGTCTGGCAGGGTGGTGGGCAAGAAGTCAAATACTCAAAATGATCAGTCAGCTGCCAGGGCATTCATTTCCTTCTAATTGGGCTTGGTCTCTTGTAAAGACCCCAAGAAACCAGGGGGAGGGCTGCTTAAAGCTGTGCTTCTGCCACTGAAGAGGATGTCAGGTAGTGGAGGCAAGGTACATGGTGCCTTCCTTGTTTCTCCCATCTCCATAGTAAGATGCCCAGCTTCTGTTAGGCAGTTGTGAGCCCTTGTGCTTTCTTAAACCAATATTACAGTGTTTTGGATTAAGTTTGAAAAATTCTTAATCCTGTTCATCCTCCTCTGAACATATTGTGCTTGTTTTTTTATAAAAATGCTTTCCTAGATTTGTCTTTCCTGTTTGTTTTTTTTTTAATAAATCTGTTACCCCACGACCAGTAGAATTTTATTTTGTGAAAGCAGGTTTTAGCCATAAGTGCCCTCATTTTTCTTTAGACTTGCATGAAGTTTTTGCATAGAAGAAACTTCGCTATGGTGGGAGTTTGATCTTTACACTTCTGTGTGTGTGTCACATGAATTCTCTGCATTATGCAATTAACAGTTTCTTCTGGAGCCTGATGCTCTAAATCTGCAAGTGCAGTAGATACTTTCCCTTTGCCAGGCAGCTTCAGGCTAAACGTTTAGACTGCCACTCTGAGTTAATTAAACACCTATTTCAAGTTAAGCTGTTGAATGGCAAATAAAATAAAATGGTTCTTCTAGCCCTGTGAAATGGTTATTGAGGTTGACACTACATTTTCTGCTTTGTTCCTTTCTGCTTCTCAGTCTCCCTACTTGCTCCATGTGCTGCTTCTTTAGGAAGGGGCGCAATATTTGACAGACAAACTACCTTGAGCAAAGGCAGTGCTGGCTGCTGGTTCAGAAAGCACGGGTGCAGAAATAACGCTGGTACTCCTGGTCAAAGTTAGACACTTTCCCAGTAGAAAAAAGCATCCTTCTTTGTAAGAACAGCGCAATTTCATCTCTACCAACTCCAGCTGAAAATATCAATCAGAAAAGGCAGCTGTAGATCTGGCCCAAACAGTTCACTGTAACTGTGGCACCTCTGGAATGGAAGAACACAGTGGGCTCTGCTTTTATTCCTCATTTGTTTCCATTTTCCGTGGTTGTTCCAGTCTGCTGCTGCCATGGGGAATGGGTGTTCACAGGGCAGGCAGCTCTCTGCACAAGACACCTGTGCCTGTCTTGTATTGGGTTTTCATGGGTAAAAATACAACTCACTGAGGTTGTGCA
The DNA here is from genome assembly GCF_015832195.1 of Motacilla alba alba. Taxonomy (NCBI): domain Eukaryota; kingdom Metazoa; phylum Chordata; class Aves; order Passeriformes; family Motacillidae; genus Motacilla; species Motacilla alba. The sequence goes on from NC_052031.1 coordinate 71,688,407, forward strand.
GCTAATTGAGGGATTCAGTGTTTGTTCTAAAATGGGGAGATAATCTAAGGCATAAAACCTTGTTGCTTTGGTAAACTTCTCATTTTTTAGTGAAAGACTGGGATTTTTACCCATGAGTGTTTTAAGCATGAAGTCTTAGAAAGCAGGGAATTGTTACAGCAGCCCTTATAAAAGAATTAATACAATCTTTTGTCTTTATGTTGTTTCAGGAGAATAAGTTTCTCTAGGCCAGGTGGTCAAGGCAGGAGTCTCTGGGTGTTTGTTAAAGATTATCACTTTCTTTAAGCTCCTTTTTGTGTTCACATGCAAACATGCTTTTCTGCTTTTCTGGAATTCACTGATTGCTTTACAACATCCGATGATTTTATTTAGCAGCCTCACATCCTCTAGGAGGGGGGTGCTCTTGGACTTCAGAGGGAAAACAGAATGAGAATTAATTTCTTGTTCAGTTGGTGTCAGAAGCAGCTAGACATATGAAAGAAATGGGAATCTTCTTAGACTGCCTGTTTGATTTTGGAGGAGGCTTAGATGTTTACTGAAATTCCCAGCCTTGTGGAATTCAGTTGTGAGTGCTTTGTTCATCACTGCCTCTGGAAAAAAAGTACCAAATGTCACCAAAAGAATAATGCATTTTTTTTTTCAGCTGGGCTAATATCTCTCCACTGAAAATTTTGTGTGTGTGCACGTGTAAGTCAGCGCTGACAATCCAGCAGGGCCCTAGGACAGAAATGGGTTTGGTTCCAATAGTTTCCAGAGTGTATCAAGTGGTGCTGACTTAGTTTTCCCATAGATTGCATCCCAGTAAAACTGTAGTGGGTTTTGTTCACGGGGCTGTAGCTTCTTTGTCTGCTGCATTCTGCACGAATTCAGCACAGCCTTCTGTGCTGTGCTGCTGGATGGTCCAGCCTGGCTGAGCACTGTGCCTCTGCAGACAGGCTGCAGCAGCTCTCCCAGCAGCTCTCCTCAGGAATGCCATCTCTCAGTTGAGCACTGCAAACCTGGCTGGTTTGGGTCAGTGTTTGCAGGCACATCTGCAGAGCCAGTAGACCTCAGGAGAATGGATTTCACAGGGTCCTGAGCAAGAGAGCCCCTTGTCCTCAGGTGTGTTTGCACAGAAATCTGGAAAGGCAAAACCATTTTTAACCTCCCAGACATCAGTGAGCATGAGCGTTGTACTCACACATAAGGAAAGGTGAAGTTTGGAGGAGTTAATGATTTTAAGATAAGACACACAGACCTGATTCTTACAGCTAAGCAAGGCAAGCCCATGTTGTTGCTCAGGTGGGGTTGATCCAGATGATCTCTGAAGGAGCTCTTCTACCATCATTCCTTTTTGTCAAGCAACGTGGTCATACCATGGTGCGATGGGATAGGGGTTAGAAATCATAAGGCAGCAAAATTTATAAGAAAAATCTTTCCTTTGGTTACATCGCTGCTTTTTAATGGCGTTGTAAAGTGTTGATATATTTTCCCTTTCTTCCTTGAAATACACAGAATGTTCTTTAATAACATTATAAGCTGATCCACACTGCTGCTTGCAGTGCCTCTGTAGAGCCTCAGACTTCTGAACTCTTAATTATTCAATGAGATACAGACTTAAAGCAGTTGGATTGTGTACTGGATAAGATACCAGTTTGGTCCTGTCCTCACTCTATAATCCAGGTTTATATGGGACAGAGTTTATCTGGAAGCTGACCCGTGTCTTTTATCAAATTCAGATGCACTCTGTAGACAATGAGCTGTCAAGGTTCAATATTAGGCACCAGTCTGGAGAACCAGGTGTTTTTTCATGGCCAGCAAATCAGAAAAGTGATAAATTAGTTGTGATTCAAGTGCCTTAATCTCCAGCTAGAGGGAACATAAATCTTGGGCAGAGTCACCAGCCTCAAATGAAGTCATTAGATCTCCTCCCAAAGCTCCTGTTACTTCTCTGTTCATTAACTTGCAGCACCATCATCTTCCTCCCTCTCAAGCAGATCCATATTCCAAGAAACCATCTTGACTGCTTTCTCAAATCATCTTCTCTAAAATCCAGCTTTTTCTGCTGCCTAAAAATTTCAGCCACTTTTTTGTCAATCTTACAACTTGATTGCTGAGTCTTCTGTTGTCACTCTGTTGTCACTCTGTGTCATTCTGACATTCCATTATCTCCCTGTTCTCTTGGCAGGACATTCCCCAAGCACCATCATCTCTTCACTGCTGTTGATATTGCTGGGCCCAGCTCTTTCCTTCAGGCATTACTCCCTGTTTTCCATAGCATGAAATTACATTTGGTGTTGTTCCTCCAAGGTTCTTCACAGGTCTTTCACTTCCATTTCTCCTCTCCGTGGTTCATGCCAATTCTGCTCTGCTCTCTTGGTGACACACACACACCCCCACACCTCATTGTGTTGTTTGTTCACTTTTCCTGTGCTGTCCTACACGTTATTCCAAAGCACCTCAAGTCTGTTGAATAACCTTTCCAGAAGGGTCCAACCTTCCATATTGCCCAAATTATTTATCAAATTATTACTATTATTATTATTATTATCAAATTATTTATCAAGTTTTACTGCTGCTGTTGCCTACAGACAATTATCAAGCTCATGAAATCTAAACTAGATCCAAGCACAGAACCCTAAATATTATTATAATAGATCTAGTAGACGTAATATCTTGTTTTATATCATGTTTTCCACTTGTGGTATCTTATCTTAAAGAAGATATAGAACATGCAGGACTCTCTTTGATCATGCACAGTCAGAGGTTGGACCTCTGGAGTCCTTTGAACTTCCTCACAATCCCAATAATATATGGTGGCAGTAATAGAAAGGTTAATTTAACTTCACTTACTTTCCTGTCCAAATCCAGCTGGATTCTGAGAGTGTTTCTGTGTGCAACACAGGAGAGCCGTGTGAAGGTGACAGTCACATCCCACCAATTACCTCCTACTTTACTGCACAAATTCCTGAAGCTTTTCTTCTGGTGGGTTAATTATCTAAATGAGCTCCATCTCCATAGGCATGGATCAATGGATCCATGGATGTTCGAGGCTTCTGACCTGATTTAGGTTGGGGATTGCTGTGAAATCTGTACTCAGATTTGGTCTTGCAGCATCAGTTTCTCACTGCTTCCCACCATCTGCTCACTAGGATTCATGTTGCTGCTAATGCCTGGGCTCAGGAATGCTGAGGAGCTGTTCTTTCCAGAGAGGATGGAACCAAATTTAAACTCACTTGTCCCATTCCCATTCAGGGCAAGTGCACTTTGAATCGTCATGGCCTCTGTCACACGCAGCACTCATTCCCCTTGTGCCACAGAAAGCAAATGGTGGCAAAAGGCAAGCCGTAAAAAACCCCAAACCCACCTGATGTTACCTGTTCCCTTTCTGGAGCCCCTGCAGCTTTCAGAGCATTTGTGTGCAGCTGAGCCAAAGAAAGGTAGCGCTGGGGTTATTAGTGAAGAAAGCAGCTTAGGAGGAACATGAAAAGGGGACCAGTTCTTATTCTCATTCCCTTTTTTCCCATGCAGTTAAAAAGAGAGAATCGTTTCAACGTGCTTCTGTCAGGCTCCTTTCAGTGGCCTCTTTCTCTCAGCAAAGTCACCAGCAGCTCCATTGATGAGATGATCTGGAAGGCTGTTTCAGTGTCACTGGGATACAGTTAAAGTGTTTTCTAAAGGGTACCACTCAAGTGGAAAGACGCCTGGTAGGAAAAATAAGGCCCTTGCAGAAAAAGAGCAGCAGCCCATCAGATCTTGCTTTTTCAAACCAGGCAGGTTCCCCCTTGGAAAGATTAATTACATTCAGGTTTGGAAGACAGCCTTGCTGTGGTTTTTTTCTCCTAGCATTAGAAAAGATAAAGGGCGTGATTAGTGTGCACAAAGGCTCTGATCAAACCAGCTCTGGGGCTTGTGACAGGAGGTTCAAACACTTTATGGATCACTGGTGCTGACAGGTAGATCACACGAGCCTTAAACAGATGTTTAGCACGAAGATGAATGTGTGAGATCTCAGACATGCAGGACTCCTTTCCCTGGCCATAATAGGCTGTGAGGCATTAAAAAATGTGGGGGTTTTTTGGGTTTGTTTTTTTTAGCTGCCCTGCTAAAAAGGGAAAAGAGATCCTACTAACCAGCTTGCACTAAATTTTGTAATTTTTTAAATTGAAATTAAGTATGGCCAGGTCCTTGAAGCTGTTTAACTTCTTCTTTTAGAAATAAGGCTGTTCTTTTGGGATGTGTGACCCCACTTTGCCCTCTGTAGGAAACTGTTGCAGTGAGCCAGTGCCTGCGAATGCTCTGATGGCCAAGGTGCATGTGAGATGCTCAGCTGGAGCAGAGATATATTAAATTAAATTACAAAGGTCTCTTTACCAGGGAGCTCCAGAGACAATGGCTTTCCATGGGAGATGTGTTCTCTGCGTCAGCACAAAGGCTTGAAAATGCAGTGATTTGCAAGGCGTGTTGAGCAAACTGTAGTTACTGGACCTCTCTAAACAGTCTGAGATGTTGATATGACGGGAGGCAAATATTGCGTCGGTGCCATTTATAACAAAAATTCAGAAGTTCTGGGCATGATTTTTAGTACCTTCTCAAGAGAAATTATCTGTAGCCTTGCCCTTTGTAGTGACAGAATCCACTCATTTGGAGGTGTGAATGTCCTGTGTGGGGACAAGCAGAGACCCTCCCTCTCTAGCAGATATTAAGACCTTGGCAGAATGTCTGATGAATGTCAGACACCTGGAGGGATCTATTCAATTTAGAAATGGGCTCAAGCCAAAAAATTCAGAGCCCAGTCTCAGATTTGAACACTCCTGAGTTCAAGGATTTTTATTTTTTTTTGCATAAAGTGTTTAAGCCAGTCCATATGATGAATCAAATTGCAGAATTTAGTCTGGGCGTGGATTACAAGCACCCCTAAAACGCAATAGTGTTTTTTAGTGTTTTATTTAGATGCTCTGGAAAGCCTCAATCCAAGGTTTGACCTCTTTGTCATCAGCCTTAAAAGAAGTTGGTTCATAAGTGTTGGTTCATAAGTGTGGGGGCTTTTTTTTCTGCTCTCCTCCCCCATTTACTGGTTTTTAGTTCTTTTTAAAGAATTGCAGAAGAAAAGGTGTTTGTAAGCAACTTCCCAAATTATTTTCTGCCATCCACAAGTTTAGAGCTGCCTGTTTGAATATTTCCCAGAAAGTATTGTTCTTATGTGACAACAGGTCAGAAAGACTCTGCATTAATTACACTAACATATGGTTATTAACAGATTCTAGCTCAGGGAGCAATACTTTACAATGTTATCTTCCACATAGTCAGATGTTAGCCATATTGTCAGTGCTGGCAGCTATTGTTTCACTCATTTACTTCACAGAGCTAATTACTCCCTAATAATAACTTTACCTTGGAGTTTTTCACTTGCTTGTGCCAGCAAACCTGTTCACACTACATATGCTAATTATTGGCACTTATTCATTATGTTAAGATAGCTTTAAGTTCAAGCTGTGCAGCCTGGCTTTCGGTATGGAGCCAGCTGGCTGCAAAGTTCCACCTTTTTTTTTCCTTTTTTTTTTCCCCTTTCTTTTTTTTTTTTTAAACTAAAGTCGTTAAAAGTTTTAATATGGGCCTATCTTGTTCTCTTTACGAGATTCAGCCATTCAGGAATTCGGGCACGTAGTTGGTTACTCATGGACAATTCCAAATTTATAAGGAGCTCCTGGTTTTCTTTAACTATTTCTCAGAGCCTGCAGTGGGGTCTTTTCTGTTAAGTGGGTTGTAAATTCGTTTGCAATTGGAACTACGAACATTTACCAAATTTTAATTTACCATTAATTTTGTTCCTTCCCTCACCCAGTTCTGTCCCCATGCCTGGTTACATTTTTCCCCTGGAAGTCCCGAGGCTCCTCAGGGCCTGGTGATTTTGGTTTTGTTTCTCTGTGCTTTTGGTGTCCAAGGGCCTGAAACATCAATGAGCTTTATATGGATGGATTCACTGATTTGCCCTGGGATCAACCTAAGTACAGCAAATCAGATCATTCAGATTTGCAGCCTAAACCAGACAATTTTCATGGGATTTGGTCTATTCCATCTTTCCAGAGTTCTCAATGATCCTTTTTCACACCCTAGAATAGAGCATATTTTCATAAAACCCAGAGAAATGTGGTGCCTTCTAAAGATAAAATACTGTCCTTGATTTGCATGAAGAATTTTATGAATACCAACTGAACATCTACAGGGGAATCAAAGACAATTGAAGGCTGATCCTGGTTAATGTTGTGTATGGAATATGGGATGTTAAGAAAAGGCTGCTTCAGCTGGGGCTCTTGGGGAGTCCTGTGTCACATCATCATCTACTGCTTTTCCACTGCCTGCTGAGCTGGTCATTTGGTGAAGTTCTTTAAAAAACTGTTTTTATCCAAGAGAAGGGGAACATATGTGACATCCCATTCATCTTAGATCAGGAGAGGGGGGAGACTGAAATCTTCCCTATGTAAGAATTCAGTCCATGGAGGAAAAAATTACATATATCTGGCTCCCTGTGAGCCAAGGGCTTTATATTCTGTAAACTGTTGAGCTACCCTGACATCAGAACTAAAAGGGTTGTTTTAAGCTGTGGTCTCGCTAATTTATTAGGAAAAAAAGTGTGCAGAAAGCTGTCATTTGGCCATCTTATCTTCCTGGTGTGCACACTGCACACATTAGGGTTTCTCTCCATGCTGGTTGCAGTATCAAAGAGAACGTGGAGGAATTAAGTGAGATTAATTCCTAAACAGGAAAGGTGAAATCTCTCCTTTTCTGTACCCATGTGTACTTCCCTCCCCTGTGAGTGGGATCAGGTTTTGTGCACCTCAGTGCAGAATTTGGCCACAAAACAGGAGAGAAAAAGCAGGGCAACCAAAACTGATATAGGAGATTTAATTGAAATAAAGCCACTGTTTCCTGCAACATCCCATTTTCTGAGTGCTAGATTGGATTCTGCTTCAGTGCAATTCCAGTATTAGCAATAAAGACTCTGAATACAGTTCTTAATGAAGCTGAAGTAAACAGACTCTTAGTTGAGCCATAATAGATGACCCTTACAGATCCTACTGACATGAAAGAAACGACTCATTATGTTTAGAGAAGGTTTGAACCAAGCCCTTCAAGCTGGAATACAGCTTTCTCAGGAGCTGACCTTTTATGGGAGGCCAAGCCTAAATGCCAGATCTGATTTCACTGTGGAGATCTGGATTGAGACCTGGAGCTTTGTGCCTTAGAGGAGTGTTAAAAGAGCCTGGTATCACTGCTCAGGCAACTGCTGAATTTCCACCTTGGTGGCCTTCTGCTTTCTTGATAGACCTAAAACGTCATGAAGGTCTAGAGTGATACAAAATATAGCTCTATTTTGTTTTGTAGCAGCAAAATATTGCTGCTTTATCCCAGGAACTGAGGCGGGTTGTGGCTGAAGAACCTGTACTGGGAAGCTGCTGGAGTATGACAGGGCTGTGACTGGGAATCCTGGTTTTAACAACAATGGGAACAGGAGCCTGGAGAGTCTCTGTGGGCAGCTGGACTGCTCTTCAAGTTAGTTTTGCCAGATTAGACATGGTATTTCAGCAGTGGTAAGTAATAGCAATTGAGAAAAGACGTCCAGCAAAAATGCTGTGACAGAGCGCTTAGGAACTTGTATGTTTTAAAGGTGTTTCCTTGAGGAAAACTGAGAGAGAACAATTTTTGGTTATTTTTTCTTTATTTTTCTTTTTTTTTTCCTTACTTTTCTTATTTTTCTTGTTTTTCCTTTTTTTCTTTTTTAATAAAATCTTAGTTCCTCCTCAGATACTTGGCACTCCTTAAAATCTGCTGGAGCCTGACGGACTGTTCTGGTGTTCCTAATGCACCTGAGAGTTACTTCCCAAACATGCCTTTCCTTATGCTGGATCTTGCCAAGATCTTTTGTATAAACCTCACTTGAAGCTTCTGGGACACAGTAACGTGGCATGAAGGAGCCCTAGAAGAATTTTCAAAATATGATTAGCACCTCTTTCTAAGTCCCGTATCACAAAAAGATCTTGGCCACATTGCCTGTAACTCAGGTGCAGGTATGTTCTCTGACAGCTGACCACCTGTGAAGACTTTGGAGGATGAATGGCCTCTCCAGAGACAGGAGGAACTAGTCAGAAAGTATCTAATCTAGGCATTTATCTGTGCTCTGAACCGTGCCCTCTGAATTCCTGGCTTTACAGCAAGAAGCCAGTCTTGCCTGTAGCTGCGGGCAGCCTGCCTGTGTTCTGGGGGAGAGCAGCACTCTGCCCTGGGGCACCAGGGAGGGTTTAGGGACTGGCTTAGGAGGGATGGGTTACTTGCCACTGGTGTGCTTTGCCTGATATCTTCAACTGATAGCAATGAAACCTCTATGCTGCCTTCTATTGTATGAAAAGAGCTTAATTTAAACATGTTTAAATAGGTTTTGGAGTGGCTTAGGAGAGTTCTTGGGGTACATTTTGAGTTCTTCTACCATTAAATTTTTTGTACCATAGTCAAATTAACTTAGCTTACATGGACCAGCTTTTCTGTAAATAATGTTTTGATGGAGTGTGATGTGAGGAGCTGCCTCAAAGCTACGTGCACCTGCTGTGCGCCACATTAGGAAGCTCTGAAAAGTCTATTTCTTTTAATAATCATAGAATCACGGACTAGTCTGGGTTGGAAGTGACCTTAAAGATCATCTGGCTCCAGCTTCCTGCCATGGCACCTTCCACCATCCCAGGGTGCTCAGAGCCCATCCAGCCTGGCCTGGGGCACTGCCAGGGATCCAGGGGCAGCCACAGCTGCTCTGGCACCTGTGCCAGGGCCTCACCAGCCTCACAGGGAACAATTTCTTTCTGCTATCCAATCTGAACCTCCTCTCTGTCAGTGTGAAGCTGTTCCCCCTGTCCTGTCACTGCATGCTCTTGGGAATAGCCGTCTCCATCTTTCTGGCAGGGCACTTCATAGAAACGCTTCCATTTCCCCTCTTGTGCGTTGCAAAACAGAAAAGCTCCAAAGAGCTTCAGCCTAGGACTGGGTGTGGGTGTTATTACTGAGAAGTTGGGAAGGAAAATGCGTGTGTCTGTCCATGGGCTGCAGAGAAAATGCATTTCTAGGAGATGTGGGGCTGCAGGGCTGCATCCCCGCTCAGGGGAGGCGTGCTGTGTGAGTGCAGCTGTCGGATGGACGTGCTGAGTGCTGCTTGTGCTCTGAGCTGGACTCTCCCCTGGGCAGCACCATCTCTGCTCTGCTGCATGCCTGCCTGCTCTGCGTGTGCCTGTGGACTCCTGTGCACGGGGCATCTGCTTCTGGGAACGGCGTGGATAAATAGATGTGTAAATACCAGTGCACGTGCACGTACACACACATTCACATTTGGAGATAAATAGCAGGAAGGAGGTTCAGAGATAGCTCCTCTCGTTCTCCTGTGATGTGTGAGACGTGTGCACACACGTCTCCTGCAGAAACGTGTGTGTTTATGTTCTGGGTGGGCACAGATGATGCATGTGTGGGTACAGAAGCAGGCAAACACACATCACGCTGCAGTGCATTAGGTGCGCTCCAATCTGTAGGGCTCACTGTGAGCTTTCACCAGAATATCAGCAGAGACTTCTTGTGGAGATCATTAACTTGGTTATTCTCGCGTTTTTCTGACTGCATATGGAGCATATTGAAACGTCCTGGTGGCTTAACCCAGGGGCTGAATCAAGGCAGGTTAAATCCCTGGGCAAATCAAGGTACACAGCTAGGCCAGCCTGTGGGTGTGCTCAACATTCAGTCGCTGCAGGACAGACATTGTCAGATCATTCTCCTGACCAGATGCTGTTCCAGGACAGAGCCAAATCCCTGCAGCTCTTGAAAAAAGGCTTCTAAGCTAAACTTAAGGCAGTGCAGCCCTTCTGGCTGTAAAATAGGTATTGAAACCATTTGATTAACTGAAGATGCTTCTTCACGGGTCCTTAATGGCGTGGTGGGAGTTTGAAGCTTGTCACCAATGCTGTCGTGTGTCTGTGCAGTGCCTTGCAGGTGCTGCTGGGCGCAGAGGGGAGCCAGCAGCATGTTTCCACCCTGGCCCCTGTGTCTCGATTTGCTGCATCAGGACGGTGTGCCCTGCAGCCCTGGGGGACCCCAGGAAAGGCATTTGCAGGCAGGACCTTGGAATAAGCACGGGCTCAGCAGAACTGCAGCCAAGGGGTCCCAGAGAAGGAGGGTGTGTGTGCACAGCCCCAGCTGTTCTGAGGAGGATTAGCAGGGCTTTAATGGGCAGCACAGATGGAATCAGCACTATTGTCCAAAGTGTGCTGGGGCAGAGGCTAAAGTGTGAAGGATGATCAGCAGAGAGCTGATTGGAAAGGAAAAGGGAAAAAAACCCCACAAAATAAGAAAAAAGAGGAGGGGGAAGATAAAATCCCCTTGTTCTCACAAAAGCAAAGGGATTGATGCTGTCCAATGGGGAGGGTGAGGAGGAAATAGTTCCCAAAGCTTGCTTTCATGGTTAGCAGGCATTGTAAGGATGGCACAGGTCATGTGTTGTGTGCAGCTGTTTGGGGCTTCTTACAGAACTGTTAGAGACTTAGCAGGGCCCATTATTCAAGGCAGCAAGGCAGTTTTACTGGATATGGACTAGTGCAATTGTATAAGCTCTCCATTGTGTGAGCACTAATTTAGAGTGCTGCCATAAGCCAGCCATACAATCCAGGCTGCCCCTGAATGAGTGAGTCATCCTGATGAAAAGGCTCAGAGCACACGGCTCTGACTTCTAGTCTTAAAGGGACCCAGTGTGTTCAGAATGGGTCACATTTTAATGAACAAACTCGCTGCTGGCAAAATATTTTAGGCTCGAACTGCTAAAATAATCCTTTTCTTTTTGGAGAGAGGTATTGAACCCAAAGACTTTGGATAGTTCTTCATTTGCCTTACCACAGCTTAGATGTATCTTTAGTTACTGATTTTTTGTGAGATACTGAAGTGTTGCTAATGTGCTTGTATAAACATTACAGGTTTCAAGGCCAGTGGGTGAGCCAGGAGTTTATGTCCTGAACCATTCCTTTAGGTGCCAAGGAGCTCCATGATTGTTTTTCTAAAAAGCATTTGGCTGCAGGAAGGCAGCTGGTGTTTTGTGGATGACGTCCATGCACAGATACAAACGTGGTGTTGCATTGCATCACTGTCCTTTTATTGCCTTTCCTGCAAGGTGTGGCAACAGTGTTAGTGATGCCTCAGGTTTAGCTTTTCTATTTTCACATTCTGTGCTGCTCTAGTGTGTGGGTCTGGGTTCACATCAGGGGATGCTGAGCTCTCTGCACAGAGCAGGGAGACAAAACAATTCCTGCTCCAGCTGGGCACCAAGGACAAATGATCCAAAGCTCAGCCCAGGAGCACAAACAGCGTGGGCTGGAGAGAGACAAACAAGCAGGGTGGGAGTGCCTGGGCTAAAGCTGGAACGGGACAATGAACTGCAAGGGGCAAATGGAGCAGAGCTGAGCCAAGGGAGAGACCCCGGGAGCGCTCGTGCATCTTGGGACCATTCTGGTCCATCTTGGGTGCATTTTGGGACCATTCTGGTCCCTCTTGGGTTCATTTGGGGACCATTTGGGTTCATCTTGGGTTCATTTTGGGACCATTCTGGTCCATCTTGGGTTCATTTTGGGACCATTCTGGTCCCTCTTGGCTGCAGCCTTGGCTGGGCTCTTGTGCTGCCCAAGGTGGATCCATGGAGGAGATCCTTTAATTAAATCCCTGCTGTATTCTTTAGCTCTGCCCAGCCTGTGTTCCAGGTCAGCCTTCCCAAGGCATCATTAGGAACCCTAACATAGTTGCAGCTCTTTTGGAAAGGTATTTTTCTGTAGAATTCTTACCTGCATGGTTTAGGGTAACATCAGAAAAGAGAATCTTCTCTCTGCTGACAGTACTCAGCATTTGGGAGCATCCAAGTGGAGCGACCCAGAAGCCCTTCTGGATCTCCCATGCATGTCTTGTGCAGATTCCCTTTAGCCAGACCCTTCAAGAGCCTTGATCTGGAGCTGTGATGGATCTGAACCTGTGCAGCAGCTGCTGGTGTGAGCTGAGGACTTTCTGTTTCTCCTCTTATGCCCTGGTTGTGCCCTGGGTTGAACACCTGAGTGCTGAGCTCCTCCCAGGGGTCCCTGCAGACCAGAGATGGGGCAGAGCAGCTTTGGCAGTGCCCCAAAGGTGCCTGGGGCACAGCAGCAGGGTTGTGAAGGGTAGTGCCTTCCTGTCCCACACACACCACTTAAAAAATGGGGACAGTCTATTTTATTTTATTTTATTTTATTTTATTTTATTTTATTTTATTTTATTTTATTTTATTTTATTTTATTTTATTTTATTTTATTTTATTTTATTTTATTTTATTTTATTTTATTTTATTTTATTTTAATGAAGTATACTGGTGAAAGATTAAGAAATTGAGGGAACTGGATTGGGACTTCTGTGTCCCTATGGCAATTCCCACGTGCTCCCCCACCTCATGAGAGACAAGGCCAGTCTCCTCATCTGCTGAAACTGGGCTGTAAAACAAGATGTACTGCTCATGTCATAAATGGAGGAAAAGAATAGGTGTCAATAATAATAATAATAAATAAATTAATAATAATAATAATAATAATAATAATAATAATAATAATAATAATAACTCAGTGTCCTGCTGGTGAGGACATTTGAACCTGTGTTCTGCTCCATAAATGCCTTGTCCTTTTTCTGAAAAAATTAAATTACATTAAATTATTATATGTATATTAAAATAAACTATTTTTTTCATTGTTTCTGCTGAGTGCCATCGGGATCAATTTGTATTGACTTCAGCAGAGCAAGGACTCAACACAAAGTTCCTACAGATCAAATTTGCCCTAAAAAGATTGTAATTATTACAAAGCCTTTTTTCTGAGCTGAATACTTCTTAAAAGCTAAAGGCATTTAAAAATCATTTCTTACTTGATGTTTTCTTTGTGTTTACTGATGGTTTCCTTTCTGATCTAGCTGTCAAATTAAGTTTATTGAGTCACTTTTGTTTAATTGGTTTAATTTTACTGGTTCAGCAGCACTGCCAGAGTTGTACTTTTTAGATTCACAGCTCTGAATGAAAATATTCCCAGTGACTGGCAAGACAAAACAAAAAACAAAAGTGGAAATGGAATTACTAAAATATTGTTATTTGCTTGGGTAAAATGCTTCCAGAATTGAAATCTGGAGCAGAAAGTGTGTAAGGATCCTGATGACTTGGCTTGCTCACTTCAACCCATTCCTGCCGAGCTCCCAGAACTTCTGCTCACTGTACTGGGAGTCAGGTCCAGCACACTCAGCCTGGGAAGTGTTGGTCCTGCCATGGAAACAGGACTAGGAACAAATCAATTACCAGAAAATTCCTTTTATTGCTAAAGAGGAGTGGATGGCTGAAGGGCAGACCTTGAACACGGCCTGAGTTCCCAAGGGAGAGACGGCTGGTGTCCCTGTGGCAGGCTCAGCTTTCCCAGTGCTCCCTGGCACGCTCCTGCCCCAGACACATCCCATCCACCTTCCCTCTGTGTGCAGGGGCACAGCTGAAGGCACTGGGCAGGTAAAGGTGAGTGTGCTGCCAGAGCGAGCTGCTAATGGTTTATCTGCATTGCTGGGGAGCACGTGGAGCGCCCCAAAGGGCAGGGAGAAGCTGGACACTTGTAATAGACAAGAATCTGCTCCTGCCTTTGTGGAGGACAATGGATTTTGTGAATATTCTGCTTCCTCTCCAGGCAGCCAGCTAGTATGGTTAACCAAAATTGTTGAGTAATTGTTCTGTGGTTGAGAACAAAATGCTGAATTAAACTGTTCCCAGCACAATAATTGTGTGATTACAGCATTTATGTTGCTGGCCAAAAGAACAGTCATTAGGTTTGGAAGACTTACCAAAACCACAGTCAGAGGGAAAAAAATGCAAATCACATGTAAATTGTCCTCTAATACCTATAGTGGCTTAAAAATTGATCTAGGAGTATGGTATGGGTATATTTAAAGGCAGTCAAGCCAGAAAAAAAAAGATTGTATATTCAGGAACTACTTCAGACTAGGAAGAAAATGCCCAGAGATTATTCATGTTCATTATGCTGTGCTTTCCCCCTGTGCTGAGAGCCTGCTTTTCATGCACTGTGCATGTGCTGGGCTTGTGAGGGCTGCTCTGCCTCCTGCACACCTGGCAGGGGTGGGGCTGCCACGCCCAGCCACACCTTGGGCCACGCCCATGCGAGCAGCAAGTGTTGGTCCAGCAGGACAATGGAATGACAATGGACAGTTAGCCACCATCGAGCCACCAGGACAATGAAAAACCGATGCATGGTCATTGGTGCCCTTGGAGGTGGGCAATTTTCTTCTCCATCACATGATCTGTGTCTGCAAGTGCCCAGAAAACAATGGTATATAGTCTCCTTTTTGTCTTTTTTCTTCCTTTTTGTGGCTTTCCTCCTGTTTTTAATAATAAAAGACGTGGAGGAAGACAAGGGAGAAGTGAAGGTGACAGTAAAGGAGAAAAAGATACAATGCTTTGGGCAATCAAAACATTTGTAGCTGCGATTTAGTGGAGTAAAAAGCTGCAGAATTTGGCTAGCTGCTTACCTGGCTGTGCACAGAAATCAGATTATGAGATGTGTCAATTTTATCACTCTATCTACAGCTAATTGTGCTTTTGCTGTATTGCTGTCACTGGATTGTAGGCACAAAATTAGAGACTGTCTTCAGCCCCATTCAGAAAATGTTCCCAAACACGATCCCTGTGAATAACATTTTTATGAGGATTTTGGTAACAAGGGTACAAAAAGCATCAGGAGGTGAATGGAAGAGTGGTGACGTTTCTGCTGAAATTGTGTTTGTTCTGCAACTTGAGTCTGCTTTGCTTTTGAAACCCAACTTCTGCTGGTGAGCTGTGCTGAGGAGCAGTTCCTCTGGCACAGGAGACAGTCAGGAGCAAGGCTGAGCAGCTGGGGGATTGAACAGGGGGCTCTGTGTGCATTCCCTGGGCACTGATCGGGGGCTGGCCGGCACTAAAGCTGTGTTTGCTGCAGGGATTCCTGATGACACGTGGGCAGAGTTGTCCTGGCCGTTTGTTCCTGGAGCAGGGATTTCTGGGACCTCGCAGAGAGCAATGAAACTGAATTGGCAGCAGTGACAGAGAGGGTGATATAGTCATGGTAATACATTGTCTTCAGAAAAGAATGCCACTGAGTTGTGGTAACTACTTCTGCTCTGAAACTGATGCCACTGGAGAGCCCACTTACCCTGAAACATGTACCTGATTTAATAATAATAATAATAATAATAATAATAATAATAATAATAATAATAATAATAGTAATAATAATAGTAACAATAAAAGTGGGGGAAGAAGAGGGGTCATTCAGAGGGTTTAGCCAGTGGATTTTAGTCTGAGGTTTTATGAGCAGACCCAGTTCTGCAAGAGCCTGATCAAACCATGAAGGATGTTTTCCCCCTGTAGTTCATTAGTTTGTGTGCAGTTTTATTAACTATGTCCCTGTTTAAAGAAGGCAAGAGGAGGTAATGGCTTTCAGTGCAGACACTTTTTTTTAGTCCTCTGAGTCTATTTTTTCTCTCTTTTTCTGGATGGTATGATTTTAAGTGGATGACTTTGATAAGACTTTCTTGTTTGTTTATAGCATTGCACTATTCAGCAGCTGAATGGGTTTTGAATTTCTGCCCACTACATGATATTAAATAACCCCTTTTTCTTCCCCGTCGCCTACACACTGAAATTGCTGGGTTTTTTGTGTTTTTTTTTTTTTAAATTAATGATATTCCATTTGTCAAAGAGATACTGAGTGAAAGATACATCTTGAAAGTTAGGAGTTTGTTTGAAAGGATACCCTTAGCACTGTGTCAAAAGTGAGCCCGTGGAGCTGGCCATCATCTCTGAAGTGCAGTGGTTTCCTAACTGGAACCGTTCTCCCTGTTTCAGTGTAAGAATCTGGGGGTTTGGAACGGGAAAAATACTGCTGCAATTTCTGCATCAAAATGATTAGTTACTGGTGCTTGAATATGTTGTGGAAAAATCAACAAGGGGTAAAGGGAGAGGATTAGCAGCTGGCCTTTAGACAGATGCCTCTGAATAACTTCAAATGACAAAAAATACCACTTTTTAAAGTGTAATGCCATCAGCCATGCTCTTGGCACCCATTCCTTGATTTTTCAGGAAAATGCACTAAAGAATCTTTTGTGAATAGGCTCACTCCCCAAAAGCTGCATTACTTCAGTCTACACAGGAGTAAGAACCATGGTTAGAATAAATTTAGAAAATATTTAGAAACCATTTGGATATTATTTTAGAAAATTACTTAGAATGAATTACTTAAGCTGCATTCTCAAACCGAAAACCATTTTGGGCAGTTTTGTAGCGCAGCATTTTATGGTCCTGTTTGCACCCTCTGCACAAAAACATTCACAACAATACTTTGGTGTCAGGATGAGCCCAAAGGTGCCTTGGAAGCACTGGAAGGATGGCAAGGTGGGGCATTTCTCCCAGGTCACAGAACGTACTGTCAGAAAACAGCCTGTGGTGGTGTGTGACACTGGAGTTTATTTCCTGTTCATTTACTTACTCATTTCCTTGTCCTCAACTAAGTCTGTTGACTTCCAGCATGCATGGAAGTTCTTGAAAAGTCATTTTTGGATTATTCCTCTTCCTCTTCTCCCCCTCTTTAAACCCCATGCCAGTTCTGAGCCTTCCCACCCATTCCTACTTGTTTTTGTAGGCTAGCCATTGATTTATAACATTAAGATTTGCAGAGTCAGGCTTGAAAAAACCCTGTGCTCCTACAGGAAAAACCCTCTTGATTCCACACTCCTCTGTGGAGCCCTCAGACATGCTCAAATAGAAGCATCCCCGGTTAGCAAAACTGCCCTGTGTGCTCTCCCTGCTCCCTCTGCAGCAGAGCTCCCTGCCCGTCCTGCTCCCAGAGCTGCTCCCTGCCAGCCCTGCTCCCAGAGCTGCTCCCTGCCCGTCCTGCTCCAGAGCTGCTTTGACAGCTCTTACACAAAAACCGTGGCTCTGGTAAAGGGAGAGCCCTGAGTCACCAAAGCTGGGACTCTGAAAGGAAAGAGAGCTGGGCTGGCACACACATGGCAAAACTCAGCCACCTCAGCTCTTTTAAGCAGGGTGTGGGAAATCAGAAGGAAAGTTACACAGATGACTTCTGAAAGGCTGCTGTCAGCAGTGACAAGGGAGGTGCACTGCTTCGTGTCCCTGATTCTTTCTGGCATGTACAAATAAGCCCACAGTTCATTATATTCTGAATAACTGGACCCATCTATCATAGATGAGCTAACTGCAGAGAAGAGTGCACGTGCTGCTCAAGGAATTATCCTGCGTGCTGTCTTCTAAATCACATCAGGAAGCCTCACACCTGTTTTCTTTTCCCTGACAAATGTTTCACTGGATAGCTTTCTGCTGGAGCCATCAGCCCTGGCCCAGGGCTCACTGGGGAGAGCATTAGGCAGGCATATGGGAACTGTGCTCTGTCATATGCTGCAGGTAGCACCAGGCACTCCTGGAAATTCAGAGATGTCTCGTGTGCTGCAGGTAGCACCAGACACTCCTGGAAATTCAGAGATTTCTCGTGTGCTGCAGGTAGCACCAGGCACTCCTGGAAATTCAGAGATGTCTCGTGTGCTGCAGGTAGCACCAGACACTCCTGGAAATTCAGAGATTTCTCGTGTGCTGCAGGTAGCACCAGGCACTCCTGGAAATTCAGAGATGTCTCGTGTGCTGCAGGTAGCACCAGGCACTCCTGGAAGTTCAGAGATTTCTCATGTGCTGCAGGTAGCACCAGGCATTCATGGAAATTCAGAGATTTCTTGTGTGCTGCAGGTAGCACCAGGCACTCCTGGAAGTTCAGAGATTTTCCACTTTGGAGGAAGTGACTTTGTGGGTTAACTCTTGATCACAACGGTTCCACTTAGGAGCAACTGGCTGGTAGCCAACAAAAACACAAATAAAGAACAATAGAGCATCTAAATCAGCAGTTCTGACAGCCAGGAGTCTGGCAGATTTCCCTTACAGTCCTGCTTTATCCTTCTAGGAAGAGCACTAACATTTAAACAAGGTGCTTGGAAGCTGTGCCATGAGAAGCTCAGTGTTTGTGTGAATATTAGGGAAGGTGAAATACGATGATTTGCCCAAAGCTGTGATCATCGTGCCTCAAAAGCCCATTTGCTAACTTCAGCCTCTTCATGAAACCAGCAGCTCAATCCACCAAGCAATGGATCTTCTTCTCTTACAGAAATGGAAGGGCAAATGATTTTTAATGTTGCTCTTGAGCTGGGGTTGGGAGGGGCTCTTCTGAGAGTGCACTTCAGTCTTGCAGTGGGGCTGTTACCTGAATTACTGTCACTCGCTCTGAAGGTCCTGGTTTGGCCAGAGAACCCCTCTCACTGGGCTGTTGTGCAGTCTGGAGCAGCTCTCCCTGTGTGAGCTCTTAGGCTTTTGTCTTAAAACAGCTGGAATGAATTCTAGTTCATGTACTTTTTATTTCAGCTGGGCTGTTTGTTCCAGTACCTTTGTGGCAGAGCTGCCCTGTAGGTAACTTACATGCCAAGTTGCACAAAAAAGAATACTTGTTAAACCTCATCCCTGTGCAAAAAAAGCCATCTTACTGCTTTTCTCTCCTCTCTCTGTTTCTTCCATACTAAATCAAACATTAAAAAAACGTTTTGAAGTTCTTTATTTTAGTTACAGAAATGCACAACAAATGAACTGCCTTTTTCCTTTGGAAGTGTCCAAGGGTTGTTCCTTAGTGTGAAAGGTCCTTTTGGCCTCAGTCCTGCCAAGTGCTGCTGGAGGTTTGTCTGTCAGCATTGCGTTTTGTTCAGTGGAGGAGGGAAGCCTTGGAAGGAAGTTATCAACATGGAAACAGCTCCTGCCTGCATTACTTGGCAGTTCCAGGCACTTTGCTGCACTTGAGTTCAAAAGCTGTGTGTGTTAATTCGCAGGGTTTATGATGGGATGAGCTGGGGATGGATGCCGCTAGTGACACCTGGGCTCTCTTGCAGGACTGAGCAAAGGTGGAAACTTTCCAGCCTGAACAGCCTTGCTTTTTTAAAATGGAAAATGCTGATGTATTTCCCCGAGATGCATTCTGAAAGTTTGTTCCTCGCGTTTCCCTTGTGCCAGGTAGCACACCTGTCGGGGATTGTGTCCATATTCCACGCTAACCATTTTCCCCACCAGCACTCAGAATGGAGCTGTCCTGGGCCAGCAGAGTGGGATGGGGTTAGCAGATCTGTGTTAGCTGTGGGTGGTGGCTGTCTCCCTGAACCCCCAGTTCATTCTCCCTGCAGATCCCCGCTGTGGGAGCATGCTTTGTGCCAGCCCTGTCGCTGCCTGCAGCTCTGGGAGCAGTGAGAGCTGCTGAGGGAGCTCAGCTGTTCGGACAGGTAGATTTTGCTAAGCTCTGGTGGGAATTGTCCAAGCCTCATACACAGCTAAGGGAAGAATAATATTTGGGGCCCACAGCATCCACTGCAGAAGAGCTTGCAGCTGGTGATTAGGAGGAAGAAATGAAACTCTATTGATGCCATCCAAATTGTGCTTTGCATCCTGGTCACTCAGTAAGCACCCCATAAAAACAACTCAAACTCAGCAGGAGGAGGAGGAGGGATCATCCCCTAACCTGGACAGGCCAGCTTCCTGCTCTGTAGGCTCAGGACATGCTTATGTCAACTTAGGGAACTGATACAGAGAAGAGAAAAACATATTCTTGTCTTATTTTAAACATCACTGAAAGGGAAAATAGCAGATTGTAGTTATATGGGGACATATATTTTTATTTCCCTTAAGATAGACACGGGGAGGGGGGTGAGGTAAAGAGGGCCAACACATGTGCTAATTAAAGAATGCAGTCCTTCAGCAGAGAGTGTGTCACTGAGAGCCAAGTGTTTCTGGAGGAAGAGGGACAAATGCAACTAAACATGTCATTTCTGAAGGACAGATTTGTGTTGCTGCATGTGAAATTGCATTCTTCCCTGAACAGTAGGAGAGATGCTTAACTTACAGACAAGCCACAACCAAGAAGATATTCATACAGCACTTTGAAGT
This sequence comes from Motacilla alba alba, assembly GCF_015832195.1. Taxonomy (NCBI): domain Eukaryota; kingdom Metazoa; phylum Chordata; class Aves; order Passeriformes; family Motacillidae; genus Motacilla; species Motacilla alba. The sequence continues at coordinate 71,708,475 of NC_052031.1, forward strand.
TCATCAAATCATTCATGTGCATCCACCGTTCTAGAATGAAAAACCTGAACTTATTTGAGGCAGCTGAGAAGAACTCCAATGAAAACAAAAAATTAGCCACACTTCTACATGAAGGAACCATGTAAGAGTCCATTTCTGCAGAGATGCTGATGCAGCTCCTGAAGGGCATCTTCTGAACAGCTCAGGAGTAAAGTCCTGTGCAGAGTTTGGTCAGGGGGTAGAGAAGGGAGTGTTGATTTTAGCAGCTGCTCTTACCCACACTCAGTAATTCATTATCCATCACCAGTCTCAGCAAAAGGAATAGAATTATAGAATTGCTTCTGAAGAGCTAGAGGTGGGTGCTTAAGCAGTATTTGCCCCTCAGTGGAAAATGTTATACATATATATAGATATAGGTGCTGGGAAATGCACTGAGACATTTACCTTGGAGAAAGGAAAACTTGTGTAAAAGTTGATGCTAATAAATGTGTAATGAACAGCTGCAGAAATGAAATTGGGGGAAGTGTATGAGGAGAAAACAGAACTAATAGCAGCTGCTATTTTCGGGGCTTAGGTTTGCTGGAGTATGGATTTATGTTACTTGAGAAATGGTATAAGCCTTCTAGATTAAGCAAGAGTCATGTGGAGGGGAAACTCTGAACTTTAAGGATTCTGTCTGGATGCAGGGGCATAAAGGACCAAAATAAGGTCATGCATGCTTCCCTGATCCTGGCATTCTCTAAGCCATGGATGTCTAACTTTGCCATCTTAACGTTCCTTTAAACCGTTTTCCCTGTGTAGCTATTTACATAGTGACCCAAAGCACACATGACTTCGTACAGAAAATAGAACTATAGTTGTCAAGTGTTTGCAATCTAAATTTGTGGAAGTCACAGCAGGAGCTAGTAACAAACAGTGGGGGTGACTGTTAAAAACATACTGCCTGGTGCTTAGGTAGCTGTGGTAACCATAGTATGTTCCTCAAAGGAGATAGGAGAGCAGAGTTTAGGTGGAAATACTACAATTTCCAGAGAAGTGAATCTCCAGAAGCAGAGAATCCTGGAGATATTAGCTGTGGCTGTGTTGAATGCAGTGTCTTTGTGTGCTTGGATTTGTCATGGTCCAGTCCTAAAGGACATCCACAGATTGGTGAAGGTGCTGGCCCAGGCTTCAACTGCTTGAGTTGGCTCCCAGTTTGCCAGCAAATTCCCTTTGATATGGTAAGCCATTTAGGGCCAGACTTTTCAAAGGCAGTGAAACAAATAAATAAGATACTTTGAGGCACTTTGCAAAATCAGGAATCTCTGCAGGCAGCTGTGGGTGTCTCCCACTTGGACGGCAGATTTTCTCTGGGTTGCCTGCCATGTGCTCACACTGGTTTTTGCATTGATAAATTCTTTAGGGGTGGGCTGTTTTTTGGATTTTCAGTGGCAGCTATGAAGGTTTCCTGGCCAAACACCAGGCACCCACAGCAGCCACTCACTCACCCTCCCCTGCTACAGCTGGGCAGAGAGAAGGAAATTAATGAAGGGTTCAGGGTGTGCTCAGCTGACACAGTGAGTGGCAGCAGGGTGGAAAACCAGGCCTTGGAGGATTGTGTCTGTGTCCTCCAGACCAACAGCAGAAAGTAGGTAAGAAGTTACAAGGTGAATTTGTAGCTCATCAAATTCATTGGGAAATTTGTGAGGATTTAAAACACAGATGTCTCCTTTGGGATATTGCAGCTGAGAAGAGGTCATCACGTAGAGAGGCTGGCCAGTGGAGAATCTTGACAGCTGTGTGAATTATTAGATTGTTGAAGAGGTGTTTCTTTTTATGGACATATGCCCATTAGCAGAACAAATTGAAGGGCCTGGAAAACAGCCCTGATTTGCAGTCCATTATATTCAAATTAGAAATGCAGTATCAAGAAGTTACAATCCAGAAAATATTGGAAGGTATGGAAGCTTCCAATAAAAATAAAATAGATTTGAGAGATTTAACTGATAATAAAAAAACATTTGGGAGATTTAACTGATGTAGTAATACCTTGAAAAGAAAAAAAAAACAGGGAAACACCTTAGATGTAAAACTCAGAAGGAGGGCCTGTATTCAATGCCACTTGAAGCAGTTGTATCCCAGCAATTCCAGTTAATAATAATAATAATAATAATAATAAACATAATGAGTTAAAATGTAGTAGTTAAATGAGCCATAAAAATGAAGAGTCCATAATTTGTACGATACTGTGTCAGGTAATCGGATTAAAATAAACTGACATTTGCATTTATTTGTATTTAGGAGAAAATGAAGTGTAGCTGAGTGCTGCTACATACATTCCATCCTGGAATGAAAATCACATTGTTTTGACTGTGTTATTTCTATATCCATGCAAACCATCCTCATCACTCCATAGTTTTTACCTCCCTCATGCAAATAGGGTTGTGTCATTTGAAATGAGGGGCTGTAAGGCCCCTTGGAGAGTTAAAGAGGAGCAGCAGTTTGGAAAAAAAAAATGAAAAGCAGCAATCAGATTTAGGAAGAAAGGGCATTTTCCTGGTAAATGTTTTCCTAAATGGGAATTTTTCAGTGTGGTGTTTTGCTCGTGTGTTTGGCAGTCACTTGGAATCAAGTGCAGACTTGAGCTACATTGTGGGCTTGGCAATGACAATTTGTGTGTGTGTGGTGCTTTAGTTATATTAGCCCTGGAGGCAGAGTTAACACTTGCAGTGGGACAAGAGTATTTGCAGTCATCAGAGAACTTTGCAGTCAGCTTCAATAACATCACTCCATTTTTTTCACTTTTTTTTAACATTTTTTTTGGCAGCAAAGCACTTAGTAGAACCATCTGTCTTTCTATTAGTGTTTTTGAGTCCTGTTTTGAAGCTTCTTCGCTTGGCAAAGTCACTTTCATCCTTGGAAACCATTTAAAAAAAAAAAAGTTCTGTGGCTTTCTGCCGAAGAAGAGTACGATGCAAAAATTCCGCATGGCTGTTCATTTTTGTTCTAAAAGAATACAGTTACTTTGTCTTTGTCTTAAAAAAAAAAAGCAAACCGCAAAACCTCAAACCAAACAAACAAAAAATAAACATGTGGAGAAAAGGCAGGTATTGGACAGCTCTAGGATAACTGCGTGCAGATAGAGAACAAATCACATTTTATATGGTTCTTCTCCCGTAATTTAGTTGAAAATATGTATGCCTTCTAATTAACAGGATCAGAATAGAAAGACAAATATTGAAGTAACAAAAAATGGATCAAGCTGGTTCAGTGAGTGGAGCTACATCTACTCTATCTTTCAGCCTCAATCTCTCACTGCAAGAATTTCTGTCAACAGTGCTCTTGAACTCTATCCCTGAAAATTGTTTCAGACCATACAGACACAGTCAGCACACACAGGGGTGTTGCCAGCTCCAGGCATAAATTTACTGGGATGGTAATCCCGAATTTTGTATCACTATCCTGCCTGGTAACGGTGTTGGGTGAGCCAAGACGTGGCCTGGATTTTAAGGAGAATAAATGAAAGTAGAATGAAGTGCAAATGGTGCATTCTGAGCAGAGGCAGCCCAGGACTGGGGCAGGCTCTCTTTGCCAGTTCTGTGTCAGGCAGCAGTGAAGGGAGTGACACCTTCGTGTGCCCCTCAGCACAGAAGGTTGTCTGTTGATACTCTGATTTTCTGAGTTACTTCAGCCACAAAATAAATTGTAGTTCTCAAAGACGTTTCCATCTCCAATGCCTCTGCCTTACAGTGCCATTAAAATCTAGATGAGCTCTCTTAAAAACAGAGCCAGTCCTTCTTGACTGGCTGATCTGGTCAGTGCAGTGGGGGATTTAAATCAAACTAGTCATTCAGCATTTTAATCCAGCAAACTTGGTGTTTCTCATCTGCGTGGAATACAGAGACAGCTTCCATTTCTATCAATTATAAAAGCTATTGACGGAACTGGGGAAAAGCAGCAGCAGTAGACGTTGTGCCATGGCCCACTTCCAGCTTTGATGACTAATTTCTGCATGGCTTTAGTCCCCTGCAGTATCCACTTACAATATAATATTTTCCACTTCCTGACTTGCATGGTTGTGTAGAGTTGCTGTGCAAAGCTGAACGCCTAGCACTTCAGGCACGGCTGTTTTATTTGTGAATAAAGGGTCTCAGCCTTTTTTCTGAGGCTTCATCTTTTCACACGTACAAGTAAGTGCACGTGTATGAGCAGAAAAACAGCACTGGCTGTGCTGTGTGCTACTCGGGCACTTATTTTTGCTTTCTGAGGAGGTGTCTTTGTGTTTGGGCTTGGTCAGGGTGAAAGCTACCGTCTGAGACAGATGCTGCCACACAGCTCAGTAAAAGAGAAGGAAGTGCCCCCCTACAGCCAGAGATAAGGGAGTCATCATGAGCTGTGGGGGGAATCATTAAGTGGGATATAGATATGCCTTAGTGAAATCTTTCAGTTCATTTTGGATTCATGTCATTCACATGAAGTGTTTGGTGATGAAGAGGAAGCTCCACAGTTGATGCCGCTGGAACAGCCCAATATGAAGAGGTGTCTTCACCCCAAACCTCTCAGATCAGCAGAGAAAGAAAGCATTGTCCCCCCCAGAAAATTCTGTGTTTGATTTTCCCTCTCCTGTTCAGCAGGTCCAGGGTCAGCTGCCTCCATTGATGATCCCCGTGTTCCCTCCAGACCAGCGAACCCTAGCAGCAGCTGCACAGCAAGGATTCCTCCTTCCTCCTGGCTTCAGCTACAAGGCGGGATGCAGTAAGTCCTGGAGATTTTTTTAGCTGGAAGTGGGTATTGCAGGGCACAGCTTCATGCCAGTCTGTATAAAAATAGCACCCTGTCGATGGACAAAGCCATTGACTTGCAGAGATGAGTGTGAAACAGGGCATTAGCTGTTACAGCATGAGAAAAGCTTGTCAGAGATGAAGGATGTGCTCCTAATAAGAGCCAAACATCTGACACAAGAGGTACATTTGTGCACCTTCTCTCTGACAGGCCTTTCTGACAAGTGAACATGCTCATGACCACAAACTTGCATCTGAAGAGAAGCTATTTGAAACTTCCCAATAAATTTCAACACTGTTGTAAGAAAACATGTTTTTTCCTGAAGCAGACTGCTTGCTATTTGTGAACTGAGGGCCTATTCTAGTCTCTTTCTTCACACAGAGCTCACATTAATCTCAACGGAGGTTCTGCACAGAGATCAAAGATAGCATATGCCTTTCAGTTTGATGGACTAACACAAACTCTGAGGATATTTGTGAGAGCCTAACACTTAAAAATATAGCATCTACTTTTTTAATCTTTGAAAGATTTGTATTGTTCTCTACATTCCGCAGATTTTTTTTAATATATTTTATTTAAGCCTTCTATAGGATTTCATCTTCCTGTCAACATGATGAGAAAAAATACAAGTTGAGAAATAATGAAGGAACTTTATTTCTGTGAATAAACTTAGCTAGAGCAGGAATTTCATAGACTTGTGTTCATGCACTTGTAGAACTCTTCTGCCATCGGTTTTCTACTGAGTTATCCAGGACCTGCTTGTTCTACCCTTCTCCGTCTCTGGTTTGGTGTTTGTTGTGTCCGTGTCACTGTATCCATCTGTATCCTTGGCTAACTCTTTAATTCATCAGTTGGTTTGAGTTACTCAGCACTTGCCACTGCTGCATTTTTGTAAACTTAGAACATAACAAGATTTCTTTAGTTAAGCTGGCTTAGCCCACAATTTCAGATTTCTCTCAGCTTCTGAACATCACAGACGCAGTTCTTGAGCGCTAGCTCAGTTTCTTTGGCCACTAACACCTTTTCCTGATATTTTACAGACTGGGACCACTATTGCAAATACTGTTCCAAACACTTCCCATCCCTCAGCAGCTGCAGTGCCAAAACATGGTCTCATTCAGTTCTTCCAGTGATTTCACACACTCAGTCTCTCTCTCTCTCGGCCGGGAGAAGCCGTGATTCACATTGCAGAGCTGTAGCTGTGAGCCACGCTGAATGTGAACGCTACCATCACTGTGGGGCTGGAAAAGGTCAGCAAAGCACCCCGTTAGACAGATCTGGCAGATGGGATTGTTTCCATGTTAGTCAAGTCCAGTTTGGCTAGAAGGAGCTGAGGTGGTTTTTTCCCTTCTTTCTACTGCGTGCACATGAACTCCATGATGGTCCTGTAGTTCCTCACATCTATGAATTAACTCCATGATGGTCCTGTAGTTCCTCACATCTATGAATTAACTCCATGATGGTCCTGTAGTTCCTCACATCTATGGATTAACTCCATGATGGTCCTGTAGTTCCTCACATTTATGAAATATTAACTCCATGATGGTCCTGTAGTTCCTCACATCTGTGAATTAACTCCATGATGGTCCTGTAGTTCCACACATCTATGAAGTATTAACTCCATATTACTCCTGTAGTTCCTCACATCTATAAATCAACTCTATGATACTCCTGTCATTCCTCACATCTGTAAAATAGATGTGACATCACGTGTTTTTGTAACCCTGAAAATTGAAAGGCAAAAAGAGCAAAGTTTCTGCAGCTCCTGGCAGTGAGGCTTGGAATTAACAGCGTGCCAAGATGTAGGGCTGAGCAGGAGCCAGTGGAAAAAGACAGCTCTGTCAGTGTTTGGTGGTTGCCTGGCATGTTTGGCTGAGCTTGACTGAGAAGCTGAGGAGAAGTGATAAGTAGTCCAAAGGGTTTCTTCCTTTCCCTCAGCACCTAGAGTAAACAAAAACTCACACACGCATTTAGCCACACCTGGAAAGCTTCACCTGGCTGCCTTCAGTATGTCCACATCAAGTCATGTTTTTGACAGACCACTAAAACGTATTTCTTCCATATTTTTGCTTGCCCTGCTGTGTATCAGTCCACTTGGCAAAGTCTGTAAACCAGAGAGCTTCGGATAGAATTTTATTAAGCACCTGAGTGATTTAGGAGACTAAACCTTCCTCTTAAGAGTGACAAGGGCACTAGGATCTAGAGAATGTCCAGCAGATTAACTTGCTCAGCTTCTGAATGGGTTAAATGCCTGGCTTTCACTGAGTTTGCTTTTGGGAGCAAAGCCCTCCTAGGAACTTCCAGACACTCCACCAGCATCATCTGTACATGACTGCCATTCTGTGTTTTAAAATCAGGGTATGTGCCTGACAAAAATGGAGTCTCACTTCCACATCTTCCCAGTCCTCTTGGAAACCTGTCCTTCTTTCTGGACTGATTGTATTTTTCAGAATTGTTTTCTGTGGCTGAGTGATGGAAATTCTCTAGTGATGATTCTGTTATTTATTAGCATTAATAACCTGCAGATAGGAATGATAAAAAAATCCATGTGACTATTCAGTTTCAGTCACAGAGAACAAAAAACTATGAAAGTTTTCATGTACTATTCCTCCAAAAAGTGAGATTTGAAAATCTGGGGGAGAAGAAAGAGAGAATTATTGCAACAGCCAATATTTTCATGACTATCTAGCGATGCAGAGCTCCTTGACTTTGGAGACACTCTGAAAGGGACATTTATGCTGCTCTGCACCCTGCCCCTGTGAGAAGTCAGCTCTCCAGGAGATGTATGGGCCAAGCTTCCTGGTTAAGCAGTCTCAAACTTGCTTCTGTCCAGGTGGGACAGCAAGGACTCTCTGTTGAAATTTCTTAAACTGAGATGGTTCTTTGGAAATGTGTTGGGAGGGGATTAAAGAGCAGCCTGGTCGCAGTGGTAACCTTTGCAGGGGGCTGTGGCTGGAGCTGTTGGCCTCTTCAGCCCAGCTAGAATGTGTGATCAAGGCTCAGGGGGTGCAGAAGAGAAGAAATAATGAATAGCTGTACTGCTGCTTAATTTTCATTCAGCTTAGATGATAAAACCTCATTTAACCTACTCAGTGCTTCCTGGCCCACCTGTGCCTGCCCAGAGAGGGTGAAACGTGAGTCCCCAGGGGTTTCAGAGTGAGTAAGTGGGAGGGTTCCTCCGGCAGTGCTACCGAAGGACTCGCCACTCACCAGCCAGAGGCAGGCAAAGATGAGCGCTGCTTTCTCTACACATACTTTGTTTGCTGAGCATTTAGACTGAGGAGAACACAGAAATAATTGTAACAGTTGACAGCAGTGGTCCATTAGACTCCTTTCATGGCAGATACCCATGGAAGAGCAGGGCAGAAGTGCACTGATACTTCATCCCCATCCTTTGCCAGGTTGCAGAGACTGAGGACTCGGGGACCTTCTAGCCCAGTGGTGGCATCATTGTGAGATGTGGTGTTGAAAACAAAGAGTGTTTCTCTGCTTGGTTCCAGCCTGGTGGAAAACATTCCAGAGAGATGAAATGCTCAAAAAAATCCAGCAATATCAGTCTCTATTATGAGCAGAGCAAATGATTCAATTATGCTTTTCCAAATATTTTTCAAAATTGGGTAAATAAAGGGAGGAGAGGGGTAAATATTTTCTCCGTGGTTACATGGCAGGTCATGGTCTTTGGCTTCCAATTTGATGTACTACATTTCCTTTTCTTTCTTTTTCTCCATAGCAGATCATGCTTGGGAGTGGCTTGGGTTTTCATTTTGTTTTGTTTTTTCAAACAGATGGTTTGCATTACATAAGGGACAATTTACACAAGTTGACACTTCCCCTTTTTTCTCTATGGCATATTGTGTGGTGGTAAAGTTGGCAGAGATGAAGGGAGGAACTTCTATTAGGATTACATTTCTGTTTGAGAAAAAGATTCATAATCCCTGGTTCCAGTTAATTTTTAACCTCCATACCTAGATATAATAGCATGTATAAAATTTTTAATATTATTATTTACAACTGAAGTAGTTTTTCTTATGAGAAAAAAAAAGCTGGCAGCATGTGATGGGCTATACAGTCCCCAATTAGCAAGGTAAATGCTGATTACATACTTACTTGTCCTGTACTTAGTTATTCATGCAATGTGTGCTATTTGAAATACAAGCTTTTTGATTTTTTCATGCAAACCTCTTTATATGTATTCTATTATACACGTACTATGTAATTTTTAGGTAGATATATAATGCAAATGTTGTTACAAAGGGCTGATGTTCCAAGGTTAGTTGTTAACTGAGTTAGTGACTGGCAGCATGAGCAGCTCTGAGGGGCTGACCCAGCGTCCCAACTGTTTAAACTGGTTTTAGCAGCAGGAGAGCACCTTCCATTTCAGCTGATGCTGAAATCAAGCAGAGGCTGATTGCTGCATTTCCCAGAGCTTCTCGCACATTTGGGCTCCCCAGACTGGCTCAGGACATTTAACCTGACTGGAATTTCTCCTCATTCCATAATCCATCACGTGTCACTCCTGCTGCTGCTGGTTCAGCCCTGCCCGTGGTACTTACAGACAATAGACACAGCTCCCAGGATTTCAGCAGTGGCAAGGGAAATGTCAGCTCTGCCGAGGTCTGAGGAGCTGTTGCTGCTGACTTCACTGAAGTCAGATTTCACACCAGATGATACAGATCTGCTAGGGCCACTCTTGGAAATAATTAGAATTTATTTAGAGCTAATTAATATTTGAGAAGTGCTTTGAAAGCATAAAAATGGTGCAAGTGATAGAAGAGAAGGAGTTTTGTATTGTGCCCTTTAAGAGCTGCCTAGTTCTGCCTCTGAGCAAGCTGCTTGTCACTTGTGGGTAGTATGGTCCTTTTGTTACTGCACATGTGGATGGATCTGCATGTGGAATATTGGAGTATCAAGGCATGGCTGTATCTCCTATATAAGAGATACTGAAGGGCGTGAAATAAAGACTTGGGGAAGCACAGGTGAGTGCTGCTGGGGCTGAGATACAAAAAAGGCAGGAGGAGTTGGGATGAGAGCAGAGTTCTCTGGGTCAGCATGGTCAGAAGGTTCTGGGTCAGAAGCTCTGTGTGCCGGTGGTTCCGAGCCAGCTGCACAGAGTAGTCCCAGTTCTGGTGGGTCTTCCCTAATTAGTGATGCTAAGTAGGATTAATTTAGGAAACTGCACTCCAGCACTTCTTGAAGCATTTGGTCACCGTGCTGAAAGGGAAGGAAATGTTGGCGTGAGCCCAGAGCGGTGTGGCGTGTTCTGTCAGTCCTGAGGCTTTTCAGCGTGACCGAGGTGCTGAATTCCACCTTGTTCGTTCTGTAGAAGATGAAGAACAACTCGCCTTGTTTTCTGAACTAAGGTGTGCAAGAAATTGAGTTCTTTGGAGGTTTTTAGGATTTGTTTTCCTTTCTTGGGAAGCAATAGTTGCCGAGTCTGTATTTCCCCAATGGGATTTTCCCCAGGTTATTGGCAAATTCTCAGGAACAGATACTCTTTTTTCACTGATACCTGTGTTATTTTTATGGTAATATGGCAAATTTTGGAAACAAGATTTGTTTTTCTTTGCCCATTTGTCCTGTGCCCTGTGGATAATTTGTTGTAACAAGTCATATTGTGTTTGCAGTGAGATGTCATCAACACGAGGTTTTTTTGAAAGCACTTCAATCACTATTTCAACCATATCCACTTTGAGGGGGGGATCTGAATATACAGTAGGTACATTTGATATGTCATAAGTATCAGCTTGTTGCTGCTGGAAGTGTTCTAAATAATTCACAGAATTTTATTGATTAAATATCTGATTACATCTTAAAATTGGCAGAATAGGAGAGATGATTAAGTTAAGCCTAATAAAACTGAAATATGCTGAATTTATCGTTCATCTATGTTCTAAACAATAATTCTGATGTCTGATAAAAGTGGAGCTCTCAGTTAATTGGCTCCTCACATAATACAATAAAATTAATGTTTAGGAGTTAAATACCATAAAGTTCCTCAGGGAAAATTGCTGATGTGTCTCTGTTTTTCAGTCAGTCACATGTTTCATGTTTAATGGAGTATCATGTGGATTGTCTTACAATTTCACTTGTGCTCCGTGTCCATGTTTCTGTCTTCTAAGGAGACTCGAGTGCTAATTTCTGATTTCACTGTGTCAGCTGACATGCAGGTCACTGACAATCACCAGATCACAAGAAAAAAAAATATTGGCATTGCTGTGTTTTTATCAGGATGGCACAAACAGAAGCTGTGTGTTGTGGAGACCACATGCCGCAGCTTCTGTGTGGAGACGGTGCTGATCTTCCAGGGCTGCCCTTCCTGGGACAGGAATGAGCATGTGAGCAACGCCTCATATTGCCCCAGGACTGGGGAAGAGTGGTGGCATTGTGGAGAGACACAGCAGGAAGGAGGAGTTCTGGTGGCAGCTTTGCCTCTCAGCGTCCGTGGGAGTGTGATGCTTCTGGGAAGCGCTGGAAGGAGACAGGGCTGCAGAACAGAGCCACACAGCTGAAGGAAATGAGAGAGCTCCTCAACCCCATCTCTGTGTGGCTTCTCCTCCTAATTCCAGTGACAGCAAAGCAGGCAGGCAAGCCAGTGGGGGCCTGTAAAAACAGGCTGGCAGTTTCAGCTCAGGTGCTGGGCCATGAACAATGTCTGGTGTTACTCCACCATCATCCATAGCAGGGCAAGAGAATAAAGTCCTGGTTATTTAGGTTCATGAGCATGTACAAACCTCCATGGAAGGCTTTCCTTGGAAGCTGGAGTTTCTGAATAAGCACAATTGATTCAACAGGTATAGAAAAAGCATTAAAAAAATGTGTATCCTGAAATCATGGGTTACTCTGGTTGGCAGGGATGTCTGAAGGCTTGCAGTGCAACCTCTTGCTTCAGGCAGGGTCATCAAAGATAGGATCAGATTGCTCAGGGCTTTCTTCAGCTGGGGCTTGCCAAGCTCCAAGGACACACAGTGCAGCTGCTTGGGCAGCTCTCAACATCTGGCTGTCCTTGTGGGGAAGATCTGAACCAGTTTGGATTGCCTTTTGGAAGCCACTGGTGGTGTCTTCTCCATGCTTTTTTTCTTACTAATTTAAATCCATAATCCCCAGAGGCAGGAGTCAGGGAACACTGCTCGTGTCCCTCACAGCCTCCCATTCCTTTTTCTGCATGTCCACCTCACACCAAGAGAATGAGAGGAAGATGAGGCTGAGAATAAATGAGAGGGGAGAAGAGGCGCAGTGTCTTACCTGTCAGCTGGCCATCAGCTGGCATGACATTCATTATAAATACACTTAAGTGATAAATTGAGTGTAAATTTATTGTGGCTTTTTCTAGAATTTGTCAAAAATGGAGGAAAGAGAATGTAGAATTCCTTTTCATTCATAGTGTATAGAATGTACTATAAGAAAATGGTTATTTTGGTATTTTTCATGGAATTTAGTTTAGCATAGTGGTTTTGGAAAGTATAATTTGAGAGTTAGGGTTTGTTTCATGCTCTTCATATTCTTTACACTGTTTTCTTCTCTCTTCTTCCATGATCTCCAACTTTTTTTTTCATTCGCTGTCCCTGAAAGATAGGTAGGAGAAAAACAATGAGTTTTCAAAAAATCACAGGGAATAAATGCCCTACTTCTCCTCTTCTGGTATCCTTTTTTTTTAAGAGAAGAAAATTTCAGGGGAAAAAAAATCAGTGTTCTATTGTTTCATATAATCAGGTTCAACTTTAAAATCCTGTCAAAACATTATAATTTAACATTAGCATGTAACTTGATTTATATAGCAAGAAAGACAATTGTGCCTGCTCTGAAGAGCTTGCAGCCTGTCAGGAGACAAGACAAGACACTGGGGGGGATTACACCATGAAGGAGAATAAATGAGATGAGTGACAGAAAAAGGAACACAAAAAACATCTTAAGGGTTTTGGTGAATGGTGCAACAGACATAATGTTAACTCTTATGCTTTATTTTCACTTTAAAAAATTCCTAATGTTTTTTAACTTAAAAAAACTCCTTTGATAAAATTTTGCAAAACATATAAATGGTTTAAGAGGCATTGTTGTGTTTCCACAAGTGCAGAATCATTTCATGCCCGTGAGCTGGTAGCCAGTCAGTGGAAAATCAAGTTCCTAAACACAGGGCTGTTATTTTGTGAGGTGGGACAGGATGCCCACTTGGCTCTGAACCACAGCTTAACTTCTGCAGAAAAGAGTTTTCAGTGGAGGATCACAGGAGAGTTCATAGAAAGAGTGGTTTGAAAGTGAACGTGCTTCCTGAAAAATCCTCTTGTAAGCAAGATCTTGGAAGATTATTTTGGGCAAGGATGAAGGTGTGATTTGAAATTGAAAGAAGTTGCAGTGCATAAATTATCAGGAAAGAGGTTCTGGGTATGTTTGTGGAAGATGGACCAGAAGAAGGATAGAGAGAGAAATAAAGTATTGGCACAGAATTGAGGGCTCAGCCTTGTGCTCTGCCCTGATCCACTGGCACTGCCCACAGTGGGCACCAATAAAATCCCTCTGTACTCTGGTATTCCCCCTCAGCTCCCCCAGGCTGACATTTCCCCCTCCCTTCTTTAGCTGCTGCATCACCAGTGCATAAATCCTGGGTTCTCTTCATGTAGCCAGCCTGGAAGAATTCTGTTCTTCAAAGCCATGTCACCAGCTAGCTGGGAAGTAATTATGTATTAGGCAATAATACACCAGCTAATGAAATGATCTTTACCTTGTTGTCACCATAAAAATCTCAGCCTTTGATCTGCTCCATGTTTTACCATATGGCCTACTAAAGAAAAACAACAATAAAACTTCTCTCTGCTGCTTTGTTTGTACGAAAAGTCCACACAACAAGAGTTCACATAACAAGAGAGGGAGTTTGGAACATGAAATGACTGCACAAAATGTTAATTTTGGGTAGCTGAAAGGTGCTCCTGCCTGCATGTGTTCCATGAATAATGAATTCTGTAAATGGAAATGTATTGTGGTGGTTTGAGATTTTATTGGTGTTTTCAGAGGTACAGACTTTGAGTGGCTTGGGAAATACCTATTTCTGAGAACTGTCTGTCTTGTCTCACATTCCTGAAATGCTCCTAGAGCTTGGGAAAAAATGTAGCTACTTCTTACATCTAAAAATAAGATGTAATGTAATAGTTGAGACATGCATTTCCCAGATTTCAGAATTAGCTAAAACTGTTCAGTCAGTAAGTTCATTCTGATGTGGGAATAAATTTAAGGATACAAGGAAAGATGTAGTATGTTCTAGAGCAACAGCAGAAAATGTGTATTTATCAGAAAAGACCTGAGATGTTCATGGATAGTTTGAGGGCTGGCAGTTGCTCCTGCCCTGTGTGGTGTCAGTATCTGTTTCATGGATAGGGTCCCAGAACCTTCCCTGGGTCTGGAGAGCTGGCTGTGGGTTTAAATCTTGGCTCTTCCACTGGGCTGTTGGTGGGAATAGAGGGATTCACGAATTAGCATGATGGACTGAGGCTGTGTGTGGAGAAAAGTGTGGGAGAGTGCATGGAAGCACTTTTAATCAAGATCTTTTAATATATGTGTTTTAATACAAATCATTCAAAACTAGAAATTTAATGGGCTGTGACAATCAGCATCCTACTGAGAAAATTTCCCTCATTTTTTTTTTTTCAGTTGAAAAATAAAAAATTTATCTTCTTTGATGAATCAGAATGTCTTCTTTGGGAGAGAGTTTTGGAATGATGCTGAGCTCACTCTCTGGTGCTGTGGAAGCAGCTGGACACCTTTGTCCCTGGCTCCCTGACCACTGTTTCCTTTCCTCTGTGTCTGGGGCCCACTGCTTAGGTCACAAGATAGCTCTGCAGAAAACAGCAAGTCAGAAAGATTTTTGGTTCAGTCCCTGGTAGGAAAAGGAAGGTGGGTGCCTCAGAAAGCAAAATAAGATTGGAAAATGTACAACAACGGCTTTCTCTGGGGAAGAGAAAGAAAGCCAAGCATGTCAGGAAATCTGCTGCCCATTGACAAATAAATAAATGGAATTGTTGTGGCCTGAGGCTGGTGCAGAGACCCTTGGGAATGGGGATGCCTGGTGGGCATTTTGGTTTGCATTGCTTGGCTGGTCAGCCCTGAATGGCTGTGAGGCCTCAGTCAGCAAAGCCTTACCTAAGATGTTCTTAAATATAAACAGGCACAGTTATTAAAGTTAAATGTCTGTTAAGACGCTTTGCCAGCCCAGTTGCTGTTGGTCCTCTGTTACTAGAAGTTGTGGTATTTAATTACTGAGATCAAAATCCTTGAATGACAAGGTCTAACTGAAGAAGGTTGTATTATACAAAGTGAAAACAAACATTAGCCACTTACCTGAATGTGCGTACACCAACACAGCTTATTTCTAACATTAAAAAAATTACATACATTTATTTCCCTTTGTTTTCTGTTTCCTGTAACTAAGGCTTGATAACGTTTGAAACTTGAATTCAATACTAATTATTAAAGATTGTACAGGGCCCCCTGCATTACCTCCTTCATTGTCTTTTCTATTTCTTTGCCCAGTCATTTAAAAAAGCACAATAAAGGGAAAAACTTTTAATCTGTCTTTTTAATGACATGTACAGCAACATGTAGGTAGATTTTCCTGATAGAGTGTTCTGCTTTTTCCATAGTCTTATTTCCAGTGGCTGCTTTTGTGCTACAGAAATCAGGCATGCCACCAGAACAGAGGGACATACAGAAATGCTCTAGTGAGCCTTTTTTGGAGGAAATTTTTAAAACCTTTTATCACCTGAAGAAGCAATATAATGTGTGTAACATTTCTTATTATTTTTTGCTAGTTTTCTTCATAGTTTTGTGGATGGGGTAGTAGGAGTTTATTTTAACAAATCAGAATTGTTAGAATTGAGCAAGAGTGAGCTCTCCATATCATTCACACGTGCCGGTCTCCATCTCAATTTTTGCCATTTCAGGTAATTTTCCTTCATAAATGCCTGCAATTTTTCTTAAAACCTTTACTGGCTCCCTTTATCTCATTAAGCACAATGCAGTTCTTATTAAAACTTGAGGCAGTTTTCCTTCAGAAGCAAGATTGACTCTCAAGCCATGAAGTGGAGTTGGTGCAGGGATTTCAAAGGCTTGTATCTGATTTCCTTAGCTTCACATGCTTTTTGCTGGTGCAGGATCAAACCCTGCCACTAAAGTGAGATTTTTTTTCCTCTCCTGAAAGAAAACAGTAGTCAATTGAGTGCCATTTCTGCTCTGCGTGAGGCTCAGTTTGCTAACAGCGAGCGGAGTTTAGTTAACTTCATATTTTGGACAAGCTTGTAAATTTGTTCCCTTTAATGCTGTGATCTTATCAAGGTTGTACTGTTTTCCTTTTCTTCTCCTCCACCCCCATCTTCTTTCTTTCCTTTTTTTTTTTTTTTTGAAGTGCAGCCTTCTGATCAATGTGCACTTTTTTTTTTCCATTTCCCTAAATACATCATGAAAAAGGATGAGGTTTCCGCCTTAATTGCTTGTGCCTTTTATTCACATTCCTCTCTCAGCCAGAATTGTGAAAAGAGTGTTAGTAAAAGGCTGCACAATAGAGCTTTTCATTAGGCCTCAACAAGGCACACAAAGGAAGGCTTTTGGAAAGAGTGAATGCAGGACTTTAATTTGCAGGTGGAGAGTAGATAAAAGGTGCTGACGCCTCTATTATTCTCTTACTTAGGTGACCCCTACCCCGTTCAGCTGATCCCAACTACCATGGCAGCTGCTGCCGCAGCAACACCGGGCTTAGGCCCTCTCCAACTGCAGGTAAGTCCCAGCACAATGCAGGGGAGGCAAAGGTTAAGTAAATATCAAAACCAGTTTTCTCTTCCTTTGGAACACAATGCAATTAACAGGGGTCTCGGGGCTGTTCTCTTGGCGTGGAATTTGCATCTGAAGCAAAGGAGTCCTCAAATGATTGCACGTTTTCCTTTCACCTTGCTGGAAGTTTTTGTTACTTTTTTGTGTCCCTGTTGTCGAGTCAACTGCTTTTAGGTTTGTGCTTTGAATTTCCTCATGGCAGTACGTTTGCCTTTCTGCTGACATGGTTTAACCCCAGACAAGAACTCAGCACTGCACAGCCGCTCTCTGCCTTCCCAAAAGCGGGGTGGCTCGGAGACTTGGGAAATACAAGGAGGGTTGAGATAAGAGCAGTTCCGTAACTGATGTCGAGTAAAAGACAACAGTAGTAATAGCAATGATTGTAATGGGAAAGAGAGAAGAATAAAACCCAAGAGAACAACTGCTCTCCGCCTGCTGCCAGTGCCCGGCCTGTCCCCAGGCAGTGGTGGGCCCCTCCTGAGCGAGTGTCCCCAGTCCATTCGCTGCACGTGACATTCTCTGCTGTGGAATAATATTCCTTTGGCCACCTCAGGTCAGCTGTCCCAGCCTCGCTGCCTCCCAGTGTTCTCGTGCAGCTTCTCGAACTTGAGAAATCCTTGGTTTAGGGTAAGGACTACTTAGCAACAGCCAGAACATCGACGTGTTACCAAAGGTTATTCCCAGCCTAAATCCAGAGCACAGCACTGTACCAGCTGCTGAGGAGAGGGGCAGTGCTATCCCAGCTGAAACCAGGACACTTTTCCATTACATTGTTCTCCTGCAGGCTGTAAAATACCAGAATGCTGAAATGGATTGTCGGGCAGAGGAGCTCTGTCCTGACAAGCACTTTTAAACTGCTTAAAGTCGTTAACATGATTATGTCCTTTTAGGCCATAAGCTCTTCAGAGCAATAACTGGCCCCTCCTACTGTGTTTTATGGTACCCAGAGCATTTTAGGCACTGCTGTATTGCAGATAATTAGTGATTATTCTAATTGAACATGGACAATGAGAGAACAGGTGGAAAGACACTGAAGGGTTTGAGGTTTTTTCAGCTACAATAAAGGGTTGACCTGGTAGCCAGATGTATGTGATTGAGACTGGCAGTGTTGTGAATTTTGGAGGCATTAGGCTGTCCATGGTAATGGACAAGGCTAGCAAGCCTTTGGATATTCCTGATCAGCCACACAACCCTTGTCAAGCCATTGGAATGAAGCAAATGTGGTGTCCATTGCCACAGTGTGAATTTTGCTACCTGCCGTGTGTGCTGGGCTGGTGGGAGGAGGCCAAGTAATATTTGGGACTGAGAGGAAGTCAAGATCCAAATCCTCTCCAGTTCTGCAAGGTCTGGATTGCCATTCTTTCCTAGAAACGTAAACGGCCCCAAGCTCTGCGCTGCGAATGCATCTCCCTGCTCATTGTAGTTTGCCAAGTGCATGGAGCAGCAGAGCTTTTTACCTGCTTGGGCAGGCCCAGCCTTTCTGCCTGGGCTCTGTGAGATGCATTCTCCAGCTCAGCTTGGCCCACAGCACTGTGGAGCACACATCAGATATTTCAGTTGTTTGGCCAGCCTGCTAGAGCGTGGGACACAGTTCTGGGGAAGTTTTTTCTTTTTTTTTTTTTTTCTTCTTTTTTTTTGCTTTATTTTATTTTATTTTAACACAGCCAACGGAAGTTAGCTGAGTTTCACAGAAATAGCTGCCAGTGTGTAAGCTGACACATTCCATACACCACAGAGGTTAATACATTCATTCCTATTGTGCCTTTGTATGAAAAGCAACATTGTCTGTGTGTTAGTTTCTGATTCTCTGAGTTACAAATACTGTGGGCGGCTTAGGGATCATGGGAGCCACAGAAGTCATCCCTCTGAAACGAATTTTGAGGAGTTTCAGTATTGATAAAGTGCTTTTAATAGCCAAACACACATGAACAGACATATGGAAGCAAGAGGGAGGGAAAAAGGAAAAGCAAACATGGAGCTAGCTAGCAATGCAAAAGCAACACTCTGATTCTAATTCTTATCTTTTCAGTCATTCAAGCTAGTCCTAAAATAATGCCTCAGTGCTCCAGTGAGATGGTAGGATGGTTTGCTTTCATTTCAGGACCAGCTTTGGGCCGTGTCTGTGCGTGCTGTGGGCTGAGGTATCCTGGTTAAGATAGGCTTTATCACAAGGACAGTTGTCCTGTTAAAAGGTGGGCTTTGTGCAAGAGTGACTGCAGTCACAAGTATCTCAGGATGAGTTTAGGTTATGGGAAAGTTGAGAACCTCAGAGGCCTCTTGTTTCTGTGCAGAGGACATTAAAATGAAAGTATTGACCAAACTGACCTGTGTTGTTTTGCTGCATGTCTGGAGTTAGAGCTTGGCAGCAGTCAGTGGGAGAGGCTCAGGTTACTGACTTAGCAGACTCTCTCAAATTCTTCAGATCTGATCTCCAAGGGCATGTATATGCTAGAAATAAACTGAAGCTGATTTTTCTTCACATCTTACCAGTGGTTTTCAGCTATCATTGCAGTCTCTCTGATGGAAATTGGACACGCCTGTTAACTTCTGGTGCCATTTGAAAGAGTCAGGCTAGCTGTGCTTCTGGAAAGGTTTTATCATCCGGGATTCAGAACAGATGCCCACCTATGCTCACATGAATGGAGCTCAGCTTAGTTGCTAGACCAGAAAGACTGTGCCTTCCAAACTCTGTTCAAATCCAGTTCAGCTCAGTGATGACTTTGTTGAGTCATAAAGAAAGATTCATGATGTTTTTGGTCCAAACCCACCTTTAAAGGGCCCTGCAGTCTCTTTCAAGGAGGAGCTTTTCTCACTTCAGACATTCCCCTGCTTAACTTAGAATTCTGGTGTTCCCTGCACACCCTCTGTCATGTGGTCATCAGACAGTAAAAGGTCAGAGGAGTGGCATGTTCCCTCTTTTCTTCTTTCTCTGTCCTCCCTATCACTCATCTTTCAGACTTTGTGTACTCAGAGCAGGGGAGATCAAAGGACCTGACACAATGCTCAGTTTGTTGCTCCCAGCAAAATTCGATACACAACCTTATCTCAGTGAAGACAAAGCCAAGGAATGTTTCTTGTTTGTTTATGGGACAATAAACAAGTCTTTGTTATTTCACTAGAGAATTTTAAGTCGGGTCATGGCTTTAGTAGTGTACTCTGAGATCAACAGGAAGTACTTTTTTTATCCCTGGCTGTCAAAATCGAATTTTTGGTTTTGTAAATGAAATGCACGTGGTATTTATTTATTTATTTATTTAATTTCTTTGTTTATAGAAGAAGAGCTAGCACCTGATTGCTTTCCTGTGGCAAAGAAGCTGTTTGTCAGTGAAAATGCAGTCCCTCGTTTTGAGGGCCCCTGTGGGCTCACAGTGATGGATTTGTAATCCCAAGCCCCGGTTCCTCTCCCCACCTCTGAGTCCCCTCTGGGGTGTGCAGGCTCTGCCCTGTGATATTTGCCACGTGGATTGCCTTGGCTCCCAGGGTCACAGAGACACTAATGGCTCAGTGAGGGTGGAAGCCAAGCCAGCCCTGTTAGGTGCTGTAGGGGCAGTAGAGGGATGGGGCTGTGCTGGAGAAGCTGGAGCTGCCTCGGTGCGTGCCTGAACCTGTCCTCTGATAAACCTCTGTCTGTCAGCCCCACTGACATTGCCACTTCCAATGACAAAAAAGCCATTTGGGGGGAGAAAAAGTGGTTTTAGCTTTCCTCTGCTACTGAGAAAAGCCAGTCCTGAGCATTACTGTGGTACAATCCCTCTGGGTAAGCACATGGGTTTCTTAATCAACTTTTCCCCCTCACAAGCATCATCTGGTCTTGTTCCTCAAGAGCGGTGCAGGATGGCAGTTCTGCTTCACATGAGAGGAAAGCTGAACACAAATTGTCGCTGTGCTGTACTGAATAAGGCAGTGACTCAGCAGCACTGCTGTATGCCTTACGTGATGTTTTCCTGTGTGGTTCAGCAGATGAGGGAATTCAGTTCCTCCATCCTGAAGATCAGCATTCAAAGCTGTAAACATAGATGTGCTGTAACAAGTTTTGCACAAACTAAACTGCAGGGTTTGTTCTGGTGCCAGTCCTCGTGGGCACAGCTAAGTATGAAATAGATGCTTCCCTAAGTCTGAGCAAATTCTTTATAAAATTTATAAAAAGTTTCTTTTCTGATAAGAAGTGTTTTGTGAGTAGTGTCTGAGCATTAGGAAACAGGGGAACTAATCACACGACTGAAAACTGAGAGGAATCTGCACCATTGGGAGTGGGAATGGGTCAGATTTCCCAGATTGCTTGTTTGATAACCAGATAGTGACAACAACTGATTAATTGGCAGTAGCACAAATGCTGTATATACCCATAACTCCACTGAGAGATAATGCTGGATGAATAATGACAGCTGCCTGTGTAGTCTTACTGCGTGGACATTTTGTGTCCTGTCAAAACACCAGAGCAGTCTGATGTAAGACAGACTTCCTGCAAACATCTGCTCTTGGAAAAAAACACCCCAGAAAGTTGGGAGTGCCAGCATTCAAACTTTCTTCCCTCTTCATCTGAGCATGAAGCAGGGCTTCACAATTACTTGTGGTTGTGTTCAGCATCGTGTCCCAGTCTGTCAGTGTGTGATCCAAGAGAAGCTCCCGTCGGTGTCTGAGTGTGGAAGCATTTGAGCTGCCTCTCAGCTCTGGACACCAGTCCTTAGGACACTCCTGGATTCTCTTTCTAGAAAGATGAGGAGCACATTTAGACCTTGAACAGTCTGGCCAAGTTTTTAATCTCTACTTCCTATATTAAGTACTTAATATTAAGTGTATTAAGTACTCAATTAATTTTTTCTCACTACGGACCTGTTCTCTTAGTTGTGTGGTAAGATGCATACCAAGGGCTGAATTTAAATGGAATTTTAAAAACTGGACCACGATTTTGGAAACCAGGCACTGATGTTAGAGATTAGATTTTGGAAAAATTAAGCCTGCTTGGAGTTGGAGGGCTTTGCAGAGTTGTTCATCCTGCTGTTATTTAGGTGTCAGCTCAGTAGAAATTTTCCTTTGGAAAGCCTTGCTTGTAGGTATCCCAAGGATCCACAGTCCTGGGAAGGACAGAGCACTCTAACAGAGTGCAGCTGCTGATCAGGAGGCACAGTGTTCCAGTGGTCATACAAGTGCTCCATGAAACATCTGTTACTATGAAACAAAGTAAAGCATGAGTAAAAGTAAAATTAAAGCCTTCTGAGCCAGAAACTTTTTTTTTTTCTTTCTTACACACCAGCTTCCTTTTGGCTTCTTCACCATTGCAGGGATGAGCTGCAGATCTGCACTCACCAGCTCAGGCTGTTTCTCTGGAGTATCTCCTTGAGTTTCATTTGAAGTGTTGCTGAGGACAGAGCTTCCCCTTGCTCTTAGAGAGATATTACAATATTGGCACGCATTAATTGGCAAGCACATGTAATAACTGGGGTTTTTTGCAGGCCTCTCTCTGATTTCTTGCTATAATCTCTATTTATAAGCAGTTTTGCCAGATTAGGCAGTTGACCTTCCAGTGTCACAGCACCTCAAATCTGTGAGGGAGGACTCTGAAAAAGCTGTACAGACACTGTAGTGGTGCATCTGAACGTTGGAAACTTCATTCTTTCCTTGTTTTGGGGAGTCAGAGCTGCAAAGACATCTGAGTTATTTCTGGGGAAGGGAAGTCTGGCACCCTGTTATTGTCCCCAGTGAATGTAGCCAAGAGATGCAATGCTTCATCCATTATTCATTTACTGGTGACCTCTTTGGGATAGTGCTGGAACCAGTTCTTTGCTTACAGGGAAGCAAACTGTTAGCAGTGCAGGGTTATTTCTTCTGTTTGCTGGGCAGTGTCTTCCTTTAAATCCCATCTAAGCTGGCTTTTCAGCAGCCAGAGTATCCTGTCCCTGTTTGTGTTTTTACTTTACCTGTCCCTGTTAATTGGACTCTGACTTCATTTGTAGGGATTGAATCATTAGTGCACAGTTTAATTACAATATTATAACACTCATGCAATCCACTTAAGTATTTTTTAAAAAATAAAATTAATTTTTCACTGTGAGCACACACATCTGGGAAAAAACCAACCAAGTGCAGGAAAAGTGGCATTTCTCATGAGCATACCCAAGAGATGGCAGTTGTCCACCTGCCTCTAGCTCAGTGCTGTTTCCTATGGCCATCACAAATAACAATAATAAGAGCAGTAATAACATTTTTTGTTGGATGCCCTTTTAAATAGCTTTTTTTGAATTGTTGCGTTATGCAGGTTCTATATTCCCTGCCTCTGTGCACCACTTCTTTCTGGCTTTGTAAGTGGATGTGTTGGCCAGTAGGTGTTTGCCCCCTGTACTGCCCACGGGTAGCCAAGATGGCTTTTTCCAAAGGGGTCAGTGAGGACCAAGGTCCTTCAGCTAGGAAAATGTGGGGCCCCGAGCTCTCCATGTAAAAGAAGCTGCAGCCATCTCACCAGGTGAAGATCTCTGTGTTGTTGTGGAGTAAGTTGTCTTCTAAAAATTTTATCTTTCCAAGGTTTCTTGGGTTTTTCATGAAGTCTTAGTGATGGTTTTAAGATACTCTTCAAACCATGAAAGTAAGGTGTGGGGTGAGAGGCCGTGGATTGCCAAGAGCATCTCTGAAAAATCCCTACTTTTTAAATGGAAAAGGTTCATCTGAATTAACTCCAGAGCAAGCCTTGCCACTCCAGGGTGCAGCTGCTCCTCGCTTTCTGGGTACCTGCCGGGAGCTGGAGGTTGTGGTAGAGTGTGTAAAAGCATGAGCCACAGAGCACAGCTGAAATAAATCTTGTTCATGGTGGGTAAGTGTGCTTTGGAGTTGGCATTTAACTAGCTCATTCTTGCCTTTGATAGAATCTTACACAACCTTATGGTTGAACCCAATATATTCTATTAAAATAGATTTGGATGAAAAGCTTGATCACATCATTTTATCAGAATCCAGTCAATTTAGGGAAGACAGTGATTACAGAAGACTGCATGGAAATGCTTTGTGTTTGTTGAGCAATAGGATACCTGAGAACACACCACAGTGGACACTGGCAGGCAGTAAATGCACGTGGTGAAACAATACCATGGCTACTCTGTGCCTTGTCACATTAGAACTCCCTCCCCCTCCAGGGGGAAGAATTAGCAGGGCTAGCATATTCATTTCATCTAGATTAACAGTGCTTTCTGCCCAGCTTTCAGACTGCATCCATATCTATGAGAAATGAAGAAAGGCTGGGAAATGACCAGCCTGCGTGCCTTCCAGTGGCAGCTCCGGCCTGCTGTTTGCTAGCAGACCTCTGTCTGCATGAGTGAGTTTTCCTCCAGGTCACAGACTGCATTCCCTGTCCCCCCCCCAGCCCCGAGTCTGCAGGGCAGACAGACAGAGGCACACATATGATTAATACAGCACAGCTGCAGGAGTGACTCATTTGCATATGTATTAATAGAGGCAAAAACAACAATTCAATTACATCCAGAGCCATTCTGCATACTAAGGAACACATGCAAATGGCCAGCCAGCCTTCTCTCTTGAGCCCACATGGGCTCAGCAGTTTTCAAGGAGGAGGAAAACCTGTTAGGAGATGCTCATGCAGCTGCTGCTCCTCCTGCCCCACCCCTGGCTTCCCAGAAGACATTTGGACAGTGGAAATAGCCCGTCTTTTCTGAGTTATTTCCTATTGACCAGCCTTCAGCTCCATGTTGCTGTCTCTTTGATATGAGCCCCAGCATAAAGACAGCAAATCTTTGGCTTGTCTTCCATGTGCACACATTTATCCTGTTTTTCTTTCACCTCATCCCTTGTGTTGTTTCCATTTGGCTTTGTCCTTCTCTGCCACAAGAGTTCTCCTCCCCTGAATTAGCACAAAACAACCATTTCTGTGCCTTTTTCTTGTGTGTATCTGATCACAGGATAATTCTGTGATTTTCTGCTAGGGGAGCATTAATCCTTTTAATGGGTCTAAAAGGTGTCTCAGGGAAGTTGGCCTGTTTTAGATGGGCTGTTCTATCACGATACACTGGTCTTTGTCTCTGCTAAGGAAGTTGTGGAGTTCTCAAATGGAAAAGATGAAAACCCCCAGGTGCTCAGTGGTTCATCCTGCAGCTGATGGGGAGCTTGACAAGTGGTACAGAATCTGATTCTAGTGACAGAAACAGATGTTCTGTGAGCCTTGCAGGAATTTATTAGCAGTAGGTTAGAGCAGCTTTCAGAAGCAGCGTGGAAGTCCTGCAGCATTGGAGCTTGTGCTGCAGGAGCACTTTAGCTGTAAGTGAAGTTCTTTAGCTGTAAGTTACTCCCTAACTTGGTGTTTAACTAAAAACCATCTCTGTTCTCAGTGTGCTTTTCACACAGGCCATTCACACACTGCAAGGTGCTACAAGGTGTTGGGCCATGATCCATACCCACTATCCCAGTTTTAGGGAACACGAGAAATTTAGCACTGACCTTCATGGACTAGTTGAACAGAGCTCTGTTTCACCTGGAGGGGAGATACCAAGTCACTAAAAACTTTGGGGAACCTGACAAAGGCATTAAGATGCCCAGCTGCCTTGGGTGGCAGCCCTCTGTGAATTACTGGATATTTGTTTGAGACATCTCCATCCGTGGTGTGAGCAGGAAAATAAAATAGGTCATGCAGGGAGGGGTGTGTGACTGTCTGGCAAGTGTGCTTGGGAGGTCAGGCCATCCTTAATTCCTTTTCTCTTGCAAAAATGTTACACTTGTTTCTTTTTGGGGTTAGCCTGACAGACGGAAGCAGATTACTCCTTGATTATTTATAAGGCATTAATTTTAGATGAATATTGCTGAAGTAACTGACATCATAAGTAGTTTTAGCAGCCAGCAGAAGAGCCCGTTTGCAGATTGGAATATGACAGGCTTCACTTACTCAGTGTCCTAAGACAAAGTCTGAATGTTTGAGGGAAGAGACAAGGAGTGGAGGCACCTGTGTCAGCTCTGTCTGTGTGTCTGTGCCATAGAACCCAGGCTCCAGATCAGGCATTGTGGTGCTAGAGCTGAGTTCAGCCAGCTGCAAGACAAAACCAGTGTCAAATCAGCAGCAGTGGCAGCACCTGCCTGCCAGGGTGGGGAAAAGCCTTCTGAGAGTTCTTACACTGCCTCAAAGTCACTTCTGTTGGAAAAGAGGTAAATAACAACCCTTGTACACACCTCGAGGTGCTTCCCTTCCTATCCTGGCAGCAGTGCAGCTCTGTGAGTTGTTTGTGTTTCACATTGTTTCTTGGCTTACATTCATTGGGAATTGATGCTCCTGGCAAAGGTCTCTATGAAAAATCTGGTAACAGAACCAAAAAAACTTTCTTTTTTTCCCCCCTTTACTTTGTGTCCTTTGCACATTCCAGACACTGGGCTTTGAAAAAGTTGGCTTATGCTACTGGTTTTCCTATTATGTTGTTTGCTCTTTTCAGAGGGATGTTGCTGAAAAGAAGATTATATAATCATGCAAATCAGATTGTATAATCCTGAGCAAACTGTCCAGAGGAGGGAGAGGAGGGGAAACCACGCTGAGTGTGAGTGGGGCTTGGCAGGCTGGGGGGAGCTCACTGAAATCACAAACCAGGCCCTTTTGGGGCTCCTGTGAAACGTGGAAGCTGCAGTCAGCCTGGGGAATTGTGTGACTATTTCTGGAGTTCCCTGTGTCCGTGCTGAGCTGTGCCAGCAGTGTGTATTTACAGTCCCCAGCAGAGCAGCAGGACAGACCAGCTCACAGGAAAGCTGCAAATCAGTGATGTGCTCGCTGTCCAGTGCCTGTGGGACAGTGCTGCTGATAACAGCAGGGGAAACCCTGACAAACCTGCACTAACACCCACTGATCCATCCCCTCTGCTTTGGGCCACCAGTCCTGTTGCTGCAGTTATTCATCCTGAAGCACAGCACAGCAAATTCCTCTGGGGGCGATGCTCTCTGTTGTACCCAGATGAGATGACGTGGTTTGCTGGTAGATGCAGGTTGGTGTAATACCTGAATGCATAAGGATTTTGATTTATGTCTTATTTCTCACTGCAGTCTGTTTCATGGCCATCCTTTGTTGTCCAAAGCTTAGGTCACTTTCAGTAGACAAGGCAGAGGGGGAAGGAGTAAACAAACAGAACAGTCAATGTGTGCAGGAGGTGCATCACTGCCCTGGGACATCAGCTGCATATGGCAGGAACAGTGCAAGCCTTCAGAAGTTTCTGAACTCTTACCCTTTCTTTTATTAAGCCTGATTTCTTGCCAGGCTTGGCTGTTAGCAGCCAGGGTATTTAATCACCCTTCTATGAATGGGGGCTAATATTAGGCACAGTTTGAAACTATGAAATACCTAATTACTCTAGACTGTAGATCAAAGTGTTAGACAACAAACACTGAGGCCAGGAGGCTTGTTCTGTTTTGCTTTCCAAAGTCATCAACTGAACTTTTCTCAATAGAAGATACCAGGTATCTGGAGATGTAGCTTTCACAGTGTCAAACTTAATTATTCTGTTGTGCCTGCATAGCCTCAGCTTGTTCCTGAAGTTAAGTCAAAGTGCAGCTTTTTCCCCAATACCTAGGCTCAGTTTCCCCAAATTCCTTTTCTCCTTTCAGAGGTTCTTGCTGCTTTCAGCTCTGGTGAGTTTTGTAAGATCAATCCGAGCAAGAAAATTTGGAGGCAGCAGTACCTGTAGCTCCTAGTAACCAGCTTTTAAACTTTGCCATCTGCATGAGCTCTGCTCACTGGAGTCTGATTCCTAGAGGGGAATGTCTAGTCTGAGCAGCCCTTTGACTTTGTGTAGCTGCCCTATTTGTTTGCCATTTTCACCAGTGGCCTGTTTCTGGTCCCTTCATTGGCTATCCGAGGAGAAAAGCTCTGCAGACTGCTGGATTTACATCCTTTCCCCTTAGCCACAGGACTGCTCACATCACAGATGGGTTACCTGCCTGGAAATGTGCTGCAGATCTGTTAAGTCACCTGTCTTGGAGGCTGGCAGACTCTGGAACTGCAGGGAGCTGGGCTCTCACAAGCTGCTGGGTGAGCTGTCTTTCCTTAATGGGCAAACATACAAATGGGACAAAATGAAAATAAGAAAAAGCAAAAGAAAATGCATGTATGCAAGGAAGAAAAATGGCTTTTAAAAAGTGTGTGTTTCTAAGCTGAGGGAAGCTTAGAAATCAGTATCCTGTGATTATCAGTACAGCAGGAAAGCAGTAAGGAAGTTTAAAATGCTGTCATGGCAGTGGAAGGTGAGATTTCAAAAGCATTTTCTGCCTAGATCTGCACCTCTGTGTCCTGCTGTTGAGAGGTGTTTGTATTTCTCTCTCTTTAAAGCCTGCATTGCAGCAGAGGCTTCTGTCTGTATTGCAAGCTGTACTGTGCTTTGGGAGCCACAGCTGTGCCACATCCTGCACCAGCAGCCACTGACAGGGGCAATCTGTTTGTGGCATATTGAGGCACTCAGATTGTCTCTGGGGACTGCTGTGGAGTGGCTTTTCCCAGCTCCTTCCCATGGGCACAGGCTGTGTCCCTGCCAGGGGGGCCTGGGGCTGCCGGTTTGTGCTCAAGGGGACGAGGTCAGTCCTTCAGAGGGCTGGGAGCCCTGCCTGGTGTGCTCAGGGCTCCAGGAGAGCATTGTTCCCCTGGGCCTCCCTGTGGGGCAGGGCTGGGCAAGGCTGCTGTCCCTCAGCACACCTGGGCAGCAGCACCAGGGGCTCTCTGCCCTTCTGGAGGGGACTGCCAGCCCTGCAGGTGGCTCCTCTCCCCGTGCTGGAGGGGGAGAATTGCACCTGGCAGCAAACCCTTCTCTCTCCCTTTCCCCTTCCGTGGCTCCAGACAGTCTTTGTAAATTAAAACAGTGTGTTCTCCATGAGTACACCAAAACTGTTCAGCTTGTGGTAGTGCTATCAAAGTGGTTTAGGCCGTTCCTCTAGAATACAGCAGCAGTTGATTTCCTTAAGGGAACCAAATGGTTCTAGCTGAATTTGGCACAAGAACGTGGCTGAAGTCCTAGTTCATCTCTCATGTAGATTTTACCATTAAACCCTGAACTTCTGCAGATTGAAACATTCACATCAGGAAACTGATAGGTGTTCTATGGTGTTGTCATCTTATTGCCCAAGCTCCACAGCTTCTCAGTGATTTCTCGTGGGCAGCTCCTCACAGCAGTGACTCTTTCCTCTTCACAGCACAGCCAACAAAGTCCAGCTCTCTCCTAGACCAGCCAGCCCACTCTTTTGTACCTCCCATCCTCCCTGGACACAGCTGGGGCCTGTTCTTAGTCCTTGGTAATTAGTACAGCAGCAGCTCCTCAGGGGTGACATTGCCTTCTGCACTATCTCTGTCCTCCTCCATTCCAGCCCCCACATTATAGTAGGTGAAGCTGTCCTTAAAAATCTCTCACTTTCTCCACACTAGTTCTGCATTAATATTTGTTCAGTATTCCAGTTTTTCCTTTACAAACTGGGGCTTCTTGGTGTTGAGGGTGAGCGATTCTCAGCATGATAGAATCCCAGCAGGGCCTGTGTTGGGAAACGCCTTACACATCACCTATTTCCAGCCCCCTGCTCGGGCAGGGACACCTTCCACCAGCCCAGGCTGCTCAGAGCCCCATCCAACCTGGCCTGGAACACCTCCAGGGGTGGGGCAGCCGCAGCTTCTCAGAGCAACCTGTGCCAGGGCCTCACCACTGGAAGATTTCTTCCCAATGCTTGATTTGCACCCTCTGTGTCAGTTTGAAGCCATTCTCCCCTTGTCCTGCATCCACACGCTGCTCCACCTTTCCTCCAGGCCCTGGAGGCCACGTTTGGCTCACTCCAAAGCCTTCTTTTCCAGGCTGAACAATCCCAGTTCTCTCAGCCTTTCCTTGTGGGAGAGGTGCCCCTGCCCACAGCAGCTCCCAGTCCCTGCTGTGCTGGGCTTCAGGAGGCAGCTCTGCAGCTCAGGTGTGTCCAGAGCAGGGCAGAATCCCTCAATTTGCTTTAACTCCCTCTCCTGCAGTGCCAGTGGCTGCCCAGGAGCAGGGTTCTCTCTGGGCTGCCATCCCTGCTGATCCCATTGCCATGGCAGCTTTGCTTTTTAAAGACTTTTTAAAGGATTTTTAAAGAGCCCTGAAGGGATCTGGGAGCCCAGCAAGAATTCATTTCCTACGGTGGCTTTGAAAATGGGATGTGCAGCACTGTACTTCATCCTTGCTCCTTTCCACAGCTATTTTATTTTTTCCCATGTTTTGTTGTGGGGAAAGGGAAAAATTGTCAAAATTCTATCAGGCTGTGTGATGGTGAGCTGGTGTTCATTTGGTGACACAGTTTTCGTGGGATACACTGAAAGACACACCTGCTTAGCCTTTCCTGCCTCTGGTCCAGGTCACACTTGTGTGGCAGCTTGAGTTTCAGAGCTTCTTTCTCTGGAGTGGGGAAAAAGAGAGAGTAGCAGCATTTCCCAGCACTGTTGTGCGCTGGGGTGTCCTGTCCTGCACACTTGTTCTGTACAATGCTGTTATTACCCAGGTGTGGACTCCAGCCAAACTGGCCCCTGCCCCAAAACCAGTGGTTTTATCCTGATTTTGCCCTGCTCTGTGGGCAAGGGGAGATGGGCCTGTGTGCATAACCTGAGCCCAGAAAGAAGTTAGGAGAGATTCTAGAAAAAAACCTTGGCCTACCCAGCTAAAACTCAAACTCTGGTTAGATTTAAGCGTTTCTCAAGTCTGATTGCTTTCACTTTTTTTTTTGCAAGAGTTCACTCAGATTACTTGATTTCACTTCCCATTAATTGCTCCTCTGAAGCAAGTCCTTAAGGGATGTAGGACAGGTAGATGCTTGCACAGCAAATGCTTCTTTTGTATCACACTGGGTGGCATTACAGGTTTGTTTTCACTAAAAGGTATTGTTCCCCAGCAAGTGTGGAGAGAAATGACTACTAAAAACTGAGGAAATGTTCCATTTTTTTAGAAAAGCTGATTTGTCACTCCACTCATTGACTATGAGCTGAATAGGCGTCTAACCCTTAAAATACTTTCTCCCCCCTTTTCCTTTTTATTGCCTGGAATCTTAAGAGCTTTATCATTTGCAGTCATAAAATGAAAATATACACCAAACCCTCAAAGGGCAAGTATGAAATTAAATTATATTTGGGCAGCTGTAACCTTTTAAAACGATCAGATTCCAGTTAATGTATTTCTTCCTGTTCTGAATGCTGCCATGGTGTTTGATGGTGGGAAGCAGTCCAAAGGGCATTGGGAGATAATAAATTCACTGGAAATTTCACCCTGAGGCGAGCCTCCATACACCAAGGCTTCCATTTAGCAGGACTGACCTAAAAATCTTGTCACATCCAAAGGTCACTTAGGTTGGGCTTGGTGTGTCCCATCTATCTCTCCCTGGTGCAAAGAATGACAGCTGAGCTCATAAACAGCCATCAGAATGTGGAAGACAGGCAGGGGCAGAGGCAGGAGGGGAGGATCGTTCTGCTGGCAGCGTCTCCGATTTCCTGGGCCAGGTTTCTGGGCCAGTGGGACCTGAGACCATCTGTGGGGCTGCTGGTTTCACTGTGCCCCAGTGTGCTGGGGTTACCCTGGCCATGGGGTCTGAGGCAGGGCAGTCCCCCCAGGCTGCAGTGCCCTGGGATCCTGCCAGGACACATCCTGCTGGCCCTGAGCATGTCCTGCTTGCTGCCAGTCTGGTTAGGCAGAGCAGTTCAGCGCAGTGCCTTGCTCCCAGGGAGGGTCAGAAATCTAAAAACTGTCAGTGATAGCACTGGTAGGTGTCACCTGTAAGAACAATGGGAGCACTAATTATAAACAATAATTTGGTAAGGTGTTTCCAATCTCATGAGAAAATCTGCGATGTACATCCTCTAGGATGTTGCTTGTCCTAAGCTCATAAAATCAGTATAATCCTCTCTCACCATAAATAAAGGCAAAAGGCCCTTCAGGATGACTGCTGTCTTTCAGTCAAAGTTTCTCCTCCTGCAGCTGAAAGCTCCAGTGCACCCTCCCTGTGCTCGCAGTATATTAAATATTGAGCTCAGGGCTTGCAGTTGCATAACAGAAGTGTGTGTTTGAAGGACAAAGATCTAACTTGCCATAATTGGTCTTCCTTAATTGGGGATGAGCCCTGCAGCATATGTCCCTTGCATCCTGGAGGTGTGAGTCTCCTTCTCAAACTTCCCTGGGAGGAGGATGAGAGAGACAGACTGCCAGTCACTGCTGGGCTGCAGGAGGCAAGGACTCCCTCTCCCACAGCCTGTCTGCATGGGAAAAGAAAATTGTTCAGTGTCCTCCTGCGGTGTGGGAACACCCCACTGTTAAAAGAAAGCTACTGTGTGTGGTGCAAGCACCAGTCTGATTCTTTGGGAGACATGAAGCTGAAGAGAAAAATGAAAAGTGAATTATTAAATAAAATCTCTGTAACCTTGGCCATGCGAGAAAAACCATCAAGTGAAGTACACAGGTTCCAGAATTCCCGGGATATTGGCTAAGTTAGGTTTGTAACTCCTCCTGGAAGTTTGCTGATGTCTGGCCATGAATTTCAGTAGATCAGGTCCTTCTGAGGAGGGTTGTAAATTGTATGTTCCCTTGCTTGTTAGAACTGAACGGAGTAGAACCGTTATTTTCAGAAGAGTTTCACACATTCTTACAAACATACTATATTTGAGGCAAACACAGTAAAGAAGGGCAAGATTGGCCAGCTGTCAGTGTTTGTCTTCATCTTCCTTGGGTTCACACTCCTCTTTATGTTAACGTATATGTTCTCCACACAAAGCCAAAGTAATTTGCAAGCAGCTTTGGGGGAGTTCTGTGCCCTTCCCCACATGTTCTGTCCTGAAAAGGCAGCTCTGTGCCTTGCCCGTTGGGTGGCTGGGAGGGAGAGAAAGCCACTCTCCATCTGACTTGTAGAACAAGAAAAAAGGAAATGTGTGTTTTTCAGGAGATACAGAGAGGACAGATTATGTTCACTTTAAATTCAGCTGCTGACACAAAGTTTTTAAAAATCACACAGATGTGCTGAGCACAGTGTAGCTACTTTTTCCCTTTTTTTAAATTCAGGATGGTGGGATGAGAATAACCTTTAGCCATGGGTGCCTAAGATGTATAAATCATCTGGCATAACATTGCAAGTTCCATTCCAGTTTTTATAAAGCGAGATGAGGATGATTAGCTCAGGCCATTCCCACTTTATGTCCCTTTTCTACTGTGGCTCAGGCTCCTTTTTCTCTTCCCTAGGTAATTCCAGTTAGTAAGGTGGGCCATAAAGTCAGAATATTTCTGTGGTGGCTGCTGGGCCATGGAGCAGCAAGACCAGCTGCCTCTGTAGTTCTGGAGCAGCTGGAACTTGGCACAGCCACGGAGTAGGAGTCAGTGTGGACTTCCACCTCCCTGTGCCACTGGAGTTTCCCACTGTGGGAAGGGTGGCTATCCCGGGTGCTGCTCTCGGGGCATGGCTTGCCTGTGTTCTCGCAGCCACGTTCCTCCCAGTGCATGCCAGGTGGCTTTGGGCAGTGGTCAGTGGTGCTGATGTTAGTGCTGTCAAACACGCTGCACAGATGTAGGTGGTGAGGGTTGTGTCTCCTGGCTGTGATACTGGCAAGCGCTTCTGGCTGCTTTAGCCCTGGCTTGTCCTGGGGTGGATGTGATCCCCGAGCAGAGCCTGGCCTGTGCCATGCTGTGGGCTGGAGGAGCTGAGAGGTGTTTTGCAGTCGCTGACTTTGGCACAAACAAGGAGTATCCCTGCGTAACGGAGGGCTGCGGCTCCCTGCCTCATTCCTCCTCCCACGCTGCAGCCGCGGGCCCTGGGCAGCGCTGGAGTTTGTCACAGAAAGGCTCCTTAGCAGAATGTTCCAGGTGGAAACAATGGAAGGCAGGGCCCAGAGACCTCCCCTCCTCTGGGCTGTTCTGGGTTCCCTGTCCCTGATCTTTCTAAAGGGAGGCACTGTGTGGAGGGCATTATTGCTCTGTGGAGGGAAGCAAGGAGGATCCCTGCTCACCATCCCGGTGTGGAATGGGGATAAGCTGGCCAGTCTGGGGGAGCAGTGGGTGCTGTTCCCCCTCCCTCTGCAGGGAGCAGCCATCCTGAGCAGCCCAGAGAGGGCCAGTCTGACAGGTCCTAGCCCACCTGCGGAGGCAGATGTCAGAACATGTGCAGCGGGCTGCTGTGGGCATGGCTTGGGGCGGGCAGGGCTGGGGGAGAGCAGCCATCAGTGGCGCTTTCTGCCGCAGTCACTGGAAATGTCCAGGTTCTGAGGAGAGCCTCTGAGCTCGGGAAACGAAAGCGTGAGCATTCCATGTCTGTTAGACTTGTGGGCAGAATGCTGGAGGTGGAAAAGGAGAAAGAAGCATGAGTTCCTCTGTAATACTCCATAATAATAATAATAATGTGAGTGAGTCTAGGTATTGTCTGTGCTCTGCCAAAGATTTGGAATGTGTGAGTATTTCACCTGAAAAAAAAGAAACAAAACCATTACTGAGTTCCAGACTAAATTAAACACAGAACTGTTAAAATAGTTTCTATTTGAGCAGTGCCCCTAATTCTCACCCACTCAAACGCCTCCTCTGTCGTTAACCCCATCCTCAAGAAACTCAAGTGAAACGAGATGGCTTTGGGAATGAGGCAATAAACAAAGATTTCTGGAGAATGTTATTGCTTCATGATAGCAGCTCTTGTTGGTGTGACTGCAGTAAAAGCTTCTTGGTGTTTCCATTGCAAACTCTTTGGTGCTCCCACCCCTTCTGCTTTGCAGACAGCTACTCAGCCAGAAGCAATTTAAAATGTGCTTTTACATCAATTTTGACTCATTTTTTTGGATTGAAAAGAGTTTCGTGTTTTGATACTTTATTATAAAACATGAAAATTGCTCGGGTTTTTTC
This sequence comes from Motacilla alba alba, assembly GCF_015832195.1. NCBI lineage: Eukaryota > Metazoa > Chordata > Aves > Passeriformes > Motacillidae > Motacilla > Motacilla alba. The sequence goes on from NC_052031.1 coordinate 71,742,851, forward strand.
CTCCTAATCCAAATTTCCAGATGAACAATTTAAAGATACGGATTAGCTCTTTTTATAACCTAGCTGTATTATTAACAATTGAAAAATGTCTCCTAAGATAATTTCAGTATTTCATGGTTTTGTACAAGCAGATCCATCTTTCTGTTACAAAAAGTTCCATACTGGAAATTGGGATGGAGGGCAGTTTTCAAAGAGCACTGTTTCCACTCAGGAGTCTAATTTCTTCTTTTTTTTTTTTTTTTCCCAGTTTACTCAGTGCCTCAAAAAAAGTTGTGGAAAACAAATTTAATAAATAATGAGGGATGGATCAGATGTACTGGTGGTTTATAGAGCTGGTTGCCAGCTAATCAGCATTAATGTTGTTACTGTGGAATATGTGGCTGTGTGGAATTCTCTGAGAGGTAAATGGGAGCAGAGTTCCAGAGTTCCTCTCGTGGCTCTTCTTGTGCTTGCACAGCACGAGAGGGACATGAAAGTTCAAGATAAAATCCCTTTGGCTTTCAGTCACGTTGTTGTGCCTACTGCTCCTTCAGCAGGATGTGCCAAGGAGGAATGTTGCAGGGGGATCCAGGCTTGCTGTGCGTGGTCCCAATCTGGCCTCCAGTGAGGCTGGACCTTACTGTCTGCAGGGTCTGGCACTGGGAGTCAGAAACGGAATCCTGAGGGGTTTCAGGTGTTTGCAGAGACCACTCTGAGGGAACAAATTCTCTAAGAACTAAAGACTGAACTTCTGTACGTGTCCTAATGGAGTATGCAAAGTGTCGCTTTTCCCATTACATCAGTGTAAGCATGGAAATAGTGAGATGAAGCAGAAAACATCTTCTTATGTTATTTCCTGAGAAGTTTGCCAAAGCTTCACAGAGGTTTCAGGCTCTCTGGAGTTTTATGGGCTCCATTGGAGGGGGAGTTTTACAGAGCACACCCATTTTATCATAAAATCAAAGAATAAAAAATCGAACAGCTATTGCTTCTGTTACTTCATTTTGTTAAAGGAGTTTCCTATAATGAAGCAAACTCCAAAGTAATTACATTAATTGAGAGCTTTCTGCTCTCTCAGCAATTCTGAGTTGAAATAATGGCACTCCCATGCTCTAACATCCTCTCTGTGCAGCCTGTCCCCTCCCAAGCTCCAGCACCCCAATCAAACTAACACACATTTGTGTTTTTAAGCATCCAGGTTAGCCAGCTTCCAGCAGGGAGCTGATTTGAAGTTGGGCACTCCCATGAGTTTCAGGTTGATAGGACTCCCTGTTGAGAACATCTCAAGTCTGACCAGGGTGGAACTCAGCTGCTTTCTGGTTTGGAGCACAGATTTGCTCTGACACTGTGAGGCTCAAAGTATTCTGGTTGAAAACTGGGGCAATCTCTTTCCCAGTGACTGGAATTACAGTTTCCCACAGGTCTAGCGAGTTTGATGGGCTTTTTCTGCAAGCCTTGTCTTTAACAGTGCCTAGGACAAAAGAACTCTGTTGAGAAGAGGGGATTCCATGGGGGCTAAGGCCCAAGGAAAGGTGGGTGTGAGCTGGAGCTTTCCCTAGTCCTTGTACAACGTTCTGCTTCAGTGGAAAGGGATGGCAGTGTGCTGCTGGGGAGGACAGCTGCTGCCCTGCACTGACCCCTCACCTTCACAGCAGGATCTCACAGGATCAGGTGGGATTTCTTGGCTTTCTTGAGGACTTGGGGAAGGAGATTTTAAAGTAATGAACATGAAAAAAAAATTACATGAGAGGTAAATTTAGTTGAATGTATTTGAAAATTTTCTGTGGCACAGAAGCTCATAAACTGGAAAGGTTACACTGTAGGAGTGACATTCTTCTCCCCCTAAATAATAACCTTGCTCTACTTTCTCCACCTCCAAAAATAAAATGAAATAAAATAAAATAACTTACACAGCTGAATAAAGATGCCGTGTCACATTCTATTAGTGTTTCTTGCTAAGGAAAATGGGAAACAAAAAAAAAAATCTCCTCAGAACTATTCTAGAAATCAATTTGGTTTAGTTTAGCTCTCAGAGCAAGTCCATTTTCTTCTGCAGCTTGGATGGTCTGTCCATCACGGGCCTCTGCCTTTCAGTATTCTTCTACCCGTGCTTCCTCCTCTCTGGGTTCTTTGCAGGGAGCCTTGGCACCCTGGAAGCAGCTCAGACACAGTCCTTAGCTCCCCTTCAGGGCACGAGCATCACATTCCTTCCTCTCTGCCAAGCCGGGGAGAGCAGCCTTGTTTGTGATGGTCTGAGCATCCGTCACTCTCTGCCTCCTGCGCTGCTGCGCAGACCCTGTGACCACACGGTACAGCTCCGGTCAAAGAGCAAATTAAGTTCCCCAGTGAGCTGGGTACGTGTCACTGAACTCCTGCATGTGCCAGATAAATGAGGAACAACGTTAATTTATCCCTCCAAGGACAACTGTAGGATACATAAGGTTCAGAAATGCTCTTAGTGTTGAAATGGAAGCAGACAGGAAGGAAGATGTTTCTCTTTGGACTGTTTGAATCCATAGTTAACAGATGAAGATACAACTATAGGGGGGCAAACCATATCCAAGTGTGAGTTTTTACATCTGTTTCTTTTCCCCTCCAAACTAATTTGGCATTGCTGCTTCTGGTAGGTGATTATCATCTCTTTACTGCTTTAAAGAGAGACTTCAGTATTTTAGGACTCTTACCACAGCTTTTCAAGAACCAGTTTCTAGAGCAGGCTGGGTGCAGATACCTGTGTCACTGCTTCAAGCCTGAAGAAGAAGTCACCAAGGAATTTTCGAATATCATCAATATATGAGAACCTGATACCATATCAGCATTCAAGTCAGCAAATCCGTGTTCTCAAAATAAGAAATGCAGTTGACCTTAATCTTTCTACTACAAGCTCTGCACTTAACTTCAGGAGACACGGAGTATTCAGATTTGGAGTAATTAATTCAGTATCAGTCCTAAAGCAGGCACAGATTTTCCCTGACTTAATTCCCTGTTGAATACAACAACTTAAAATGCAAACAGAAAATCTATAAATAAAAACCGGAGAAAGAGTTGCTTAAGGAAATGTGTGTAAAATAGTGAAATGCCTTAATTATAGCTCGGCAATCTGAAATATATAGAACCTTATTTACAGTAATTCTGCTGGCAGTGCTTGCTTGTTAACTACTCTGGTCACTTGATGGATAACAGTGAATGATTTTGTACAGTACCAGTCAAGTAGAGCAATGCAATGTGAAATGAGTGTTTCGTCAAACGGCCACTCACACGATTTTGGTCTCTCGAATGAAAAATTATGCTTGCTGAAGTCAGGTGCTCTGAGCCAGTTGCCAAAAATCTGGATATAGGTATAAAAAACCAAAGCTCCTGGGAAGCATAGCTGTGGTAAACAAATAGGCAGTAGGGAGTTTCTTGCTGTGGAGTAAAACGTCTGGGCCACCTTAGTGACTTGGAGCTTCTGATTTGCCAGAGCTGTGCTGGAGCAGCAGTGTCCATGTGGAGCCCTCGTTCAGACACTTCATCTTCATTACAGAGCAGTCAGCTCTGCTCTGCATTGTGGAATAGCTGGTGATAAAGGCAGTGCAGGTCGCAGAACAAATGCCCCTTCTGGAGCTGCACGTGCCTGTTGTTTGTCGCTGCTCCACTCCACCTCTGCCCGTTTCGCTGTATCCCCCGGGAGGAATATGCTGTCAAAAGCGTGTCCTTTCTTTAAAGACATTCTTTGGCCATTCTTTCTAACATAAGAAGGTCCATTGGCATGAAAATAATTAATAATAGAGGCAGCAAGAATACATTACATTCTGGTGCAGCACAGCACACTAAAGGAATAAATTGTTGCCAGCTTAATTTTTTTTAGTGTTTTAGAATGTGTACAATATTAATTACTTTCCTCGAAGGGGACACTTTATCTGCAGCATTTCATCCAACAGGCTTTTTCCAGAAGACATTATCAAATTTCCTCTGCAATGGCATTCTGTATAGTCACTCTATTTCAATTAGTGTCACATGGTGTGAACATGGTATGTATGAACATGTAGGCCACTTGGGCAGTTTTCCAGTTCAAATCTCTTTACTTGTAAGGAGCAGACAATCTCAAATACGCAGTTTGCAGTGATGTTTTATCACAGAGACTAACAGATCTTGTTGGTCTCTGATAGGAAGTGTCTATTGATAAGTTCCTGCAGTTACATCCTGTAGAAGGATTCTCTTCTTGTTAAGGCTGGGACAAAGGAGCCACGAGGTCTAGGCTCTAATCAGGAGTTTCCTACAGTCTTCCTGTGTCTCCAGGAGCTGTCAGTTGTGTCGTGGTGCTGGTTCTCACCTTGCTAATGGTTGAACAGAATTTATCCCCTGGCAGAATTAAAGACTGCTTTTCAGTGAGAGCTGTGTTTCTCCACGTTTCAGGGTGTTGTAGTTAGTGTCTTTCCCATAGAAGCTCCTGCAGATACAAGCAGAGTTGTACTTCAGTTAAAATGTGTGTCCTACCATCAAAATGACACCAGTTTCCAGGAAGACTCCGAGCTGCCATAAATTGCACACGCATGTTTGCCTTTGTTCCCTGTCGCTGTTCTTCTGTCAAAGCAAGCATTGTTTGGGCTGGTGCCTGCAGGGGGATTATTCTCAGGAATATTCTCAGGCTGCAGGCCTGCAGCCCTGCAGATCAGCTACCAGAATCCTGTTGTGTGGAGACTTGTGGTCAGTGACTCTACAAGTGCTGTTTTTCTAATGTCAGAGAGATGGTGGTCACCGAGGCTGCGCTGCATAAATGAGGCCTTGTTCTCTCTGTGAATGCTTCACAGTTTTCCTAATGAGAACTTGTTTTCCTCAACGTCTCCTTCTAAGTCTCAGGGCTTCTTTGAGGCTAGAGAGACTATTATGTTGTCTAGTCTGACAAAACGAGATGTAAAATATTACTGAGCACCATGAATCTTGTTTAAAGCTCACCTTCGTGGAGCACATCTGATCTTGACTGAAACACACTGAGTCAGAATTTCTCTAGGTAGCTCCTCCACGTGCCACCAGTGCTCTCTCATCAGAAGCAGTATATTAATTATCTATTAACTAGCCCAGTCCTAAATTTCTCACAATTATTGCTGTTCCCTGATACGTGATTTACTTACCTGTCTTCTTCTCTTTGGCTGAATGCAGAGAATAGCCAGGGTGGGAGTTTAAAAGGAAGTCAGCTGGCTCTTGAGGCCATGGCGAGGAGCAGTGCAGTGTTCCAATATTTAGCCTGTTTTCTCTAGTCTCTGGTTGACATTTTGGGGTGAATTGATGCAGCCTGCTGGGTTTTGCTTGGTGGATAAAGGAGACATTGGTGCAGCCAGGGTCCTGTGCCCCAGAGAGTCTGCACACCTCAGCCCTGGGAGAGGGCAGCTCCCTGTGGGAATTGCTAAAGGCAGGTGTGAGGTGGAGCAGGAATAACTGTGTTCAGAGCTCTGTGGAGCAAACCAAACTAAAATGAATCCCCAAATAAACCGAAATACTGTTAAGTGCACCTCAGGATCCTGAGCTCTGTTGTTATTATCTGGAATTACCCCAAAGTGAAAGCTAGCAAATTCACCTTGCAGTGTGTTCTTTGGGCGAGTTTTTAAAGGAGCCTGCTGTCCTTGTGTTCAAATATTATCTTTGTTTTCTGAAAATCTCCCATTTGATGCAAGCAAGGGGCACTTAGAAGCCTTTGCTGAAGTTTGGATGTACAATTACTGTGTCCCTTTGAAATGTTTGACTAACAGTCTTTGAAGGAAACTCAGACAAAAATAAAATCTGGCATTTCAAATATGTAAATAAAGAACTTTTTTTTAGTAGACTATGTAGCAAGCATTGCTACCAATCACTAATGAGTGCAGCTTTAATTCTAATTTCTGTAGCTTTTCTCTATGTTGCCAGTAATTTAAAAACCTGTCTCACAGTATGATGTACATCGAATGTTTGTTTTCAGTGAGTTTTTTTTTTCCTTTTCAACTGAAAAACCACCTGAACAGATTCAAAATTAGACAAAATTGCAAAATTCTTTTTGCCTTAATCTAGGTTTTCATGCCTTATGTAAGCATAAATTTAAGGTAAAGAAAAATGAAATTCATGTATTCTGAGTGAGTCTCATCTTATACCGTTCCCCCTCCCACCCCTGATTATGCAAAAAACCAAAAAAAAAATCCAAAAAGAGCAAGGCCATTCATGTGTATATTTTTAATGATGGGTCTGGGAATGACAAAGAAATGGAAGTGGTGGATCAGTCAACAGTTCAGACACTCAGGCACAGTGGTTTGTAAATTCATCACTGTGGTGTCTTCTCTGAAAAACCACTTCATCAGAAACAAATTTATTGCAGTAACTGATTCAGTTCCCACTAGCACCTGTCTCTCTCTGTGGTTTTTTTATGAACAGCTCTTAATCTCCACTGTTCACTAATAAAAATATTTTAATAAGAGATAATACTGTAATCCAAATGCCTATAGGTGCTTGAATCAACTATTTCTGCCTGTGTAATTGCTAGCACTTTGTTCAACCCTTCTGAAAATTGCTATTAAATCTCATTCTCATTTTCCGTATTAATAGAACAAGAACTCATTTTTAGTGTACCCTCGGAGCAGTAATGAGCATTGTTAACGTGCAACAACAATGCCCAAGGGGAAGGTTTGCAGAGCTGGCCTGACCTCGAGGCTCTGCTGCTGGTGTGCGACAGAGTCGCCCGGCCAAGAGCTCTTAGAGCAGTCCTCTCAGAGGCTTCAGCTGAATGTTTCTGCTCAGTGTGTTGGAGGAATTAGAAATGGTTTAGCTGGTGACCTAGGGAGAAAGGGATTTATTGTTCAATGCCTTAAGAATAGAGGGGCAGCATTAAAAAATGAGCGCTACCTCCTGCTTTTTTTAAAGTGTATCAAATTGTGCTTTTGTTCTGATGACTTTGCTTCCTTGCAGATTTTTCAGAAGAGGTTAATGAGAGAAGATTAACTAAACATGCAATATTGCACATGGGCAGGGGAGAGGAAGCATAACCATTTAGCTATAAACAAACAATAGATGGTACTTTTTAATTGCTATTTCAGAAGCCCAATTGGGCCTTCTTGAAGAAGCATTATGTATCTTTTAAATTCTGAATATTACCCTTATTTTTTTATGTGTAGCAAAAGTAAACCTGCCCAAAGCTGTAGTGCTCCACTGATTGCAAGTGAATGCTTTGGCCACAATAAAGCAGTCAGGACCCTACGGATAAAAGTCCTTATACCCTACACAGGGTAAAGTCCTTATACCCTACACAGGGTAAACATTAAGAGGCTCAAACCCAGTGTATTACAGCAGTGATACAGAATAACACTGTTTTCCTTGCGCTTTTTGAGGTCTTGGTGTCATTACTGTGTAGGGTATAAGGACTTTTTATCCGTAGGGTCCTGACTGCTTTACTGTGGCCAGAGCATTCACTTGCAGTCAGTGGAGCACTACAGCTTTGGGCAGGTTTATTTTTGCTACACATAACAAGGGTAATATTCTGAATTTAAAAGATACATAATGCTTCTTCAAGAGGGCAGAATTGGGCTTCTGAAATAGCAGTTAAAAAGTACCATCTATTGTTTGTTTACAGCTAAATGATTATCTTTCCTCTCCCCTGCCTATGTGCAATATTGCATGTTGTTAGATGTATTTTAGATGATAGTTGAATATTTCTGCAGGGATTTATTGATTGCTCTGAAATCTGATGCCATTGGAGAAGCAGGGGTAGAAATGTTCTTTTGTTGAAGCTCAGTTTTTCTATTAAATGAAGGCACAAATTATTGTCATTTAGCCATCTTGTTCCACAGCACTTGGTCACACCACTGCCCTTTCCTTGGGTGTAAGCTGGGATGTCCCAATACATTAAAATATGAATAGACAAGTTCAATAATGCAAAAGCTCAAAAATAGTGAAAGTTTAAGAAATGTGCTGCGTGTTGTGTATTTCTTTCCATTTTTTTTTAAATAGGAGCGTGATATGGGAACAATCTCCCTGGTTAACTAGGTTTCAGACCCTTGCAATTTCATAAACACATGCTTTTCCTTTGGGGGCTGGGCCTGACACTGCTTTTTCTGTAGAATGGTTGGTTTGTGTTGCAGACAGAGACTTTTAAGAGAGGACTCTTACAAGGGACCTTTTATAAAATTTTATTGAATGTTTGGTTTTAATTCTCAAAATAAATCAAATTGAGGCGAGATGTTGAATCTGATAACAGGAGGACAGGAGGTTTTCAAAAGCATGAATGCAGGCTTTATAGATTTTGTTCCACCCCTCCTTCCAGGTTCCTCCACACCGCACTGTGTGTTTCATTCTCTTCAGGTGTGTCCATCCCCGAAGTGAGAGCAAAGCATGCATTTGGAATTTCATATACTCCACTTTTTCACCTGAAAATAAGGCTTTCTTCTGGGCTGTTGCATGGAAAAATTCCTTCCCAGTGCTTGTTTGGTCTTTGCTTGCATTGTCAGAACGGTGGCTGGCGACAGAACTGTGAGGAGGAGCTGGCTCCAGCCATTGCTCGTGGAGCACTGGAGGGTGTGAGGTGTGCAGATCCTTGGCCATGCTGTTGGGAGTGTGTTTCATGTCGTTTACTTCAAAGATTCCAGCTTTGGATAAAGATTCACTTGGGAAAGTCTTTCCCCCCAAAAAATTTCTGCAAAGCTCAGATATGGCCTGTCAGGAATCCCCAGTTGTCCAACCTGAGTGTTATTTTTTATGTGGGCTGGACATGTTCTCTGATATCTAATCTATAGATCAGATGTGCAGCAAGCTGAACCTTTGCTGCCTAATGGCCATTTGGCTTTCTTTTGTCTTTTCCCCGTGGTTGCCCAGGTTTGTTTTGTCAGGGAGCAGAAGGAAAGGCACAGCTGTGCCAGGTGTGCTCTGTCACCCCCAGAGTCCCGTGCTGCTGGGGCTGTTCCCTCGTCACGGATGCCGTTTCTTCACCCATTGCCCCTCTGGTGCATTAATTCAAACATGTGCTGCCTCGGCTCCTTGGAGCTGCCTGCTGTGGTTCTTCCCTGGCCCACAGAGACCTTGCTCCTTCCTCCCTGCACAGTTTGGGCTTCTTTGGGAAGCATGAATGGCAGTGAGCTTCAGCTGATAGTACAGGCATTGGAGTCTGACTCGCTTGGGGCTGGGCTGTGTTTGATGACTCTATCTGTCATTGATTTGCATCTCTTTGGCTCAGATGGGGGTAAATTCATAAATAAATTTGAGGGCAAGCAAAGGGAGAGCAGATGAATGAACGGTTGATGGGGCAGGAGAGGGAGACTAGGCAGAATGGGATGGATTATTGGTTGTATTATTTATTATTATTGGATAGATTATTGTACTATGGAAAAATAAGGGCCAAGCAGTGATCCAAGTAGAGAAAATAAACAAAAAGGATTCAAAACTGAAAATAACAGAGAGTCTGAAAAGAGTAGAGTGAAACAGAAGTAAGAAGTTGGTGACTGATTGCACTTGAAGGAGCAGTGGGTACTTTCAGCTGTGTGAAGGGCTGGGGCTGGGCAGCAGCAGAGGGAAAGGCTTGTGCAGGGAATTTGGGGGGATGTGCAGGGAATTTGGGGGGATGCACAGGGCTGCCCAAGATTCCGAGCCCTTCAATCAAGGGCTTTTTTGCTGTGAACCATATTTGCAATGTCTCTGCACCTTTTGCACAGATCCAGACAGAATAATCGTGCAGTGAATTCTCATGGTCCTCTTTCAGCCTTGCTGGTTTGGGTTGGCTTTTCTTTGTGCCCTCCCATCTTCCCTCCTTCATCACATAAAATTACCTGAGAAACAACAGCAGAACGGCTAAGCACTGCCAGCCAGACTCCTAGACTCAGCTGTATTGAGGCCACCCTGGTTTTTCACATCCAGTTCCCTATTTCTGCGTGTTGTCCCCTGTCATGGGCAGCTCAGGAGCTCTGTAGGTGCCAGCCTGCAGGCAGGCAGCTCCTTGTTCAGTGTTTCACACCCAGCACTGAGCTCTAGGCTGGGTCCTGGGGCAGGGTGCTGGGGCTGAGCAGGGAGGATCTTTGTTAGTCCATTCCTGCTCTCCTAGGCTCCTGCCTGGGGAGTTCCTCCCCGTGCACAAAGCAGCAGCAATTGCTGCTTCTCCTGCCCACCACGTTTATTCTCTCTTTCTTTTTATGTTTTATTAGGGGGTGAGGGGAGCTTCCAGGCACTTCTGGTTTGCCTACTTTCCAGCTGCTTTTGACCTCTGTCCCTTAAACTCTTAGAGTAGTGCTCAGCTTTGAACAGATGACTGTGATTATAGGTGTTCACATGTTAATAATAAAATATGTATTTAAAGTGCCTTACTGGTTTAATTTTGAAGAGAAAAACATTTCCACTCTGTGTCTGTATTTCATCTATCACAGAAAGGTTTCTTAGAATCAGCTGGGGCCTCTAATAACAGTTAATGGACAGCGCTTTACCATTGCTGTGTGTGTATTTATATTGACTCTAGTGGTTCCCCACAACTCAGCTGAGAGTGGACTCCCACAGTAATTACTGAATAAAATTGTGGCATTCCCTGTCCCAGACACCTTACAGCCTGGGGGAAAGCAGGGAAAACACAGCAAGTAAAATAAAGAAACGTAAAATGGAAGCACAGAGACCATCACATCCAGCAGCTTCCCAGGGGCTGGTGCATGTTCCTGGTGGGAATGCTGTAATGCCTGTGTCATCTCAGGAGAGGAGGGATGGTCCAGCAGCTCAGGCAAGCCATGGGGATCAGCCCTGTGGCCTGTTCTGAGTCCCTGGACACACAGGGAAGCTGGGACACTTCTCATGGTGACGTCTCTCGTCCGTCCCTGGAGGAATGAGTCACAGAAGTGAAGATAACAATTCATGTCTTCAAACACACATGTGCTAAATAAAAAATGCCCACTGGAAGGAAAACGTCTCATCTGCCGTAGGAGAAGTTTTGGGAAGATGATTTATTTATTTATTGATGGTTTCTGTGCTGTCTGCCTCCCCAGCCCCGTTTTTTCTCATCTGTGTTTTTTTGCTCTGTTTCTCCAGCAGTTGTATGCTGCCCAGCTTGCTGCCATGCAGGTGTCTCCTGGAGGCAAGATCCCTGGCATTGCCCAGGGGAGCCTTGGTGCTGCCGTGTCCCCCACCAGCATCCACACAGACAAGAGCACAACCAGCCCTCCTCCCAAAAGCAAGGTACTGTACCCTGGGCCTCTCTTCTGCAGAGCTTCATTCCAGGATGTCCCCTGCATGGGAGGGCGTTGTTAAAACATCTGGGAGGAATTCAGCTGAGGAATGCAGGGACAAAGCAGTCCTGCGTGGGTGACAGCAGGAGCTGGGTGAAAAGTGTGTCCTTCCTTTTTGTCAGTGCCCTCTAGCACGCTGTCCATGTCCTTTATCACGTCAGGAGAGATTCCCTGAATTGACAGTGGTGTCTTGTTCTTACCCTGACAGTAAAGCAGCACAGATTAAAAATAACCAGACAAAGAAATAATAGCATTGTCAGCCCAGTGAGATACATGTTCAGGGAATGAGAGACATGCTTGAAATCAGGAGCTGCTGTGTTGGTGAATCAGGCTCTAGGTCATCTCTCTCCTTACTGTAGTTTCTGACTTCCTGTGGCTTTTCCTTGGCTTGGCCTCTTGGAGCAAGAAATCACAAACCTGTGCAATACTTCATTGTGCATTTTTGGGTTTTCTAAAAAGTGTTTGGTTACCCAGTTTGTGCATTTTACAAGGTGGGGGTCTTGTGTGTGGCTGGCAGCCTGTAGATCTACACCTAAAGTCCCCGGGTTGATTTTGCTTCTGCTGTGCAGCAGGAGACTCTCAGGAGGTCTGAGGGGTACAGTGTGGATTTTGTGGCAACTGCAGGATTCCAAGGCCTGCCGTATCTGCTGGGAACATGGAGCATAACCATTTTTACTGGCAGCTGTCGAGATCAGCTCTGTTCTCTCCTTTGTTGTATTGCTTTTTCATATTTTTAGGTGTTCCAGTGCCTTTGGCTTGCAGCTCCGTAGGGGACAAACAGAACTTATTTTTCAAAGGGGGGGGGGGGATAAGCTAAAAAAAGTGGGCCAAAAGGAAAGGAAGGGGACTCCAAAAGGCTGTAAAATTGTGCAGAGTAAGTCCTGTGCTGCATGCTGTTTTCAATCTGCTGTGTGCCAGCTGGAGGCTCGGAGAGAGCGAGGAAAGGGAAGGGATAATGCTGAGAAATGATAGAGTGGCTGTGACCTCCAAGCTCAGCCTGGAAACCCAAGACATTGATTTCACTTAGCATTCCTGCTGAGAGAGCCACGGAGTTCAGCTGGGATGAAAGAACAAGGCTCTGTTCTAATGGTAATGGCGTGTGACAGACACGTCCCTCTGTCTGTCCTCAGCAGCAGCCAGGTGGGAGCTGCACACAGGGCACCTGACCTGCCCGGGCTGCTGTGCCAGGGCTGCTCTGAGCTGTGAGCCCAGCCTGGGAGCACGGTTATTTATAATACTGAACGGTGAAGAAACCTTTCTAGAGCCCACAGCAGTTAGAATAAGGGTTACACCGTAGCGCAGTGGCCTGGCTCAGAAAACACGCTGGCAAATCCATCACAATGGCAGAAACTGAAGCTTATGTGTGGGAGCTAAACACCTTCCTTGGTGTCTGTGTGGACCTTTCTTTGCTTTTTCAAAGCTTGTTTGTGCTCAACAGCTTCAAAAGTTTATTTTCTTTGCTGATTATTTTTATATTTAGTTTTTTTCCAACATCATCAGGGAATATGTCTTGAGTTTCACAGACCTTTTTTAATTTATTTTTTTTTAAATCCCCATAAGCAGTTTGGTTCCTGAAGTTAGTTTGTGGTGATCTTTCTCACTCTTACTGTGCATCAGACCTCCACAGATGAATAGTTAAAGCCTTAGAGTAGCTTTCAGTAGATGCTGTTTACTGAATCTCTGTTCTCAGCCCACAGTTTACACTGGCACAGCTTTGGTAATACCCTCGAGTGTTTGGAGACAAGGAGACAGCCTTACCTGAGAGTGTGTCAAGCTACTGGCAAACATCTAGGTCACTTCTGAAAAGCTGTGGCATTTTCTTCTCTTGTGTAGTGTTAAAGTTAGCGTGCTGCTCTTTGCAAGGATTCTTCAAAGTCAGCCTCAGCAGCAGATGGAACAACTGTTGGCTCTAGAAATGCTGAGAAGCATCAGGGGGAGTTTGCCAAGGATCATCCTTTAAATCTAGTAAGACTTGAAAACATCCCTGAAACTCCTCTAAGACCTTGGCAGCTCCTGTTCTGGCAAGGCCTTTATCGGTGGCCTCAGCAGTGTCTGAGCCCCGTGCTGGCCAGGCTGGCCTGGCACCTCGTGCCCCCTGCTCTCTCGCGGCAGGGAGAGCCGCGCTCCCGTCCCAGCCCTGCCGCTCGGGGGGCCGCGGATGGAGCTGCCATTCTGCCGTGCTGCACGCGTGCTGTCAGGGCTCGCTCGGTGCCTCCTTCCAAGGAGAGAGCCGTGCCAGCAGAGCTGATTTGAGAGGCAGAGCTGGTGGAGGCTGTCCAAGAGAGAGGCGCGCGTGTCTTGCGGAAATGGATCCGAGCGCAGCTTCTTCTGGAGCGCTGTGCAACAGCTGGTATGCTAATCACACCGTTCACACGCACCGGGCCCCTGCACAGCCCTGAAAGGCAGCCACCCCGAGCTCTGCCACACTGGCTGCACTTCCAAGCTCTGGCTCCAGCCTTTGATCGTCTCAGTGCCTCCCTGTGCCCTGCTGCTGCTGCTGGAGGTGCGTCGCCACGACACTCGTATGAAAATCCTTTGCTGGGATTTTCTTCTCCTGAGAAGCTGAGGAGCCTCAGGAAGGAAATGTGAACAATAACTCTCTGCTGCTGTGGAGTGCAACAGGTGCTGCCTTGGTTGGTCCGTGGGAGGTGTTTCTAATTAATGACCAATCAAGGATGCAGCTGGCTCAGACTCTGCTCAGTCACAGCCTTTGTCATTCATTCCTTTCTGTTCCTGTCCAGCCTTCTGATGAATCCTTTCTCTCTATTCTTTTAGTATAATTTTAACATAGCATTTTTAATACAATATATATCCTAACATAATAAATCAACCTTCTAAAACATGGAGTCAAAAGTCTTGTATCTTCCCTCGTCCTGGGATCCCTGCAAATCCAACAGAGGTGCTTGCAGGCTCCCAAGTGCAGAGAGCAGGCAGAGGTGCAGATAAGGACTAGGCAGAACAACTTCCCAGCCCCTCTCGTGGTTCATGTCAAGCCTTGCTTGTACAGGGCCAGGCACAAGATAAAATGAAGCAGTGTTGTAGGCACTGTGTTTGTCTGAGCTGTGACCTGTGCCGTGCTAGCAGGGCTCCCACCTGATCGCTCCAGATCAGGGGCTTTGTGCCCTGCATGGGGACAGCAGCTTCACCCTCACTTGGAAATGCTCAGGGCTTTGTGTCTAGCTTTTTGTGTGGCATGGATAAATATAGCATCCAGTGCCTGCATGCTGCAATAGTCTGGCCCTTTCCCTGTAACCTTTCGAGTGCAGTAACTCTGGAGTGAGTTTCCAGTGCAGCTTGTGAGTGTAGCTAAACGTTCCCCCCTTAAATGGAGCAGAGTGTATTGTCTGCAGCATCTGCTGTAAAACAGGAGCAATTCAGTGTCAAATGTGACAGCAGAGGATTCCTGGGCACTTTTCTTTTAACCTTGCTGTGGCCTCAGCCCTAACCCTGCTCACAGTTGTGTCCCCATCAATGACAAGAGCACACAGATTGTCCAAATCAATTTTCCTTTTTGTTCTATTCAAACACTTCTGGCAGTGATGCTCCGCAGTAGCACCTGGGAGTTGTGACAAGCAGAGGAAACGTGTTGCAGACAAGGAGGAGCAGCACCAAGCAGCTGGATATACACAGTCACTTCCTCCTCAGCTGCAATATTCAGAGAAATATCGATCTGAGTCTTTAACTGAAGAGGGTGCTTTAGTTTCACGCTGTCTGATCACCACAGTGAGAACTTCTGATGGAGTTCTCTCCGTGTCACCTATGGGCAGCGATTAAACGGCCTTTGGAAGTTTTAGTGCTTGTGCAGGTGGGCCTTGGGGTGGCCAGAGTCTCTGCAGAAGAGCTTGTTCTGTTTGTGAGGGGTGTCTGCTGGTGGTGCTGCTGCCAGCAGCCCCGGCTCTGCCTGCGCCCTGCCTGGGAGTGCGAGGGGCAGACAGAGCAAGGGTGCCTGCTCCATTCTCCCCCAGGGAAGGCCAGGGAGCCACACAGCCACTGCTCTTTCCAAGTCCATGTGAGACCAGGGGAAAAGCAGAGACTCAGAGCCTTTGGAAATGGGCGTTTAATTCAGACACAGCACGGGCTGTATTGCTAGGAAAGGTGAGGGGGCTGTGGGGAGCTGGTTGTGGATTTTCTGTCCCAGGCAAAACTGATGATGGGACTGCCTGGTTTTGGTAGGAAAGCTTTCTTTATAAAAATATAGTGGAAAAAAGAAAAGGAAATTCCTTTTCCCTATTTCCTTGTCTGAAGGAAAGAAGAAAAAGGCCCTAAAGCAGTAAAAGGCCCTAAAGCAGTAAAAGGCCCATAAAACTCATCTCTATGATGTTTCTGATTCTACTTCAGGCAAATTGTTGACTTGAGCTTCATTTTCAATGACTACCCTAAGCAGCCCTGTTAAGTTGGGTGCATTTGTCTCCCTTTCTCTCATCTCTCCCTTTCATACGATGGTGCAGAATGTGGAATTTTATCCTGGGGAGATCTTGGGGCAAACATTAGTGCCCATTATGTGCTCAGCTGCATCACTCACTTGCCACATGGCTGTGAGTGAGGAGAAGCCTGGCTGAAAAGTGGACATTCAGACTCCTTGTACCCTCAGAGCTGCTATTTGTGAACATGCTAATGGAAAGCATCTAATTTAAATTGATAAAATGGCGTGTGCAGGTGATCAAAAGGCATGATTGTGTTGGAGGGGAACAAATTCTTATCCCTGAAGAGCAGAGAACAGGAACCTGTCTGAAACTAACCCACAGCACAATTAGAGCCCAGGTACTGATGGCAGTCTTGTCCTGTCTAGTGGTTGGAGAGCTCAGCAGCTGCTGAATGCCTGGCCAAGCAACAGGAAATGAAGGCACCCCTATTTTCAGTAGAGTGCTGAGGTATTTCAGAATGAAGGACAGCAGTTCTCACTAAAGTGATGCAAGACACAGCGTCCCTGGTAAAACACTGGGCTGTATTTACAGAACTTTTATCTCCAACGTTTGCAAGCTCTTCTATTTTTGAGAGTTTCCAAGCTGGACACAATTCTTCATATTTAAAAAAAAACCTTGCTAAATTAATCTATTAATCTTTTCAGCACCGGAATAACAATTAGCACTGGAATATTATACATCAGTACATCCAAAACAATCTTCAGTGATTGCATTTCCCAATCCCCTTGCCAGAGCCTCAGACAGGTCAGAAATAGCTGTAAGGTAATCAAGGGAAAGTTTACAGATGCAGTGATGAGCAGGGAGCTGTAAACTGGGACCCCATCTGTGCTGTGCTCTCTCTGCAGTCTCCCCGCCCACCCTGTAGTTAATAATCTCTTTACCTGGGAGCCTCTCTCGTTTGCTGCCCATGCTTTTGATCCTAAACAGGAAAATGGGGAGCTGGTGGCACAATCTTTGAAGTTGTTTTCCTCTTCCTTGCTCTTCTGCCCGTGTCTGACATGCAGGCTCATAAACAATGCCTTTTTAAACCATTTGCTGGAGCCCAGTGAAAGGATGAGTATTAATGGAACTTCTTAAGGTGCTTTTCTAAAATAGCAAATGGGCTCCAGACAATAAAAGCAATGTTAATAGCAGCATCTAAACAGCAGCAGGGCCTTGCCCAGCACTCTGCTGCCTAACAGCCCTCCTTACTTGCCTAAAAATAAATGAGATATGTGGAGGGCTCCTAGGATGAGCTGTCCACAGCTCCTCTGCCCTGATCCCCTATCTCTCTGGCACAGTGTGCCTCACCAGCAGAGCTGCCAGGCAGTTAACCCTTGTCAGGCCCAGCTGGCACTTCTCACAGTGAAAACTCAGAGGGAAATACAACAAAAAGGGGGGAAGAGCCCTCCAAAATCTCTGATGGCAAAACAGAAGTGAGATGCGCAATTATCAAGCAAGACTGCTTTATTCCTGAGAGAGAGGTCCTCAGAAGCCAGACAGGGAGCAGCAGAGGTGTAAAGCACGTGGTAAAAAACAGGCACTGTGTCCTTTCTGCTGTTCTTTGCTGTTAATGCCTTTTGAACCTGGTATAATAAATTAAATTGGTGGGAGGGCAGCAGCAGTTCTCGTCAGTTTTGTGAAGATGATCCCCACTCATACTGAGCACCAAGGTGTTTATTGCAGCAGGCCCTGTGGCCTCCAGGAGGTGTTTCCAGAGCCCCTCAGTGTTCAGGGGGGCTGGGGTCTGGCACTGGGTCTTGCCCTGTTCCTCAGGAATTCCTGAGCATGAACTTCTCAGAAGCTTTCTGGACAGAGCTGCCCTTCTTCTGTCAGGTGGGACGAAGAGCTGGGATGAGAAAGAGCAAGAGGAGACTGGATTAGTCCCAAATAAGAAAACAGTGTCACGGTCAAGGGTTTTGTAATGCCACTGAGAGCTGTTGAGCTGATGGTGCCAGTTGTCCACAAAGTCCCAAAAATAGCATTAAAGGGCTTTAGGAGAGCGTGCAATCTGGAGCTGCATAATGCAACAGAGAAAAAATTTGATTTCTCTGGTTGCAGTGGTTTTTGCTGATACTCCTCGCATTTGGGTGGCCTTGGTCTCTGGGGAGAGTTAAAAAATATTTAGCAGAAGGTCTTCATGCTGAAGAAGGGGAACCAGCCATGAGGAGAAACACAAGTTTCAATGAAGTTCTTTCTTCACCGTGGGCTGCTGAGTGCAGCAGCCCTGAAAAGATGGGGAACCAATATTAGCTCTAAGTTAAATATGGATGACAAACCAGAGAGCTATGTCAATATCAGATTAATGTATCGTTTCCTTCAGCATGTGGAATTCTTGTTAAAGGTCATCCTTTATTCCAGAGATTTGTTTTTCAGACTCTGGGCTGTGGAGAGTCTCTAAACCAAGGGATGTGTTTGTTCCAGGAGCACAGGCTTGTGCAGGTGACGGCAGGGTAGCAATGAACCTGTCCCAGGGATGAGGAGGGAGACGGAAACCAAGCAGAGAACTCTCCCAGATAATTCCAGAGAGGAACCAGGTACTTCCTGTCAGGATTAAATCTTCCCTTTTGCAGCTCCCGATCGAGTGTTTGGGCATTTCAGTGTGTGTGCCAGTAGCCAAAAGAACGTGCAGAGGCTGTGTTGGCAGGTGTGTAGTGGGCAGCAGCAGAGCCACCCCTTACCAGAGGTACAGCTCCTTTTCACCACAGGAAGGGAATGTCTGAGGTGGTGGAATGGAGTGTGATCAGTCTGACAGCTCCCAGGAGCTGCTTGTTTTGTCTGCAGAAGGGTGGTTTGTATCCACGCTGCATGCTGGATTTGAAATTAGCTCCTCTTGACATGCTCTGACAGAATGCAGCTCAAAGTAAGCAGCAGAGAAATGCGTTGTGCAGTAAGGGTTCCTGAACCCAGCTGAATGATAATCACCTAACAAGGGAGCTCCAGAAATATTTTAATCTGAAACATTTTAATCTCTAATCCCTGGTAGCTGTGGATATCTGAAGAGAAGCAAAATTTAGCAGCAGAGTGGAAAAATCTGTTTTATTTTCAAATTCAACAAGACAGTTTCTTTTAGATTAGTGTTAACTTCAGATTTATTGAAGTGCTTGGCAGCTGTTTCACTCAGGTTTCTCAGAACTACACATTTGTTGTACAGAATGCAGTTTGGATTGTGCCGTGTAAAAGGAGCTGTTGCAAAAGAGGGATTCAGGGACATTATGTGGAAAGCATCACTTTAGAGTACACATATTTTCCAAAACAGTGTGGCTACGTGTTTTGATTTTATAATGGAGCCTCCTTAAGGTCCAAGGTCCTGAAGTCTTGTGAGTATGTAAGAATCTCATTTAAAGAAAAATCTTCATGTTGTCATGCCTGAAACTTACTTAGAGATTGGTATAAATGTATCTCAAAGGCTTAGAAAGCAGCTAAGAAAATTAATCTATGAGTTACTTTCTTATTAAAGTGGGATTAATTTTCAGTCTCAAATGATGGAAGATTTCATCTTGACAATTCTGCTAAGACGTAAATACCTCACAGCAGAGCTAGACTTTCCAGTGCAGAATCTCCCAGTAACAGTGTTTCAGTAGTGTCCAGAGAGAAAATTCAGGAGCATCTGAAGAACATCAGAGGCAGACAAGCGGATGAAACAGGTTCTTCCATATGAAACTGGTTTAAAATTTCACTCTCGGTCACGTGTCCTCATCCGTTAGTGCTGTCACACTGTGGGTTCCAGTGGGTACGTTTCGTGCTGATGAATGAGTTCGGTTTCTGTTTGTTTCATTTCAAGTTGCTACATTTTTCCTTGCTGCTTTTAAAGGAAAGATAAGCTATTGCCAGAACTGGTAAAAGAAAGAGGATATTAGGAAAAAAGCGTTTGCTAAAAGATTTCTGAGTGTCTTGGAGGGGAAGACCGTGTCTCTGACAGGAGCAGCAGAGAAAGTTTTTCAATTCAGAGATGTTACAGAAGTATTTTGGCTTTTGAGCTATTTCATGAGTTATTGGTGTTGCTCCAGCTTTCCTGTGGCTGTGCCAGCCCTGCTGCTGTGCTGGGGGCCTGTGTGTGTGTGGATGGAGCCCAGGTCTGTCCAGGCTCTCCAGCTGCCGTGGCAGGCAGTGACATCTCAGCCAGGATCAGCCACCCTGAGCTGTGAGTGCAGCCACCAGAGCCCAGCAGGAGCTGCTCAGCCCAAGCACAGCCCAGCCTGACGCCACCAAGGGCTCTCCAAAGGGCAGTTTCCAGGTGCATTTATGCTCTCCAGAGTGCTCCAGAGAAAGCAGAGCACCATGAAGGCAGCAATGCAGTGACAGGGTTAGTAAAGCAGCTTTAATTCAGTGTACAGCTGGGGAGAAAACATATGTGTGCAGCATTCCTGGAGAGCGTTTTTGTTGTGAGGGTTCTTGTGAATGTCTTTCTTTCCAAAGGTGGCTCTCTCAGGGAGAGCAGTCATTCCAGGTCACTGGTTATTTTTATCTTTAGCCATGCTAAGAGCTGTATAGGCTTCAGGTTACAGCTGTAAGTTAATATATTTTGAATTTAGCTTGTTGGTTGCCTCAGTCAATCTTGAGCTCTGCTAATCTAAACTCTTGGCTTTTTTCTGCTTTGCTTGCAGATCAGAATGACCCTTTTTGTGCTTATTTCCAATACTCTTAGTCTTCTCTGAAATGGTCTTCTTTCCTTTTCTGGGTACTCTCCTCCTAGTTTCAAATGTCCACAGAAAATAGAGCCTGCAGTTAAAACTCTGAAATTAATTAATTTATCACAGTTTGCTTATTATTTGTCACGACTGAGTGGACAGTCTGTACCTTTAACCTTTTCTGTAAAGGCACAGACCAGATTTGGGGTCAGGAAAATTCGACACGTGCATACACACAGACCTTGTGCACACTCGCACACACAGATGAATGCTGGGGTTAAAACCATCCCACATCTGCACAGCTGCCAGCAGCCTCAGCCGTGGGACATGTGAAATCCCAGGTGGATGTGCTGTGTGCTGCTCCTGCCCCTCCTGTGCTGCTCCTGCCTGTCCTGTGCTGCTGTGGATGTGGTGTGTGCTGCTCCTGCCTGTCCTGTGCTGCTGTGGATGTGCTGTGTGCTGCTCCTGCCTGTCCTGTGCTGCTGTGGATGTGCTGTGTGCTGCTCCTGCCTGTCCTGTGCTGCTCCTGCCTGTCCTGTGCTGCTGTGGATGTGCTGTGTGCTGCTCCTGCCTGTCCTGTGCTGCTGTGGATGTGCTGTGTGCTGCTCCTGCCTGTCCTGTGCTGCTCCTGCCTGTCCTGTGCTGCTGTGGATGTGCTGTGTGCTGCTCCTGCCTGTCCTGTGCTGCTCCTGCCTGTCCTGTGCTGCTGTGCATGTGGTGTGTGCTGCTCCTGCCTCTCCTGTGCTGCTCCTGCCTGTCCTGTGCTGCTGTGGATGTGCTGTGTGCTGCTCCTGCCTGTGCTGTGCTGCTGTGCATGTGGTGTGTGCTGCTCCTGCCTGTGCTGTGCTGCTGTGGATGTGCTGTGTGCTTTCCTGCCTCTCCTGTGCTGCTCCTGCCTGTCCTGTGCTGCTCCTGCCTGTGCTGTGCTGCTCCTGCCTGTGCTGTGCTGCTGTTCTCACCCCAGTGCTGGCTGGCAGGATTCCCGTGGTGCTATCTTTGGGCCTGGCTTTGTCAGCCCCTCTGGGCTCCAGCGCAGCGAGTAATGCTGTGTAAATACGTGTTATTACTGGTGAAGAGATAAAATTATCTTGTGCTTTCCAAGTGCCCCAGTGTCTTGTCTTGATGATAATTAACTGGTGACATACACATTGAGTCAGTGCTCTAGGATTTGTGCCCAGAATAAGTCACAGAAACATAGCAGCTTTAGCACAGGAGAAGAGGGTGAAGGGGGCTTTTTTCCCCCCTTTTTATTTTTTTTTCTTCTTCTGGATAAGATATGAAAACTGCCCAGAGCTGGCCCTGTTCAGAAAAAGCAAATCAGTCTCTTAGAGTTCTTTTTTTAAGATGTCAGCTTCCCTCTCATACACTTCTGTGTGGACAAAGAATGTCTTAACATCTGTATTGAAGGCATCATTAAAATAAAAGGAGATCTGTAGACATCAGCCATAAATCATCAAGAAATAGCTCGTGGGTAACCTTTGACACAGTTGAACCCACTGGAAATGAGCCAGAGCTGGATTCGCTGCCTTCAGGGAAGCCAGGAGGTGGACTGGAGGTCTCTTCTCTCTCCCTGTCTCTCTTCCCATCTCTGACAGTGTCAGCTTCTGGGAGGTAAAAGTGTTCTGGCTGAGTGATGGGAATGCATTTGGATGTGTTCTTAAATAGACATTTGTTTTTTGCCTGAAAAGAATAGGTTGGTCTTAATAGTGTGGTGCTGGGGGATTTTAAGGGTACTTTGTGAGGCAGTTGTCAGCATTACAAAAACTATTTTAACCAATTGTTTAGGCTTGAGGAGCAGCATGGAGTAGCTATTGTGTGTGGTTGCATGCATGTTCTCCAGAATTAACAGGGAAGGGGGAGATAAAAATCTGCCTAATTTTACATAATGGAATTTTAGCTTTCCTGTGATCTGACTTCAAATTCCTGCTGAGTTTCTACAGTGTAACAAAAATACTAGTTTGCTGTTGTTAATTTTAATTTCTAAGATGCAAGGTTTTAAAAGGAGCTGAAAGTATTCAGCATCTCATGGGGACAAACTATGAGTCTTACTAATGAATCCAGCAATTAGTGGTTCATTGTGCCTGCCAGCAATTTGGCCCCAGCACTGGTCCTGATGGTGATTTCATTTCTGCTGGTGTGAGGCAGGAATAGGATCTGAAGCCTGTGCACCAAGGGGGGCTGAATACTTCTTCAGCACTCTTCTGCATTCAGCAGCAAAAAGTAATAAACATAGGTAGGGTCAATATATATATACATATAGATATATAGAGAGAAAATTAAATATATAGCATCGATAGTAGTTCCTAAACTTAAAGGGCTGCAGATGTTGGTGTTGCCATGCAGTTTCACAAACATGTCTGATGTGTGCCCAGCTTCCATGGAATAATTCCTTTTCACAGGTGAAAGGTTGTCTTGTCCCCAGTTTTGTGACAGGGTTGAGGCCAAGGGGTGACATTTGCTTTCTTAGCCGTGTGCTCCTGTGCAGAGCACTAGAATTTATATTGGGTGACATTTTATGGTAGCTTCACAAAGCTGTTAGTGGCCATGCACAGAAGGTGAGGTGGGGAGTGGCTCGCTCAAGCTCCCAGAGAAAGTTGGTGTAGGGTCAGGGCTGAGCCCGGCTCTCTCGGCGTGAGCGAAGGGATCCGCAGTGGAGCAGAGGCCTGGCTGCAGCCATCCCAGCCATTCCCAACAGGCATTCTCCCGAGTCAGTCACCCCACGTGTGGGACCATGGATGGGCTACAAGGATTGAACAATCCTTCTGTGAGTGCAGAGTTTCTGAATTGTGTGTTGGCTCTCAGCATTCCCTGCAGTACCTTAAACTGCCTCCAGTTCCTGCAGCTGCTGATCAGATTTCATCTTTCTGCTCAAGGGAGGTGAAACGTAAAGATTTCCAGCAAGACCAAGTTTCACACAAAAATCATTTTGATTTTAGTGGTCTGGGATGCTTTTAACAGCATGCAAACATTAGAGACAGATGAGCTTTGTATTGATAGTTTTCCTTTGACAAGCTATTAGTTGGAAAAACAAATTGTCAAGCAGGTCATGGCTACAGTTGCAGACCACATTTTGCCACTTGGGTTGCAGTTGTGTGTATCTGTAGGCAAATGCAGTGTAAATTATCTTTGCACTACATATTCCTAGGGCTGTGCTTGCTGCCTGTCCCAGTGAGAAATCTACCTAGGCTGCAGAGAGATATCCAAAGTCAGACAAAGCACAGGTGTTTTTTGAAGAGGAATTTCTTAGCCCCCTGCCAGTTGTCCAAGCTGTTTGAAATCCCTTTTATTTCAAGGTCTTTGGACTTGTTTCTTCTAAAGTTTTCAACAGCTGGTTTTTTGGGGGTTTTTTGGGTTGTTTTTTTTTGGTTTTGTTTTGTTTTGGTTTTTTTTTTTTTTTTTGGTTGGTTGGTTTTGGTTTTGGTTTTTTTTTGAGGGGTGGGGGGAGGATTGGTTTTGTTTTGTCTTTTTTCCCCCTGAATCTTAGCAACTGTGAGCATCCCTGCCTCTCCTGCCTGACCACAGCAGGATGAGGGGTCTGTTGCTAATTTGTTTTGATATGGTTCTCTTTGGTCTGTATTCTTTTTGAAATTAATTCCTTTTGCAGGTGTGGGGTTAGAGGTGGTGGTGTGCTCCCAGCGAAGGTGTCATCCACCACAGAGAGGAGGTGGGAGGCTTTGATCACTGTGGCTTCTGTTTTCTTGTTGTTCATTTAAAATGTACCAGTTTGTAATGCTGTTTGGCTTTGCAGGTCCTTGTTTTATTTCCTTCCAAGTCTCTCCCCATCCTTGCAGGTTTGTTGTTTTTATTGCTGTTCATTCTGCATAACATTTGCTGGGGATTATTCCTTGGAAGGTGGAACTCGAGGTTCAGTTTAGGCAGGAACAAAATCCCCTGCAATGTCTATTTCCATTTTTTCAACAGCATTGTTATGGGTGGAAGAGGGCATTCATAAGGACACAACTCCACATCTTCTGCCTTCTGGGTCTTATTGGGACAGAATGATGCAGAAAGGATTTAAAAAAACAAAATTAACTGGGGCACAGACCCCTACAGTTTCTACCCAGCACAGTTTCAGGACTAGATAACCACGGATCAAGCTGTCTGACCTCTGTCTGCTTTTCTTGCAACTTGTTTTGAAGCAGCTGGACATTTTAGGAGGCTAGTGCAGTATCAAAGGAGCTCCCAGATGCTGCTCTGAGGAAGAGTGGCTCTGCTCTTCCTCGTGACTCAGCTGCTTACTCACTCTGTGAGATTAGGCAAATCATTTAGCCACTTTGTGCCTTATTCTTCCCAGCTGTAAAATAAGGCAAAAGCTGTCAGAGTAATTATGAGCTCTAATTAATTAATATTTCCTACGGTACACTGGAGAAGTGATGTTTTTCCCCTCCTGTACTTTACTGGTTGCCATGTATTTCAGTGGGGGCAGTTTGGGACAAGCAGTCTTCATAGGAAGAATCCTTTCCCTTCCTTTGCCCCACAATTTTGTGATACTTTCTAATGATTTTTACAGCATGTGATGTGATTTTCATGGTGAAAATTGTGAAAAATCATTTGTCATCTTCCCCTGCAGATTTGCAGTGTCTGCATCAGTCGCTGCTGAGCTGTGCCTGAATCACTCCCCCTGCTTAGCCTCTGACCTGAGGCTATTTATCAATAAATAACGTTATACCAAATAAACAGGTGGAGCAGTGATGTGGGAAATTCAGCTGAACAATAGATGCAAAAAGCCATCAGCAGGACCCGGGTTTGGCATGAAGCCAGACAAGGAGAATCCCAAGTGAATAGTCTTGCTGCCCTGGCTCCTGTTTTATCCTTCCTCAACATGGACCCTTCCCATTTCAGGATGAGCCTGGCAAGATTTGCTCCAAGCAGCTTCACTGGGGCTTTTCTGTATTTGAGGCTGCTGAGTTAAATTTTCCCTCACTTACAGATGCAGAAGGGGAAGGAGGTTTTTCACTATTAGGTGCAAGTAAAGGCTAAAAGCTCTTTGTCCCTGCAGTTTATTTTCATGCTGTACTGAAAATCCTCTTACTGGGTCCTCTCAGCAAGGTGTGAGCAGCTCTCACTTCTGCTGGTTCCAGTCAAACAGAAGAGCAAATGCCCAGTTAGAAGAATAACGGTGATAGAACTAAGCAATTTACTTCTGTGTGGATGAAAACAAATGCCTAAAGTTAGGATCTGCATTGGGATAAGCATCCATAACTCATCTGGTTTCTCTAGAGGTTGGTGGGACTGAAAACTCATGGTGAAGGGAAATGAGCCTAGAAATCTCATACTGGCTGCTTTCCTCAGACACATTGTGCTGTTTGTCTGTGGAGATTACGAGCAGAGTTCACAAGGATGGTTGGGCATTTTGGCAGTCCAAAGCCAGCCAGAAGCTGCAAGTGTGCTTTGGAGGATTTGTCTCTGAAGATCTGTGAAACTAAACAGATGAGTTTTCGGTAAACACGGAGCAGGCTGTTCATTCTGCTCAGCTGCATGTCCTGCTGTGTTCTCTTGGCCAAGCAGCCTGCCTTGTGCTCCACAGGGCCCCAGAGGGCAAGGTCCCAGTGCAGGGGTCCCTGCAGACCTTTGAAGAGTTTCTGTGTTCAGCGGTGTGAGCAGATGCTGCGCAGAAGGGAGGCCTTTGTCCCAGGCCATCCCTGGGCACACACTCTGGAGAGCAGAGCTGTAGTTCTCTCCCTAGGCACTGCTTTTGGGCTGCCCTGCAGCTCAGACATCCCACCCTTCGTGGCTGGGCTAGCAGGAGGGCTAAGGTGATCCCAGAATGTTGTGGTTTCTCCTCTGTTATTTCAGCCCCTGTGCTCTGTGCCTGACAGGATGGGTGCTGTGAGTGAGTGCTGTGTGTCACACACGAAGGTGTGAGGGGAAGGAGTCTGCCATCTCATGAACAGGTCATTCTGCATGTTCCTCTTTTGTCCTTCTGTGTCTGTGGGGGAATTGTGCATCCAGCTCTGGGAAGCAGGACTGCTAAATACAAAGTGAAAACCACCCAGCAGCCCTCTGGTTTTTACTGTGACAGTGTGCAGAGCAGACAAAATCAGAGCCTGGGCTTTGCAGGGCAGCAAATCCATCTTTATGGTGGCTGACTTCTTTCCTGCAGCTCCACTTCCTGTGAGAAAAAGGAAAGGGGAGGATGGTAGGGATCTCTCTGAGAGGAAAACCCAGGATATCCTCACTGAGTGTCCCTAGGGTTGCAGAAGAAGACTGGGGGAGAAGCCCTCTCTGCCCCAGGTGCTACAGGACAGATTCACCTCCTGTGTTCCTGAACCCCTTTTCTCCATGAACAAGGATGGGGGCTGTGCAGTAATCCTCCCAGGGTGTAAATCAGCCTCTGGGAGTAATTTATTCCCTGAGTAGTTCCCTACATGCAGAGCAGAGAACAGAAGGAGGATCTGGCACTAGTGCAAGGCAGCTCAGCTTCCCCCTTTGAGTCCCACGAATAGGTATTGGAGTATTTGGGCAGTGTCAGTAAAGTACTAACTTGGGTTGGATAACATGCTCTGAGTCCAGAAAGTACCTGCCTCCCGAGAGAAACTCATGCAGGGGAAGAGACTCAGCAAAGGAACACCATTAAAAAAAGGAAAAAATAAAAAGAAATTAAAAAAAAAAAAAAAAGGCAAAATGAAAAAAGCTGTTCTGGGTATAGAAAAAAAAAATCCAGGCAGAGATCCTTCTGCACCATCCCAGAAGTAAATGTCTGTGCAGAACCAGAAGGAAAGAACACGACTGCTCCTCATGCCTGCCCTCATCCTTCTCTTCAGTGCCTTTTCCCTTCTAAGCAGAGCCTGGTCGTGCCTTCTGCTCCCGGTGCTGAAACTTGTGGGCAAGAATACGATGAAGTGACTCCTCTGAACCTGAAGAATTACTCTGTTGTGTTTATTACAGTATCCTAACCAAGGTACCTGGTTTTATGTCTCGTAGGTGTTTTTCTACGTAGTTAGAGAAATTTCCACCTTTGCAGGAAGGGACGCATTATTCTTAATCAAAACTTGAGAAGTGGCAGGAGGAGGTACAGCTGCAGATGAGCATTATCTAATTCACCCATCCTGTCATGTGAACATCCCTGCTTAATTTAATACAATTATTTCATCAGTGAGGATAATATCAGCAGCATGATTCATTTATACATGTTTCACAACTGCCTTTACCTCTTGGCTTCTTGTTATCACTCCGGATAGTTCCACCACGAGTGGCTTCAGGAGAAGGGGAGGGGATGTGAAGGAAGCTGCCATTGTCTTTGTGTGAGCGTGTGGACAGCTGTAGTCTTGAGGGACACTGATTCCAGAGGATTTTCTTTGCATCTCTGCTGTTGTTCCTTATTTTGGTTAGACGTTTTTGGATAAGCAGGAGTCTGGATAAGCCACTGAGTGGCTGCATTGTTCCGTGGGCAACAATGGCATCATTGTCTTCTGCCCCAGACATGCCAGTGAGTGCTCCATATTTTGCATTTCTATTGAAATTAAGATCTCCAGGAAACAGAACCAGGGTGGGGGAGTGAGGCTTTGTTTCTGTTGAGGTGGCAGAGGCAATCTTGTAGAAGCCCCCCTCCCTGGCTTCTTATTTCTAACTCATTTGGCTGTAATTTGTACTGTCAAGGTCATTTAAATAGGCAGCAAGATGTGGTGAATGTGTTCCCAGAGGTCATGAAAAGCCTCTTTAGCAGAGCAGGCTGGGCTGTGCTTAAGCCAGGTCATTTAAGCACATTTGTGTTGCCAGTCAGATGATAGGCAGAGCAGTCCATGGTTTTGTAATAAACCCTGCGACCTGGGCTTGCGGCGTGTGCCGCCGTGGGATCCAGCACTCGGGTTTGGATGGCAGGACAGCAATTCAGGAACTGTGTTTTAATAGTGCACTAACTCTAAAATGTGTGAAAAGGAGTGAGATTATCAAACCCTAATGGATTGTCTGGGTTCTTCACCACCAGCCCTACCCCCCCTTTTTCATTCTCTGAGGCTGGTTCATTCATGTGGGCTATCAGTCTTTTATTCAGCTCTTGGTGTTGAAATAGTGCCATTTTTAATAAATGGTTTAGAGAGTTTCTCCAAATCAGATTTTATCCCCTTCTTTTCCCATATCTATTCTCCGTGGAGTTGAATTAACCTTTTATCCTAGGAGGAAGTAAATAGAGACAGCATGATGGCAAGATTAGCAGAGACACATTTCAGCCAGCTATTCCAAGGCTGGTGACTGAGAGTCACAATTCCTGGGTCTGTCTGAAGCTCTGCTGCTGTCCCTGCCTGGCTGTGGCCAAATCCCTTCCTTTTCCCCCTCTCTCACTTTTCCTCCATGTCAATAAGCACTTTGTGTTAACCTATAGCATTTTACCTTCCCGAAGGACCAAGCAAACCTTCTAACAGCAGCGTGATCCACACTCAGCTTGCCAGCAGCATGTCTGTTTGTGTGGCATGTCAGGCACTTGGACATTTTCTGTGTCTGAAGTTTGAAGTGTGACAGCTCAGAGTTTCACTAATCCAGGCTGAGTGAAGCTACAAAATACAGCTCTTGAATATTTCACTTACCCCCCAAATCCTGGTGTAGGTGGAGGGTTCTTTCTTTCCTCAAATACCTAGATACAAGCTGGGGAAAAAACTAGAGGAAATCAAGGATTTAAAGTTCCCTGAATTCAAGTTTTGGTTAATGAGTCTTCCAGTCCTGGGAAGCAAATCAGTTCTCCCTGAAGCAGCAGCTGTTGTGACCCAGCTGTGATGCAGGGGATGGGAATCTCTTTGCCAGTGCTTTGCTTTTTGTGGGTACATTTCATTAGCCCCTCTTCCTGTGTTTTTGCTTATGCTTTATTCTCTACACTTATTTTGTGCGTGTGTGTATTTTGTTTTGTAAGACAAATGTGCTACTTTTAAAGAGGCATTTCATAACCTTTAATCAAGGTCATATTTTATTTTCATCACATCTGTGTTTATATTATTACAAGCCTTTTGGGTCTTAACGTCTTGTAGTCTCAGCATTAATGTTTTGGCTGATACATAAAAAAAAAGTTTGACTTTAACTCTTTAAAACATCCTGGCTTGGGGAAAAAACCCACCTTATCAATGTCATCTTAGAATAGCTGCATTTCAAAAAAAGGCAGGGACCAATCAATGCTTTCTCTAATAAAAACTGAGTGCAGGGAGTAATTCTAGATTCTGTGATCCACTGCGTAAAATCAAATCTCCTGGCTGTTGAAAGATACCATCTACCTGAAGTGAAGATGCTACATCTGGGCTTTATCTTTTACGTCTCTTACTTGCCTGAGCAGTCTGGCATAATTGGGAAAATTCTGCTAATCTGTCATGTGGCACAATGTTAGCTGGGAGATTCTGTAGTTAAAAAATAAAGGCAGACTAGCATCTAATTCTGATTGGGGTTACACAGGCTCAGATCAATGATGAAGACAGTGCAGTTCTTGATTTAAGCTGGAAGAGCAGAGGATTCTGAGTTTATGGCTGCAGAAAGGGAAAAGAGTGAGATGTTTCACTGACTGGAGCGAAGATCCTAACAGCCATCTTCACACTTAACACAATTGTATGTTATTACTTGTCCTCCAGATATTTTTTAGTCCTTTGGAATAAATCAGTGTAGTTCCATATTGTAAAGGAAATGGCTGAAGTCATTACCAAATCGTGATGCAAGGCAGGATTTTTAATGCGTTTGACTTCCAGCGAGGATTTGAGAATGCTCTTGGAAATAACAGAAGTAGAAATGTTATGAAGACCAAACAGTGAAGTAGTATCATTTTGTAAATATATATAATAGCTGAAAATTGTTTACTTATCCTCCTTTATGAGAACCAAGCTTCTGTGACCTCCGATTAATTTACCATTAGCCTGAGCACACAATGAAAGTGAATGAAGGGGCAATTTGGGATGACATTTATCAGCTCTGGAGCTGTCGACTTCTATTATTTCCACAAGGCCTTACATTTCTTGGCTTCAGAGAAGGCTGTGCTGACTGGAATGAAGAGGAGCATTCTTGCTACCGAGAACAGCCGCAACACAAACAGCCTCATTGCTGGATGCCTACAGTGGGAAGAAAACACTTGCATTAAAGGAGATCAGAGCCACCCTTGTGTAGTGGGGCTGGACAGGACCTTGCCTTCACACCAGGTTAAAGAGAAGGGAACAGAAGAGCTGAGAAAAGGGAGAGGGAGCAAGAGGAGGGAAGGAAGGAAGCTTTATAGGGATTGGACAGCTGAGGGACTGAGGATGAGATTGAAAAAGCCTTCCTCAATGGGGTGTGGGTTGGGAGCCATGCTGCTTTTGCCAGGGGTGAGAGCCATCCCCATCAGGACTTGCTGCTGAGCTGCTGCTGCTCTGTCAGGTTTCTGCTGGGCAGGGAGCACCTTGCAGCTTTCTGCTCCACATCTGACATGGATCAGCCCCTGTTGGTGAGGCTTTCAGCAGAGGTCGAGAATCCAACGTGCATGGAAGCCAAACCCTCTTGGGCTGAGCTGAAACCAGTCTGTGGGCAGGTTTGCTTTGCTTCTCAGGCTGAATTCCAGATAAATGCATGGCTTTGCTGTTCAGGGATCCTGCTCTGGCACAGGGTCGCTGTCTCTGGTTGGTTTGTTGGCTCGTTTGTACTCAAAACTTTCATGCAACTGACTCAGTACCAATTTCACAGCATTATAGTTGGACTGTTGTGAGACTTCTTTATTTTTTAATTGAAATCAGGGGACTAGCAAAGCAAGTCCCCTTCCATTTGGCTGGTATTTTATTTTATCTTTATCTGTTGTATTCTACTACAATGGATTTGTATTTCTGTAAAGTAACAAATCCCTTCTAAAAATGTCGAATGCCAGTTTTACTGGTGACATTTTTAACCCTGCAGCCTGAATCTCCTGGAAGATCAACAGAACTCTGCCATCTAGGTACCTAATTCACTTCTGGGAGTACAGTATGTAGGCTCCTAAGGCAATTCTATGCACTGATTTTTTTCCCATTTATTTTATGCACAAGTTGCCTCTGGGATGGCTTCAGCATCACTTTAAGGATGACAGCTTTGTCCACTATGCCTCTGATAACGTTTATCTGCTATGACTGTCTCAAAACTGTGTAGAAATATAAGCAAATGTAGAAATATAATCAAATAGAACAAAGGTGCTTTGCTCAGAGGCAATGGAAAAGTTGCATGACAGAGCTTTGCAGAGTTGTCTTCATGTTTGGAGACATCTCCATCGTACTTCCACGAGCAGTAGCAGCTGTAAAATTCCCTCTTTCCTGCAGCACACCCCCCTGTGTGCAAGAGAATCACTGTGACATGACAGATACAGAGACTTCGGTGGTTGCAGTAAAACACTCAAACACCAAAAAAACCCCACAAAAACCAAAAGCTGAGTCTGATCTCACTCAGCTTTGCATCATTGTAAGTCAGTCAGGAATAATTCTATAAAACTAGGCGTAGTTACAATTTAGGGGGACCAGAATCAGCTTCTTCGGTGCCCGGGGCTGGAGCCCAGTTGTCTGAGGAAGCCCTTCTCGTGGCTAAAGGATGGCTTTCCTGAGTCACAGTGTCAGACAGGAGCCAAGCTATTATGTGATGATTTGATCTAATATCACATCCGTTAGTTCTGCTTATTTAAAAGTCAGTTAAAATCACTTCTAAAATGTTCCCCTTGTTGAAAATCCTTTTCTCCCTTCTCTGTCGGGTTTTCTTTTTCTTACTGTATTTTACTTCTGTGAAACAAAAGTACATTACTTGGCATTTTAATGTTTTTTATAGCACTGTCTGTCACTCTTGTCTGTAATCAAGCCAGGTTTAGGAGTAATTCCATTACCCTGCAAAAAAATGTCACCAATTTTTCTGTTTTCACATAATAATAATAATTGCTTAAATCTAGAAGTTCAGCTTTGCACCAGATAAAAACATCTAGGGGTGTGTTCAGAACTAGCCAGGTTATTGTGTCAGGTTTTGTTAAGGTGGAAGAGAAGTATTTATTTCCTATCGTGTTTTTGTGCTTGGAATTCTAGGTCTGGGAAGTTTAGGGGAAAATACAAGTTAAAACAAAAGAAAAACCCAAAGAAAAGGTGCACAAAAAAAAAAAGACCATTAAAAAACCCAAGTGAACCCTCATTCACTTGTTTGCCCAGTTTGGCTAGTGGTGGTTGAGTGTTAGTGAAGATGGTCTTCAGTTTTTACTTCATTAATGAATATAAGATTCAAAATAAAGTACAACTGTGAAAGTGCTCTTTATTTTCACAATGGAAGCGAATGTCTTGCTGATGGGAATAATTTCTTGGGAGACAGTGCAAAGGGATGATGTTCTCTGATCATGTCACACTAATTTTCCAGTGTATCAGTCACTGCAGTTCCGAGCTGGAGTGACAAGATGGTATCACATCTGATCTTCGTGTGTGTGATAGGAGCTCTCAGCTTGGGGAGCCCATGAGAGCCGCAGCCGCTGCCGTGGCTGGGGCAGAGCTGTGCCAGCAGCACTTGGGTGATAACGCTCTTCCCTCCTCTGCTTTCACAGGATGAAGTGGCCCAGCCTCTGAACCTTTCAGCCAAACCCAAGACATCTGATGGCAAATCTCCCACATCCCCCACGTCTCCTCACATGCCAGCTCTGAGAATAAACAGTGGGGCCAGCTCGCTAAAGTCCTCCGTGCCAGCAACACTAGCGAGTCCTTCGGCCAGAGCCAACACAATAGGTGAGCTCAGCCCTGTGTGTCCCACTGGGTGCTCTGTGTGTCCCACTCAGTGCTCTGTGTGTCCCACTGGGTGCTCTGTGTGTCCCACTGGGTGCTCTGTGTGTCCCCTTCTATCCTGTGTGTCCCCCCAGCCCCATGTGTCCCCCTCAGAGCAAGGGGCAGGTCCTGCTGGGAAGGGGTTTTGATCAGCCGGTGCCAGGCAGTGTTCCCAGAGCTGGCCATCATGCTCCCTGGCCTGGTGTGGGTGCAGAAGCTCAGAGGCTGTCCTACAGAGTCAGGAAGCAAAGGCCTGTGTCATTTCAGAGGCTGCTTTGACTTCTGATGGCTGCTGGTTTAAATGGCACATGCGACAGACACCTGCTCATGGTGGGCACTGGAGACCCATGGTGTTGGACCATGTCACCTAAAAGTGATGCAGGAGCTTTCAGAAACATCCCTTACAGTTAAAAGTCTACATCTTTCCAAAATTACAAGTTTAATCCTCAGTCCATCCAAGTGCTGAATGGAATATTATTTTACCTTGCTGTAATAAGCAAAACAATCACCAGATTCATTCAAGAAAATCCCAGTTTTGTTGTTCTATGTTGCAAAAAGTCTTGACTGGCTGTTTTTAACATCATTTCAGAAATATAGTGATAGTTCCTCCTCCAGCCAAAATTATGTCTTTGCCTAAGGACCATTTAAATAGTAACAGTCTTACTGCTAATTCCATAAATCTGATGTGGTACAGGGACTGTCCTTTGTGTGTGTAAGGAAAATGTGTACACATTCCATGAAGTGATTAAATATAACCTGGATCACGGTTCCATTATGTAAACCAAGCTCTGTTTTGGGAATTGACTGAGGCAGATGTACTTTTTCTGCTGTCTCCTAAAGCATCTCCTGCCTGGCCACTTTCAGGGGTAGCACAGAAAACCCCAAAAGAAGCCACAGGTCAAACCTATCAGAAGCTCTGTCTGTGATACAGCCGTGCTATGCAGTCATATTTCTTTGGTATGACACATTACAATCATATAAATATTTCTAAAATATCACATTACTAAGTGTTAATGTCTGTATTGTCATTTACCCTGCGCTCTCTAACTATGATGCACAGTAATGCATTTTATCTTCAATTTGCTTGACCCTGCTGCTCTCCATGCACAATGCGTTGAATTTCATTTTTTTCACATTGGATTTTTGGTCCTTCAGTGGAGAGAACATTGTATTTCCATGGGAAGTTAAGCATCTGACTCGCATTTCAGTGGCAAGGCATCTCTTGTTCTCCCCTTTCCAATCCTCTTTCCCTGCACACCGGGTATTTTCCGTAGGTTTGAGACCCTGCAATTTACTTCTTTTAACAAGGTGCAGGTTTTGAAACGCTGTACCTTTAATGAGTGATAATGTAATTGGATAAAAGCTGTGAGGATGAACAGAGCTTTAAAGGTCACTCTTGTAAGAAGAATTAATGTGTTATACCATTAATAAACCATGGAAAACTGTGGAGCAAAAGATAACATATTTAAGTTATTGTTAATGACATAGAGTTCACTGCTGATATCTCTCTGCTACAAATATAGAAAGTGACTTTTTGAGGTTGCTGAGCAGTATCTCTGTGCATGCTGTATGTGTAAGATAAGCTGTCTTTAGCTGGTGCAGGAGCTGGATGGACACTTCCAGCAAAGGTTTATCCTTTAATGGAGGACTGCAAGAAGGAAAAGCTCCCCAACTCCCTGCACAGTCTCCTGCTCACTGCTAGGTCAGATCCACCCTGATCACAGCAAGCAGGACTCATGGCCCTGGTGAAACTGGTGAGCTGGAGTGAAATCCCGTGTCAGCCTCCAGCAGGAGCTGCGCCAGGAGAAACTTGGGCAGTGTTTTCAGCAAAGCTACAAAGGTCCCTGTCGTGGTGGGGAAGCTGGATCACTTTCTCCTCCCGAGTGATAAATCCCTCCACAAAGAGCCCCTGGGATGCACTCAGCCACTTGTCAGACACCTCCACCTCTGGAGTGACTGGAGCTGTCACAAGCTGCCTGCCCTAGGTGTGCACAGCCCACCTTGCCTGTGCGCAGCAGGGCTGTCCCTTCTGGCCACCACGACTGCAAATTAAACCCTTCTCTGCTCAGCCCTTCAGGCTCCTCGGCTCCCCGGGCATGGAAATGCCTAAGTATTGCTCAGCTTTCCGTGGGGACACGAGCTCAGAGCCACAGGGATTATCAGCAGGGCTGCACTCAGGCAAACAGCTCCACAGCCCTTTCCCGAGCCATCCCCACAGCACGGAAACTGCGCCACAGACTGAGCAGTCACAAATGTCATGGCTTCATGTAGGACTCTAAATCCAAGCATTTCTTTTTGGGAACAGGCATATGTCCGTGTACTAAAAACAGAAACAACTTCTCTCTGCTCTTTGCCATTATCTGCAACATCTCCGTGCTAGTTTGGCAATCCTTGGAACTAAGTTCATTTTATGTAATGCAGTTCCCCTCTCTGTCAATAATTCACCACCTACCCTAAACAACAATAATTTACATTCAACTCGCTTCTATATTAATCATTTCCCTGCACACCAGCATCTTGGCAGCTACTGAAAAACATAAGGAGTGCTTGCTTTTATTCACTGTCATGTGCCAAACTGTCTCAAAGATAGCAGTATTCAGGAAAAGCCAAATAGTCTGGAGAAGGGCATGAATTCCAGCTCCTAGGCAAATTTGGCTCTGTTACAGACTGAAAGCATTATACCTAGACAACAGCAAAAGCAGCACTAATACTGCTGTTTGTTTGTTTATTTGCTTCCTTTTTAATTTATTCTGACTACATGCAAGGTTGATCAGATGCAAAGGTTAACAGATGCAAACTGGGGAAGAAATCAGGCAAGTTGGTAAAATGGAGATTAAAAAAAAAAAAAGGAAAATCAGCTGTGCTGGTGCAGGCTATATTCTTCCTTATGCTGGGAAAACTGGAATTACTGGAATTCCATTGGCTGGGAATTACTGAACTGGGTCATTTAATGAAAGCAATGTAGATCAAGTTATTTCATAGAAAACTCTCAGTGTTCCCAGGGTTTTAGCCAAAATCTAGCTGTTAGTACAATTACCAACAGTCAAACTGCACAGGAACTTTCCTTTCTAGCTGTTGTTCTCCAAGGAAGATGGGAATGTCAGTCCCACTCTATCCACAGTCAAGAAAAACCAACAACAAAACCCCAAACCAAGCTAAAATCCTGACAGCAGCGCAGCACTGAACTAATCTGACATCAGCTTCTTCCCCAGAAATGTTTCGAGCAGCAAGACAATGTCCTGCATTTTTTGGCAATCAGCAGATCAGATAGAAGAGTCTAGCAATACAACAGGGATGTGTAATCTGACATGATTAGACAAGGCTCTTTAGGAACAGAACATTCATAATTGAGACAAAGAAAGAGTATTAATAACACTTTCCTAACACGGCAGTTAGCCATTTTATATTTCCTTTCTTTAATCTTAGTGTTTTTCAACAAATCATGGGATTTAATAGCGTGTTTTGGCAGATTAGAGGATTTATGGCCCAGATGTTTTTTGTTCTAAAAATGGATTAGGGTGTAAAGTTTGCTGGAATCCATGGAACATGTTGAGGCAAGCCGGTCATTTTGTGTGTGATTAGTGCCTGCCTTCTGTCTCACAGTCCCTCCATCTGTCACAATTCACCAATGGATCTGGTTAGATTTAGCCTCATGTCACAAACAGAAGTCCCTTTTCTGGGCAATTTCATATTACAGATTCATTTTATGCCGTTTTTATGCCCTAGTTAAAAGACAGAAAGAAGTGTGTGTGTGTGCGTGTGTGTGTGTGCGTGTGTGCACACGTGTGGGGATGTGGAGGGGGAGAGGGAGGTTGATAGATATTAGCCTCTACTTTAATATCTGAAAAATAGACTGGGGCTTGGAGTCTCCCATCAGTATTCTACCCCACAAATCACATGCAGATCATAATAAGTATAATCTACGGTACGCTAAAGGAAAAAAATGACAAAGTGTCACATTGAAAATTAAATAGTATTAGCTGTGCCGGCGATGCTTGTAACATTTTAAAAGGAAATAATTCAGTGACTACTAAGGCTAAGCCCTAGGCTGTGAATTTGCAGCAAAACAGTGGACATTTGACCTACTATTAGCAGCATGAATAGGAGTGGGAATGTAGGTCCGTGTAGCTGTGGTTTCTTGTACATTTATGAATGACAGGTGGTGGTGGGGAGTGTTCAGTGGATGAGGTTTTTCTTCTCAGCCATTATGCATTTCATATGTATAGCAAACCACCGCCACCTGTGGTTTATTTTAATGTATTCACAAGTTGGAAGAAGGGGAAGAATGAAGCGGTCTATTTTAGGAGTTTGGGATTGCTGGCGTGATCAAAGCTTCCCCTAACTCGTACCCAGTTCCATCCTGCCGCATGCAAACCACAGGGCCAGCCTCTGCAGTGTCAGGGAAATATTGAAACTAATGGGATCCAATAGCAGCAGTGAGGATTTTGGCACCGAGGTTTCTCAGGCTCTGTGTCCAGGTGGCTCTATCATAACAGCAGCGGAATTACAGAGCACAGACAGGTTTGTGGGCATTGCCGTTCAACTCGTTCTCATTAATAATGATAAACTGCAATCCGCTGATGGGAGCTGAAGTGTTTTCCTGTGACTCTCTGGTTTTTAAGACATCCTTTCTTCTGTCCCGTGCCAGGTTATTTAAATGACCACGATGCTGTCACCAAGGCCATCCAGGAGGCCCGGCAGATGAAGGAGCAGCTACGGAGGGAGCAGCAGGTGCTGGATGGGAAGGTGGCTGTGGTCAACAGCCTGGGTCTCAATAACTGCAGGACAGAAAAAGTGAGTGTCCCAGACTCCTTCTGCAAAGGGCCAGAGTGTTCTTTTGCCTCTCCCTACAGATACACACATTCTCTTCCTCCTTCTTCTTCTTCTATTTTTCCTTCCCCATTTTTGAAAGAGAATAGTTCAAAAACAGTGAAAAGCCAAAAGATGACATGACAGAGAGACCTGGAGACCCCTGGGGGAGAGTGGGGAGGAGGCAGAGATAGTTAAAGCCCTCACGAGAACTTTGGAGACCACTAATTCTCTGTTCCAGCCTGTCAACGTGTATTAAGAGAAGGTGATCTTGGAAATCTCTGGGTCTAAGTGGAAATCTTGCTTTATGGAAATGCTTACACGTGTTTGTGAGATGAGCTGGATTTGAAAATATTGAAGCTTCTTTAGGAACATAAGCTTTGCTGAGGCTCAGGCTCAGCTTCTGGGTATTTAGCCTCGTGAGGCCGTCATATATGATATTTTGTGACCATTGCAATGTAGCACTGTCATGTCACGTTAGATGACTGAACAAAATTGAAAAGCACAGAATTGACAACACAAACTGCACCAAATATTTGCACTGAAACTTAGAGGCAGCAGAACGTCTGGGCCTTACCACCTTCTGCTCTTGGACTGGCCTGTGAAGCCGTGCTATAACAAAATACCAACAGAGTGGGTATTCTCCAGTGAAATTTGTGTGTGCTCTCTCTGCCGTGCCTGTCAGGGAGGTCGTGGTTTTCTTCTTTCCTCAGTAAGTGCCTGATGTCTCTGTGTGCACTGCCTTGCCTTATGGAGGATAAATAGACCTGCCAGTGCTTGCTGCCACGTTCCCTGTGAGCTGTCCTTGCAATGCTGCCACCCCAGATACACATCTCAGCTCTGGCATGTCCCAGCATCGTGTGCTTAGCAAGACTTCCCCCTGCTCCTCTCCTTCCCTGCTGTATTTTCTGGGGTGACACAGCCATCATTGTACAGAACACGGTTCCCATTGTCGCATTTGGTGTCAGCTGCATTTAACTGAGACCACTTGTGCTGTAAGGTCTTGTGCAGTGCCCTGAGACAGGCAGATAAATAGATTGAATAAAAATGATCAGCTATTTAGCAGAAACTTGAAACCCAGTCATCCTGGGAAGCTTGCGAGTCAAACGGTATTGTCCAGAACGAGCAGATTGCTGATTTGGATGGCTTTCCATTGTGCCTGGTTTTAGATGGAGTTTGATCAATAAGCTGTGAGAAGCCAGCAGCCTGTGTAATGAATGTTAAGTGTACTTGTGAGTCTCTCACCGCTGCACTGTTTCCATCGGCCTGTCCCGGCTGTCAGTGATGTAGAAATGACTCCAATTCCATCACTTTCTGGAGAGGAGGGGGAAGGAGAAAAGAGGTCAGGGTAGGGGGTGTCTGGCAGTACCTACACTCTGTCTCAGGAGAGCAAGGGTGCTGCTGTGGGGAGAGAGAGAGAGAGGGCTAGAGCGTGTTTATGGCGTTTCACAGAGGAGAGCACCAGAAGGGAAAAGGGAAAAGCAGAGTGTCAGATATAAGAAGAAGTGATCACAAGCACAAAGGAATTTATATTCAAATATTTAAGCATTCTTGAAAGGATGCTCGGAGCAGAAATTCCTTTTCTGTGCTCCCCATGTAGAAATGACTTTAACACTCAGGCAGATGCTAATGCAAAGTGACTCAAGCTATTCCTCGCAAGCATAGCTAAATTGCCCTTATTTGTTAAGCGCATTGAATTCAGCTGTGGATACAGCAGTTGGTTGCATTCAGAAAGCATCTGTACCCTTTTTTTCTTTTTCCTTTTTTTTTTTTTTTTTAAATCCTCCAAAGCAGAGACAACTCTACCTATCTCCCCCCTCTCCTCCCTTGTGCTGGCTGGGAATTGTCAAGTGACAACCGACCAAATCCTTTTGGACAGGAAGCCTTCATCCTGAGTTCTATATACTTGCAAAGCAGGCCTTGTGGTTGGATCAGGAAGCCCATTAAAAGCACTTTGATGGTATGGAAATTCATCTTCATGAAGCACCCAGGCCCCTAAGCAGCATGCTGTTTAGCTGTGGTTACAGATCAGTCATTCACATCGGAGGGCAGTAATTGTGCTGACGGCTTGTTCGGCAATGGAAGCACATAAAATAATCCCAGGCCCTCCACCATGGCATTGCCAGTTAATCTTCTTTAATACAGATCAGCTGTTGTTCTAACACATGACTTTATGCTGGCTCTAGTGACTCTGCACAGCCTTTTGATTAAGTAACAGGAGTGGAACCATCTGCATTCACTTTATTCTGTTACTTTCCTATTCTTGGGATTCTCCTTATTCCTTCTGTTTTCACTTCACACCCTCAACCTCAGTTGAAGTTTATTTTCCTCTCTAATTCATACCTCCTGGTAGGCTCGTGGAGGGCAGACAGGAGTTCTTTTACAAGGAAGAAAAAATGGATTGCTCAATAGAGAATTTTTCTAAAGCAACTGTAGGCTTTGGGATTTTTGATACAATTAATGCCAGAACTTTATTGGGGCTCACTGATTTGAACTCGATGATCTCAGAAGTGTTTTCCAACCTAATTGATTCTGTGATTTATCTTAATATGTGAACTTCATGTCCAGACAAACAATCCATCTTCTCTAAAGTTTTTGTCTTTTTGCTCTAGGGCATTAAGGTTTTCTCACTAAGAGCAAGATTTGAGAGGAAAGCGAGTATTGCCATTTTAAATTAAACTTTATTCTGTTCTCTCTGTTTTCAGAGGCAGTGAATTAGTTAGTTAGGGAATTTGGTTAGCAAGAAAAAGTGCTACAGTTTTTTTACAGAGTTTCCCTTTTCAGCAGCTCCAGGTCCCACCACAGACCCTAGTGGCAGTCCCTGAACTTTGGAGACTTCGTGTCTATCACTTTGGCTTCCTGACCAGAGACTTAGAGATGGGGGTGGAATTAAGATGCAATGATTCTATTTTATCCTAATGTATATCTATGTATCCCTGGGCATATTAGTACTTAGAAATGCACATCAGTATTTGTAGGTAACAAACACTTGCTGGGGCAATCCCAGATTTTTCTCCCCTCTTTGCTGCAGTGGGTAGTGTGCTTTTGGGGGCCTGTGATTCCCTGTTGAGCTTTTTGTTGCAAGAATTGCTTCTGCAGCCTTCCAGTGGAGGGGGGCTCTGCACCATTCCCAGCCTTTATGGGAGACTCTTGGTGGGGATTTGTCTGCCAGGGGTAGCTGGGCAGGCTTGGGGCTGGAAATCATCTTTGGGAGTCTCTGCTGAAGCTCTTTGGGCTCCTCAGACGTGTCCTGTTTTCTTGCTCATGCTCCCAGATGGGTTGATCCCTGTGGACAGCCAGACATGCCAGCTAAGGCAGGAGTCAGACAGGAATTTTGTGGAAGTAGAGACAAACTGTATAAAGGGAGTCATACATAAGAAAAGATTTTTAAAAATGGCTAAGATGATTTGGGTGAGTCACTTTTTGGGCATCCAACTTGGACCATCTTGACAGATTTGATTTTCAGAGGATTACAGTAAAAACTTTGAGCATCACTATGAACACGGATTTTACTAAAACCTATTTTAATTGCAAATGCAGTAAAACATATTTTTACACTGCTTTTCTTGGAAACATTTCCTTGTATAAATGAGAAGAGTGTGTTTTTGTGGTTTCTTGGAAACCCGAGAGCATAGCTTTATTTGTAATTGTCATCTACAGTTAATTATAGCTTGATAGGTGCCATGCATAAACAGTGTTACCTGGGGTAAACAGCACAACAGGCAGTGCCAGCCAGGGAGCTCTGGCTCTCTGTTCAGCCCCACAACAGCAAGGGAGGTGTACACAAGCCCAGAGAGCCAGCAGTGTGTGCACGCACCCAGCCTGCCGAGCCCTCTGCAGCGGCAGCAGCACAAACACGCACACTGCCAGCCAGAGAGCCCCACTGCTCCGGGCCCAGGGGTGTTCCCTGGGCACACAGGCAGCCCCTCTTCCTCCTTGTCCCTGCCTCCCGAGTGCTGGACAGCTGGGTGAGGGCGCGCAGCCCCAGGAGCCTCTCTGGTGTGCAGGGATGGAGCTGCGCTCCCAGCTGAGCGCATCCCAGCACACCCCCCTTCCCTTGCTGGGGCTGGGGCTGAACCTGTGCTGCAGGTTCTCCCCGTTACTGCTTGTCCTTTTAAAAGGCTCTGACATGTGCCTGTCTGCTGGGTAGTGACTAAATAGCTGTTTGTAACAATATTTATTGCAGCATTGCGAGCCGGAGCCCATTACTCATGCTTATGGAGCACGGGGTTCGGGATGCCTTTCCTCCCGTTCCCAATGCCCCCTCCTCCCTCCATCCTTCCCACTCCCACCCCCAGCTCTCCCTTTTCCCCTTAAGAAAGTGCCAAACGTGGAATGACAGTGACCAATGTTGACTTAATGTGGATGTTTAATAATGAAAAAAGTGTGTCGGTTCCAGCGTGAGTTACAAATGGCAGGAAGTGGATCGGGTGGCAGCCCTGTAATAATTTTACATCCATCATTGCCTCGGATGCCTCGCTGGCTGCCTGATGGATGGGGAGAGCGCAGTTA
This sequence comes from Motacilla alba alba, assembly GCF_015832195.1. Taxonomy (NCBI): domain Eukaryota; kingdom Metazoa; phylum Chordata; class Aves; order Passeriformes; family Motacillidae; genus Motacilla; species Motacilla alba. Next base: position 71,785,057 of record NC_052031.1, read on the forward strand.
ACTCTTAGGAAACCAGTGTGATCTGCTGAGCTGAAAGGGATTTTGGCCCTGCTCTCCCCTTGGGAAGAAGGGAAATATTAAGAATCTCAAACCAGCAGCTCCTGCTGCCTTTGAGAAATAAAACACTGGAGCTCACTTTACTAGACACACATGGAGTAGCTGGTTTAACACATGACATTTAAATTTTTCTTGCAGTAGAGAATTTTGCTTCAATAACTTTTTTCCTTCCCCTGATGGTTAGATTTGAACCAGAAAGTCAAGAGAAAATTGCAGGACAGAAGGGCAGACAGGAGAACAAAAGAGAAGGATTGGCACAACAGATGAACCCTGGGCTTGCTGCAGACACTGAGAGGCCGTGGGTCAGGCCAGGCTGAGGAAGTTGTGATGATCAAAACTGGGGCCTGGTGCAAGCAGGAGAAACCCACTGAAAATTACCCCAGAGGCACAGTACTAACATCATAAGCCAAATCATTTTGCAGGAGTTGAAACCTGCCCAGGTTCATAATCTCTGTCGTATTTTACTGGAAAATTGTACTTCAGCATCCTCAGGGGCTAGCAGAGGCTGTGTCAGGCACAGGTACTACACACGTGCACTCTTCTCCCTGCAAGCCCAGCAGACGTGATGGATACACCCTGCAGCCCGCTCTGTTCCTGCCTGGCCTGTCAAACTGCAGCAGGGCTGGTCAGTGCAGTGGTGTTCTTGTTCTCTTCCTGCAGGGTGAGCAGGGATCCCTTTGCACAGCGTGGGACCAGGCTGTGTCCTGCAGACAGTGACCTGGCACAGCACAAAAGTCACCGTGCTACCCTCCCAACTGCACACGCCCCTCTCAGTACCCCTCTCCCTACTCTCTGCCTAGGTTTGTTTCACTGAGGGTCTTTGCCAGCAGAAATTCTGGTGTGGGGATTGCAGTCCTCTTTGTTCATGCTATCAGCACACAGCACAAAGTTTTCAAAGTGTGTCACAAGTCAAGCAGGTATCATGTCATCACCCCTCCATCACCCAGGTGTCAGACTCGCAGCCAGCAGCCTCAGCAGGGTGGTGCCTGGTCCAGCCCGTGTCCAACAGGGCTGCTGTACCCACTGCCATTTCTCCTGGAACTTTCCACAAATTTAATTTAAAAAACACAGGTCAGGCTTGCATGCTGCAAAGATCAAAAATGGTTTTTCCCAACACAAAGCAATAAACATTTTTATTTACTTGAGCTGAAAGTTTATCCTCTTATTATCTGTTCCCTCCTTCTCCCCCCCCACCTTTTTTTTCTTTTTTTTTTTTTTTTTTTTTGCCATTTGCTTTGTGGAGCTTGTGTATATTTATATTTACAGCCTCTGCATTTAATGGCCACATGCCTTGTTTTCACAGATGGCCAGTGGAAGAACTCCCCTCCCCCTTTTCCTTTAGTAGAGCCTGCCTTTGGTTTGGCTGCTTTTGTCACAGTGCCACTACTCTCAGTTAGCAAGTGCCTACGCATAAGAGGGAGAGATTCTGCAGGGAGGACTTCTTTTATTCCCCCAAAGATTTTAGCTCTTCATTTTAAAACATTGGGGTGGTTTTTTTTTCCCTCCTGATTGACCATCATTTATTAAATGCCCAGATCCATTTTTCAGACAAGCTGTGGATATTTATGGGTGTCCTTAGTGCCTTGTGGTGGCAGGGACGCATGGGCAGGGTTAGCTAATAAAAACAAAGCCTGCAGAGGGAGGGGTGGGCTCTGCCCACAGACGTGTGTGTGTGAAAGTCCAGCAGAGGTTAAGGAGGGCAGCAGGCAGAGACGCAGGGGGAGAACCCGAGGCCCAGGGAGGTGCTGAAGTCCAAACGGGAATTCAGACTGGGTTCCCTCCAAGGGGCAGAGACTGGGAACATTCACAGCCCAGTGTGGGTCAGGGAGGACTGCAGCTGTTTATGCTCTTGTGGGAGTTTTATGAAGCCCAATAAAGATGGATCAGCTTCCTCCTGAAAGTAAAACCATACAAGTGATGTGGAGTTCTTGTTACGGCTTTGGAGCTTCTGGAGTCCTTGGGTTTAAGTTCTAAGCTGTGCCCCACAGCCATGAGATCTTATTACTTCCTGAGATTTTTTTTATTATTTTTATGTGATCCCATGTCTCAAGTCACTGGGGCCTTCAGCTCATTTGTGGACTCAGCATCAGCGCAGTACCTCTCTCCAATGTAACAGAGGCTGGGCCTGATTCTTCTGTGAGTTGTGTCCATTGGGGCTCCTGAGGGGTCAGCCTGACCTGTGCAGCAGGGCTGGAAGAAGTGTAAGCAAAGGTACAGCAGCCTTCATCATGTGAATACCTTCATAATTTGAATTCCTTCCAGGGAAAAATGGGAAAAAAGTATTCTGCAACGGCTGTATTGCTGCTGTGCAGTTGAGTCACCCATTGTTTCTTAAACAATCGCCAGGAAAGCAGAGACTGTGTTCTTGCTTTCTCTTTGCATGCATGCAGACCCTCCTTCCCAGGAAATCCTGCGTGGGTTGTGACTTTCCTCTGGTTGCATTTTTGGTGTGCCACCCCTCTCTCCCAGCTGATGTTCCTTTCCAGGCTGATCAGCTGTACCAGCTTTCTGACTCGCTGGGAAGTCCCTGATTAAAATTTCCATGGCACATTTCATCCAGAGACCTCAGAACTCCTCACAGTGGTGGGAAAGCATCACTGTCTCCATCCTGTGGAGTTCAGGAAATTAAGGTGCAGTGACTGAACAATTCACAGAGAGTTACAGGCCATGTCAGCCCAAGGAGCAGTCTGGATGAGAAACTGGGTCATGGAACTCTTAACCTATTTGCAGTCAGCAGATTACAGCTGGATCTGCTTGAGGTCAGTGCCTCAGCCCGAGCTCTAACAACTTTGCTGAGAAGGAAACAGCATCTCATCGTGCTGCTTTGATTTCCCTTTCCTTTTTATTCCATCTTCAAAATAATGGGCTGGGCCAGTGCTATGTGCATTTTCATGTGAAAGTCCTGACTTGCTCTTCTCTCAGAGAGCATAACGAGGGAAAAGCAGGACCTCAGTGTCCTCTAGAATTGCTGCTTCCCATCCGTTTGTTTCCAAGCCAAATAATACACTTTATGAATGAAGTCATTCTTTCATTCTTTCTCAAACAAAGAATTAATCAAAGAAATAAAAAACAATAAACAAAACACAAAAAACCACACCTTAGGGGCCTGGCCCTTGCCAGGTTATTGAGGATTTTCCTCTTTTCATTTCTGTGGGCTCTGTCATGCCTTTAGTGCTTTTAAAGATGCTGACTTGAGAACCCTTAGAAACTGAAGCCCTGTGTCCACAATACACAACAAAGAGAAATGGCAGTGTAAGTTTCAGCAAATTCTCTCTGTGAATTGGAGTCTGTTCCTGAGAGAAGAGTTATTAAATGTCTCGGTCTTCGTGGTCATTCTGACCTTTTCCCTGTAGCTCCTCATAAGGAACCTCTCTGCTGAGTCGGTGTGACACTTCATGTAGATTGCAAATCAGGTGCAGTGATTTCTAGGCAGTATTGAAGCAATATGGGTTTTAATAAGTGCTATAAACCAAAAGAGATGGTGCCTCTACCAACTGATGTAGCTTCAGCTTAGACTGCATGTCATAATTTTGAAAGAAGTACCATAAAATCAGGAAGAGCCACAAATAGTGTTCTTTTATTTTCTTGTTCCTAATGCTGCTTTTAGATTCTGTGGGTGGATTATTCCATGAAAAACAGAGATCTTGGATAAGCAAGATTGAAAGAGCTGAGGGGGTGGTGAATGCATTGTTTCTTCATACTCAACTTTGATGCAACAACAAAATAACCTCCCAAATGATAACTTGCTGTGACATTACAAATAATCTTTCATCTTCTTTGGTGGTCCACAGAGTTTATATAATTGGAAGGCTAAACCCCTTCTTTGTTGTTTCTTGCGTTTTCATTAGTACAGTAGAAGACTATAAAATTGTGCAGCCAGAAGGGGTTTAACAATTACTGAGTCAACATCTGAAAGTCTCACTCTATTTTATCATTTATGCATGTGCTTTTTATGAGTTTTACAGCCCTGCAGGCGTTGCTTAAGCAAGGTCCATTGCAGTGGTGCACCTATAACTGCTTCTTTTTTATTTTGCTTTCCTTGGTACCATGTGCCATCAGCAAGAGTCACAATTCCACACTCATAAAGAAATTACAAGCTTGAGATGGTAATTTTTGAGGAAGATTCAGGAGCGCTAATTTCAGTTACTAAAATGTTTATCAGCCTTACTAAGGAACCTTTGGCAAGTCCCATAACGTGTGACTCAGTTTCCCTTCTGGTAAGCAGTTAATAATCCTGCCTTTCTTTGTGAAATGTTGTGGGTAATTCAGTGATGAGTGAAGAACACTTGGTGACACAGAAAAACCCAAATCCAAGTCAAAGATCCCTCTGAAAACAGCTGGAAATTCTCTTCCAGCAGTGAGAGGTGTAACAGGATCTGGGCCCCAGCAAGGCTTGGGCTGGGACACAGACAGTGGGCACAGGATCTGTTTTGGAGCCCCATGGCATTCATGTGCAGGAGCAGAGCCTGCAATGCGAATAATCCATCATGTGCAAACCCCTGGGCACAGCTCTCACTGCTGCCACTTGTTCCCCTGAGTTCTCCCAGCTCTCCATCGTGCCTGCCTGCCTCCCTCATGCTTTCCACACCTGGAGAGGCTCTGGGTGAAAGTTTTAGAGCTCAGCCTGCTCTGGTGTTTGTTATCACAAGAGGCAGGGGGATTGCATAGAAAGATTAGCTTTACAAAGTCTTCACTCGTGTCAGATGGAGCAGAGGGCTCTTCACCTTCTTGGAGAGCTGAGGAAAGGACCACAGGGTTGAATGGATAACGCCTGGTGCCACCAGCTTGTCTGATAATTCAGTATGTTGTTCTGTCATAAAGTGAACTTTTACTGTGCAATCATAGCAATTATTCTGCCCAAAACTCTAAGGTGTGGTGCATATTGAGCAGGGTATGTGTTGGAAGGGTTGGTGTTCACAGGCCTTTGCTGGGCAAGGAGATGTGCCTCAGTAGCACAAACCCCATCAGGTGCTGTCACAGCTCCTGCTCATCAATCTGAGATAAAAACTACCCCCTCAAAACTCAAATCTATTTGAACACACCACCGTTAGCATTTAAATATGGGAAATAGCTGGACAAACTGCAGTTGGAGGGGAAGGGAAGAAATGAGACGCACGAAAGGACAGTAGCAGGCAACCCTCTGTTTCTTTTTAGTTCATTGACACCGAGCAAAGGTGGCAGGCTGTGTCCGTCTGTGTGCGTGGGATTCCTAGGTGCCAGGGATGATCAGCAAGCTCCTCCTTGCAGGAGAAACACACAGGTAACTGTGTGGGCTCTCTCCACCTCTCTTTTTGCCTGGCCCTTCAGTCCCCTTGGGATATGAAAAGCAGGAATGTGAAGTTATGGTCCTGTTATGGAACATGAAGTTATGGACCACTCTTGTGGAGCTGGCTGTTTCCCTGCAGGCATCAGAGCAGAGAGGAGAATTCCTGTCAGGGAAAACAGAGTTGGGGTGAGGGGAGCAGCAGTGGGGAGAGGCCTGCTCCAGTGGCACTGCAAACCTGGATTATGCCATGGGGAAATGGCTCTTGCCAGAGCACTGTAGGGCTTGCCAGGCAGCCCAGCCAGGAGGATGGCTCCAGAGGGGAGCAGGGAGCCAGCCATGTGCCCAGCCTTCACAGGGCCCTGCCAGGAGCCTGCAGTCCTTTTGGGGTGTATGTGTGGGGAGTGGGGAGCCAGCCAGGTGCCCAGCCTGCAAGGGGCCCTACCAGGAGCCTGCAGTCCTTTTGGGGTGTACCTGTGGGGAGCAGGGAGCCACCATGCACAGGGCTCTGCCAGGAGCCTGCAGTCCTTTGGGATGTGGCTGTGGGATGGTCCCAGTGCCCCCTGAGCTCTGCCAGGAGCCTGCAGTCCTCTGGGATGTGGCTGTGGGATGGTCCCAGTGCCCCCTGAGCCCTGGTGCCGTGAGCAGTGCCGGGGGATCAGGGAGGGCAGGAGGCAAACCCAGCAGGATGTTTTTATTTCTCAGACGTTCCAAGGGCTTGCTTCACTTTCATGTAGTAGTGGGAGGAGTTCTGGCAAACAGGATCAGGCTGTTCTACATATGTTTTGACTCTTCTTGTTTTATGTTTCTTCTATGAAAGAGACTGCAACCAAGTTCTTGTCATTTTTAGATCAATGTTTTGTTAAACTACGACAGCTATCCGTGACAGAGAGCCAACTAACTTTTGCAGCTGACCACAAAACTGAGTCTGACTTGTGGTGCTTAGTCATTTCTTATATTTTTTTTTACATGACATACTCCATGTGTGTATGTGTTTTTGTTCTTTTAAATATAATTAGAGCATTTCCAGAAGTTGTGGTACAAGTCAGTCTTCTGTGGCAGGTTAATTTCTTTGATTAATAAAGTTTTAGAAACTTTTCATCACATGGTGGCTGTTGACGAAATCTCTCTGGTTATACCTTGAACAACTGGGCTATTTTGAGATTGAATGGTCTCACAGTGTTATCTTCTCTGGTTTACCCATTAGAATTTTAAATGATCCAGTCAACAGAGCTCTTGCTGCCCCTCCAGAGTGCCTCTTCTACAATCCAATAGAAATGATGATTAGGAAGCCCATCATAAGGAAATAAAATACTTATAAAATGTCTTTCAGCCTTCTGAGGTCTGATACAAAATTGAGAAACTTGGAATCTCTTCATGTTTAGCAAGAGATGCCTGTGTTTCTTCTCCTGGAAGGACAGGAGTGCTCCTTGCTGTTTGTTTTTGCTGCTTTGTGCTGTCTATTTTTTAGAATTGCTTGTCTCACAAGCAATTCCTCACACCTCTTTCCTGGGTTTGGGCCAACCTTGCCTGTTGTTCCTGGCAATATTAGTTCTAGGCTGCAGTAGAGGCCACCTGGCATTTTCCATAGGGTGAATAGCATTTCCTACCTGAAACAAAGGGATCCTCTGCTGGGCCCAACGTACTCAAACCCACCTGAGGCACTGGCTGGGGCCTTACCTTGCTGCTGTTTGAACAGCTAGTCCAGCACAGCAGAGTGGTGGCAGTTTTGGGAACGTGTAATTTGGGTTTGAATTATGATAAACAGATCGTGGTTTTGTATAAACTTCAAATCATTGTGGATTTCTTGTCTGGAGTTATGATGTAGATGTCCTTGTCTGTTGTGGGTTGGGGGGGGCAGTTGGTTGATCTTTAAGGTCCCTTCCAGCCTTAAAGTTGGTTGATCTTTAAGGTCCCTTCCAACCCAAGCCATTCTGTCATTCTGTGAGGGCAGGCTGGGATAGCAATATCAGCAAGTTGCCAGTTTATTTGGGGTCAGAGAAGAAAAAATCTTCTCCTTTGTTTCTTTGGAGGTTCCGTAAATACTTGTCCATAAATGGAAAGATTCTAGAAAAGGCATGACCTAGGCTAGGTCAGGCTCTGACCCAGGAGCCATGCCTGGCTAGGTCAGGCTCTGACCCAGGAGCACACCCTGGGCTGTGCTTTGCAGGCAGCATTCCAGAGTGTCCCCTGACCTGGGGACTGTCAGATTGTGTCCCCAGAGTGTGCTGGGGAGTGGAACTGCCTCTGCCTCCAAGAGCTGCATTTCCAGCCTGAAGAAGAAGCTGTTCAGCCCATGCCCTGTGTGCTCTCAGCTCTGTTTTTCCAAAAGGTGCTTTGAAAAAAGTCTGCAGCAGGGTAACTCCCCTCCCCCATAATATAGCAACAAGAGAAAGTGTTCTTTTATTCTAGCTTGGTGCCAGTGTTTTAAAATGATTCCTGACATAAAATTTTTTGAACTCTAGCATTATGAAGTTGACAGTAAATAGATTTTTTTTTTTCCTGAGGAAAAACCGTTGACTTCCATTATATATCTGCAATCAATTTGGAAGAAATACAAAGTCAACTTAGTCCTGGCTTTTTGACTTCTGACAGGCTACTTTGGAAATGAGAGCCGAGTTTAAAATGCTGGATCAAAGAGTTTGGTGAAGCTAAATGCCTGACTAGTTCAGGTGCTTATTTGAGGGTTCTCCAAGCTCTCTGGATCTGCTGTGCCTGGTAGTGTTATGGAAACCCTCTTGCTTGGGATAGGCTGAGTCTGCTGCATGAGCTTCTCCTGCAAAACCCAGGAGGATAACTCCTCTTGCATGCTGAAGTGTCAGGGTGCAGACAAAGCACCAGGAGTGTGAAAGAGATTCGGAGTGAAAATGAATGTGAGGAATAGGAAAGTTAACCTCATGTTCCCTAAACTCTGTGAAAATACAAAGTTGAGCAGATCAGCCTTGTTTCTAACTCTTCCTGAGAAAATCTTTGTGCAGTGCCTTACATGAATTTGAACCATTCTTTGAATTGCAGATGCAGGGCCATCACTTTGCAGGAAGCATTTCTGTATTCACATTGTTCTCTTTTCTGTTTTCCTATGTAACGCATCCCAGTGACATTATTAGGCTACATGAAACAGTTGCCATGTGGAAACTGAAAGTTTTTTTAGTTTATTGATCTTTTACAGCCAACAGGAGTAGAACAGAGCAAGGAAACAGAAATCTTTTCTTTCAGGAAGAAGCTCAAAAGAATTTTTTTGACTGGATCCACTTCATTATCATGCCACATCATTTCATTTTCTTAGCTTTGCAAAAGGCACAGTGCCTGAGATTTTGAAATGTTAGTATTGCTTCCCTGAAAGATTTATTTTTAAACATATGATTGTCAGGAAGAAAGAGTGCTCATGAGCAGAAGTCATTGGGAAAACAAAAACAGTTGGAAAATGGAACACCTTTGTGTTTGTAAAGTCAAACAATTCGGGGGGAAGCGAGGTGTTTTGAAGAGGACATTGGAATTAATTGCCCCAGCATGTTGTTCTGGCAGGCTCTGGACACTGCTGCAGCCTGACAGATTAATTGGCAGCACACAGCAGCCTGTTGCAATCCAGGGTTCACAGTTAGTTCTGCCCAGATGAGTGATGGACGGGGTGTTAGTAAGGTTGGACAAAACAGTCTGGACAAGAACACAAACTGCTGCCCAAGGATCATGCTAAATTCAGGCTGAACCTTTCCCAAGGCCTGAGTCAGTTTGAACTGTAGGGTGTTTTTTCTTGCCCTATGGGCTGCTTCCTAAAATACTGCCTTTTAAAAAAGAAACAGAGCGAAGCCATCCATGTCTCTGCTCTTGGATTGCAGGCTAGAAATAGAGTGCTACAGTAAATGCATTGCAAAAGAGCATGTGTCACCTAAACTTCAGGCCAGCTTTGCAGTCCCAGGAACACAGAGAGTTGAAGTATTCTTCAGATGTGCAGCCAGTTTCATCATGCCTAGCTAAGCCAATCTTTTCAACACTAGGGAGTTTGCTTATCGCTAGCTAATGAGCAAGTTTTGAAAAGGTCTTTATGGTAGAGTCTGTAACCCTGTCTCTTCCAGGAAAAGTATTGTTATTTATTCTTCAAACATGGCTCAGTAAACTCTTGTGTTATCTAGCTTCCCTGTAAACCTCTTAAATAACGTACAAACTTCGGAGTTGCAATGTTTAATTATTTTCCTGATCCAAATCCTGTCATCCTGCCCATATAGGACAAAACAACACTGGAGACCCTGACTCAGCAGCTGGCAGTAAAGCAAAATGAAGATGGGAAGTTCAGCCACGCAATGATGGATTTCAACATGAGTGGAGATTCTGACGGTCAGTGCAAATGGCTTTTCCTGACTTCCAGGTTTGTGTGTGTGTTTCAACGGGATCTGAGGGAGAATCCAAGTGCTTTGGAGGCCCATGAGGAATATGAGCTGTTAGCAATAAGTGGCTATGAAACAAGGCAGGAGGAAGTGATTCATCGTGGGGTGTTTTAAGTCTGGAGATGATTTTTAACCTTCCCTCTGTCTCAAGATGGGATCAAAAATGCATCTCTGATAATAAAAGGGACTAAAGGAGGCAAATGTATGTGGGGTAAGTGAGATCACACGGGGAAGCCATGAAGTGTAGACCTGCTCCATAAGTGCTGTGTGCTCTGCATCTGTGGAGGCCTCATTGGCTTGATGAAGCGAGCACAATGTTTCTTTGTTTCTCTGCTATTGCATATATTGTTAAGGAGAGGTAAGCACAAAAACAGGCAATTATGTAAATATTCATTTGCTAGTTAGAGAATTGCTTAAGAAGAAATGCCCAGTATTGCCATCTATCACACCCTTTCTGTCATAGAAAAGTAGAAGAAAGGTGATATAATATGACCAGGATTCTCTAAGCAAGAAGGGATGAAAATAAAAAGTAAACCTGCTTGATAAGTGTATTTTTGGTTTATGTAATTAAGCAGTAAAAGATGGCTTAGAAAAGCTGTGCAGCACTTTGTATTTAAAAGCAATCAAAACTTTTTCTCGGCTGTGTGCTGTGTGATGCTGAATTAACGGGATAACTAAACCGGGCCACGCACAATGCGTTAACCATTAACCACTGTGAGTGCCGAGTCGCGGCGCGGGCAGCCCTGGCCTGGCTGCTGCTGGCAGAGGAAGCTGCAGGCTGCAGCGCGAGTGGAACCGTTCTGTGTTGCCTTGCAGGGAGCGCGGGGGTTTCGGAGTCGCGGATCTACCGGGAGTCGCGCGGGCGCGGCAGCAACGAGCCGCACATCAAGCGCCCCATGAACGCCTTCATGGTGTGGGCCAAGGACGAGCGCAGGAAGATCCTGCAGGCCTTCCCTGACATGCACAACTCCAACATCAGCAAGATTCTAGGTAAGAGTGAGCTGCAGAAGATTCTGACCCAGTTTAGCCGAGCGCCTGACAGAACAGAATTGCTTCTGTCTCTCTTGCTCTGTAGTCACTGCACCAGGAACAGCGATTGCAGTTTCCCCTGTGCTGCCCAGCAGTGTGTATTAACCACAGCCTGAAATATTCTGTGTAATTATTGAGATTGTGGTGGCCATTTTGCCCTGCACAGAGGAGAGATGGAGTGGCCTGCAGTTCCCACTATTTCCTTTTTAGACACGGGGGTTACGTTTCTCCTTTTCCAGAGGGCAGTAACATCACCAGACTGCCACAACTTCTCCAATAGGATGGACAGTGGCTTAGCCAGTTCATCTGTCAGTTCCCTCAGGTCCTGCAGATGCATCTCAGCAGGCCCCACAGATATGTGCACCTTCAGGTTCTCAAACCTGATCTTCTCCTACACTCAGTGGTTCTTCATTCTTCCATATATTGAAAGGAATTTTTAAAAACCCTGATTTCCATATTGCCTGCTCTTCACGTCCCAATCAGTATTTGTCATGAGCACCATCTACTGAATCTCATGCCAGATTCTTCCAACTGGTGAGTATTTGATCAGACTCTCAGGACCATGTTCTGTCCAAAGTTACTCCTCTGTGTTGTGCTGGATGATGCAGTGGGTGACTAGTGAGGCTCACTGAGGCCAGTGAATTACTTCTCAGCAGAAAAGTAATATGTCTGTGACCAAATTAGAGAATATTGTATTTTTACCAGTAAAAACAGCTACAGGACCTAAGCATCCCTCAGGCCAGTGGCTAAGCAGGGAAGGTGTTTACCTGTGCTGCAGATCTCACTGGATTTGCAGGCTGCTCAAGAGGTGCAGTGCAGTTCTAATGGCAGCATTAACCAGCTGCAGGGCTGGTAAATATGCCAGGTTTAGGCTGGTCAGAGGTTTGAGGCTTACCTTGAATAGAGTGGTATTATGAAATAGAGTGGTATTAGCAGGGGGCAAGTGGAAACGGATAAATTGGTTGGAGAAGCAAAACGTATTGCCACGGATGGCAGATGTGATGATATTACCCCGTGATTTAAAGGGTGGTAGGAGATGATTAGATTAGTTATGGGAACAGGATTAGAAGGCTAAATTGGTTATGTTGATGGCAGTAGAGCCTTGTACTGGTTAGGAGCGATTATACTGGTCAGAGGTGTACGATGTGATTAGCCGGAGGACAGGGCAGTAATAGTTTTGGTCTGTTTCTAAATTGAGAGTAGACCTGGTTAAACCTGTTTTTAAGTAATCAGCCTCAGAAATCTACAAGATCATTCTGAATGGCCCTTTTCATATAGAAAGTACAAAGAGAGCTTGATGTTTTCCCTCTTAACTGATTGTTTTGGATAACAACCTCCGACAGCACGCTGCTAATTCATTCTGCTTAAAACAGGCGCTTGAGCTGGGCTGACATTTTACGCAGTCTCTGGGGATCCTGGTTGACATTTTAAAGGGCTTCTAAGCATTTTATAATACCCTAAAATCTGGTTTTAATAAGCCATTCTGCTGAAATTGTTAACATAAGGAATCACCTTTTACTATTTGGCGCTAGATCAGGGAGATATGGAGACATCTTTTTCTGATTAGATATACAGTAGTTGGAGTAAAATGTGCAAATTCATTACAGATCCTGTTGAGGTGACAGACAGTATAGCTGACTCCAAACTCTCTGTTTTGCTGCCAGATATGGGGAAAAGCAAGGTCTGAGACAGTGAAAGATGATGTTTCTATTTCTTTACAGCATCACATTTGATTTTTACTTTTTTCATTCGACGTGTGCAATAGAGAGGGATGTCCTGGCATCTTCCTTCTTGACAGAAACATTACAAAGTTCTTCCTTCAGCTGCAAAAGGCCAGGCTTTTGAAGCCAGCAGGGAGCTGTCTGTTAACTGGCACAGGGTGACCAATTAAATCTCACAGTTCAGCCAGGTATTAGGGTGTCCTTATTAGAAAGCCACGATTTTTCCTTCCCATTTTTCCAGCAGCACCGCTACACGTTGAGGTCACAGAGCTTGTTGTCACGCAGAGTAACTTAAATAGAGTTCTCACCAATCCAGGGTCATTTTTATAGTAAAATGAGAGGAGGTGCCCTTCCCAGCACTAGAATTCTCTAGGGATTATGTTTGACACTGTGGTATTATGTTTTGAGCATAAAAATGAGATACACGGATTTGTCACTAAATTCATCTGTGCATACGTTTGTCATCCATCTGTTCATTGCAACTTAAACTTGTGGATAATGGTTTTTTTAGTAAATTGTTAAAAAAGTGCTAAAATGGGACTGGTGGACCCTGTCAGTTTAATAATGCATTGTTTAGATATTTCGGTAAATATTTTAATTAATTTCACTGAGAAACCTACGTAAAGATTTTAGGGAAAAAGGAAGTTCAGTACTAGCTTCAGAAATTCTCTTGGAACGTATACGTGTGTTTATATGAAGGTGTACACATACCTATACATTATGCAAGGGTTTGTCTATGTGAGAATGTTTTCCAAACATAAAATCAGCCTGATTCAGGTACTCAGATTGAAAAATGTCCGTCTAATGCGCTGAAAGTTAGAGAATATTGCAAACAGCTGAAAATTCTTGTCAGAGAAACTTGGCTTAAAATCAGCAGTGAGCAGAGCTCTGAACCTTGCACGTGTGTGCCTGGAGCACAAGTGTCTGGGCAGGGGTGAGGGCATCTCTCTTCTGCCCTGGGCTCAAAGATTTGCCCTCTCCAGACGTGCCCCCAGTCACACACAGCTGTGTGGGCACAGCTCTGACTGCCCGAGCTCAGCTGGGGGGCAGGAGCCGTGCTTGGTGCTGCAAAGCCTTTGAATTTGGTTTTTTTTCCCTAAATACTTCAGCCACCACGTCAGGGAGAGTCGTGCTAGAATCCTGCTTGTGGTGTTGCATGCATCCAGGGAGGGGAGTGGGCTCTGGCTTCACAGTCCAGGAGAAAAGCCCTGCATGCCTGACCCACTCAAAGCTTTCCAACAGGGATGGTGAGCAGGAAGCTCACTCAAGACTGCAAATCTTCCCATAAAAATAAAGGTTTTTCACGTTTCTGCAATCACACCTTGTTTGGGCTTGAGTTTGGCACTGTGCACAGGTGCCCATGCCTGCCTGCGTGTGTTTGTAGACACATAAAAGAATGACAAATAAAGCTATTACAAGCATATTTTGTCCAAATATAAGGTATTTTTAAAAAGTTTCAATATGTTGATTGGTGGTACTCATTCATAGCTTACCCTGTGGGGGGAAATTCCAAGATCAGAGTTACATATCCTTCAGAATTTCAGATGAAGATGGTTCAGATAATTGATTGGATTCTGTAAATTACTAAGAAAATAAATGAAAATGATCAAATGTAAAGAGCAATGGTTTATCTTCAGAAAATGTGCCCTTTTTTAAAGTTTATTTTGACAGCATTGTTTGTTTAATTATGTATGATACTTCAAAACATACTAGTAAATTATATTTAGTATATTTTGTAAAAACAGTGAAGTTGTAGTGAAAGGAGGTATCACTGCAGGAGGCAGCTGTTAAAAATTTGCTAGGAAGAGAGGTGAAACTGCCAGGATTTTTGTTGTATTTAAGTGTGCAGGCTCAGGAAGAAAAAATATAATGAATGAAATTTATGTGTAAATATTGTATGTGTAACTGTATGTACCGATATTATGCATCAAAATTTCTTGTTTTATGGCCCTGATCCTGCCGAGGCTTGTGCTGTTTGCCTGCCTTTCCCCACGACTTCTTGTCACCTGAGGGGGTAGGAGTCTGCCTGCCCAGGTCTGACTGTAGGTTTGCAGCAAGGGAAATGGCACAGCAGAGGGGAAACTGTGCTGGAATAGAGCAGTTTCGTGGTAATTTTGTGAGAGCTGAACTTAATTTCTACCTTTCTGTGCATCTGTCTGTCTCAAAATATGTGAGTCCCTACACTGCAGATCCCTTCACAGCCTATAGAGCAAATGTCAAGACTTGTTTAAGGACAGAGCTGCTGAACTCCTCTGTTCATACGAAGCACCCGATGCAGCATCAGGAGCAGGGGCTGGGCTGTTTCCCCAGGCCGTTAGGACTTCAGCAGGTCTGTGATTGCACAGCTCTGGATTTAGGCTCACCCTTAGGATTTTCTTTGCTGAAACACCAGCGTGTCAGTGCCTACATGCAGAATTTGAAGGCACACCCACATCTGGGCATCTTCCAGAGCTCATCTGCTTCACTCTGAGTTCCAGCCTGTATTTCCCTCTTAGGCAGCATTAGTTGCTGTGCAGTGCTGTGACAGTCACTGTGTCATTCCTCCCCAAGTCCAGGAGGAGAGTCAGTGTCATTTTTCCAGCCACTGTCTTTGCCAGGAAAAGCTGGGAATCGTTTCTGTGCAGGAGCCAAGCTGCCGAGCAGGATGCTGGTCCCAGGGGTGCTGCCCTGTGTGGCACAGAGCCCTGGCACCAGTCCCCAGGCACAGACACTACCTCTGTGTGGCATTGGAGGGGACGTGCAGGAGTTACAGTCTGGGCCCTAGAAGCCATCTAGCCAAGCAGTAATGGTGCTGGGCCTAAGCTAGTAACAATGCCTTCCCATTCCAGGACCAGCTGGGGGATCTCTGCATGCTGTAAACGATGGTTTTGAGTTCAAAGCAGTGTTTGCTGAGAAAGGCATGCCCACTGCCCTCCTCAGGACAAAGACATCAGTGTTTATGCAGTGCTTATCTCTGGATGTGAGGTCAGCTGGTACCAGCTCTTCTCTCTGGAAGTCCAGACTGCAGCATGGCTTAAAGATCCGAAGAGTAATGGGGAAAATGGTGTCAATAATCAGAAGGGGCCTTTCCAGAGGGAATGAAACTGTTTTCTTTCCTGGGGAAAGGATAACTGTGCTCCCTCTACTGCGAGGGGGATAAGACCAGCCTGAGGAGTAGTATGAACTGACCATAAAAAATGAGGAACAAGAGGAAGTCAAGTATGACATATGGCATTATGAACCCATTAAATTGAGAAACTAGTCAAACATTTTTCCAGTGGGAAACTTGACTATTTTCCAATAAAGTTTTCTTTCTAGGCCACAGGTTTCACAGCTTGAACTATTCCTGTTATTTGAAATGTATCTTACCCTGAAGCACTTCTGTATTTAATGGAAAAATAAAATGGGGTAACAGATTCAAGAACTTTTACTTTCTGCTCCCGTGCTATATCCTTTAAGAAATACTAGTTTATAACTTTCAGCAGGCAGTTGAAAACAATTTTGAAGTCTTTGCTGTATCCCTATCTCGAATATCCACGTTAGCAGAGTCAGAAAACAGGGCTGCCAGCAGTGAAGCCCTAGTGCAGCTCCTGGGAGACAAGTGCCAGTAGCCCAGTGCTTTTCCCTTCATGACACAGTCAGTTCTTTACGTTGGGGCTGGCAGGGTTTCCCAGCACTTGGTCTTGGAGTTAAAACCCCACTGACACATATGGGGTAGTTTATAGCTCTAGAGGCATTGCTTCAGGGTCTTTGCAGGCTCCTGTACCTGACTGCAGAGCATTTACAGCCAGTTCCTCTGCTGACCACCAGCCTGGGAGCCAGAAAGACCCAGTGCTTGTCAGGAAGGATTAGCTGTGGACTTGTGCATATCCAGCTCTGATGCCTTGATCCAGCCGTGGGTCACAGACAGCAGCCCATGGAGTGGAGCCTTCCATGAGCAGGAGCTGTGTGTTCACAGGCACGTGGCCAGGGGAAATGGGGGGCCACAGCAGAGCAGACTCTGTGTGCCCATCCTTCCACAATGCCCTGCCTTGTTTCCTGGAACAAAGTGTCAGGGGTTGCCCGTTGTCAGGATCGTGGTTTTGCTGCCCACCTGAAAGGCTTTGTAAGGTAGATAAATTTCAGTAAAATATTGGGTCAGGATTTCCAGTGCCACCTCTCTCTGCATCTTGGCCATACCCAGGAGGTTTATGAGTCAAATACAAACAAGAGCAGAACCCTGTGTAGAAGCTCTGACAGATTCCCAGCCCAAAGCCAAACGGCCTGAGGTGTCTTCTGGGTGACCTACTTGTTTCCCTGCCTTGCAGCGTTTGGGGATGAGTGGCATCTGATCTCTGTTTTTCCTCTTTGTTTCTGTGTTTTGGTGGCAGGATCTCGCTGGAAAGCTATGACAAACCTAGAGAAGCAGCCATACTACGAGGAGCAGGCCCGGCTCAGCAAGCAGCACCTGGAGAAGTACCCAGACTACAAGTACAAGCCCCGGCCGAAGCGCACGTGCCTCGTGGACGGCAAGAAGCTGCGCATCGGCGAGTACAAGGCCATCATGCGCAACCGACGCCAGGAGATGAGGCAGTACTTCAGCGTTGGGTATGGCCCCTTCCCCACGCTCATTCCATCCAAAAAATAACAAAAACCAGGGGGGATTCTTAGTTCTTAACCGCAGCTTACTGGAGAGAGCGTTAGGTGTTGCTAACAGAAAATGAGAGTTGTGCTTCGTAGCAGAGCGTGCCAGGAGGAGGTTGGGCAGTTTTAGGAACCTCACTGCTGGCTCTGTTTCACACTCATCTTAACACCTCAGCCAGCTGTCTCATTTCCACTCTGATCATGAAAAAAAAGGCTTTCAGATTTTCTAATCAAACTTATTTCTAATGAAAGAGGGCTTCTAGTAAAGCCTTTGTAACTATTGCGAGGCCTCAGAGAGAGTATCTGAAGGAATCTGTGGTAGTGCCTCTGGGTCCAAAAGCCAAAAAAAGAAGTTTGCATTCAGTAGGATCTGTGGCAAGTGGTCTGCAAAAGGACTGCTGAGCACACTGAACTTGAGCTGGGCTATGGACGTGGCTCAGTTGATTGATGCCAAGCTGTATTCCCATCATGTCTGCGTTGTTCATTTGTCCTTCCAGGGAGTTAAATGCTTTCTGATGAGCAGAAATTTTAAGACCAGTTCTGATAAACAGCTAATAGATCAGTTTGATATGATTAGAATGAAATATGCCAAGAAGACTAGCATATATTTTCCTTCTGCAGATATTCCTTGGTATTGGTTACAGCAGATCAAAAAGAATCCGAAGTAATCAAATATTCCACAATATTTCTGTACTCACATGAGAAAATTAAAAGCCACACAGGAATCCTACAAAAAAAAAAATCAAAACCAGCAACAAGAGCAACCCTCTGAAATAATGGAATTTTTGTTCTGTTTCATCTGAGTTTGGAATCCTTTTGGTATTAACTGGGTTGCACATCTCTTCAGTTAATGGCTGGAAGCAGCAATAAAGGAGAGAGCATCTATCCAGTGGCTGTTAAGTGTCAGCAGACTGTGTTTTAAACAGCTACAGTGTGCATTGTTAGAATAAGCCGCTCAGCAGAGAAATTTGAGCTGCTTAACCCTGTGGTGCTGGCAGGTCCAGTGATCCCAGTGGTAAGCACTGAAACAAACACGGGGAAGTCAGCCAACATTTGGCATCAAGAGATTAAAAAAGAGGAGGGGGCCTTATGGAAAAAGAATAGGTGGCAACAGAGCCCCCAAAACGCCGCTTATCTGGTTAACATGCATGCCTCATCAGGGGGAAAAAATTAACCTTGTAGCATTCTGCCTGCAGAAATTCAGCTTTCCAAACAGGGCTGACATTGAATTCGAGACATTTCTGGAGGTAATTTGCCCTGGGGCAGAAGCCAGGGTGAGATCTTTCTGGAAGCAGCTGACAGAGTGGCCCGTGGCTGCAGGCACCAGGCACAGCGCTGCACTGCATTCCTGGTTTAGGTTCCCCATCTGTTGCACCCACCAGTACAGGTCATTTAGGGCTGAATCCCAACGACCAGCCCAGCTCCTGCCTGGGCACCACAGGAAGTGCTTGGTTGAACAGGAGCTGTGGCTGTGCTGGAGGCATCCCAGTGGGATGGATTGGGAATTTTTTAATGTTCCCCATTTCAGTGTCCTCATCTTCCGTGGTAGCGTGTCAGGCATGGCCTGCTGAGAGCCCTAATACTGTAGTATCTGAGGACTGCTGCAAGATCCTCTAGGCTGGACATCCCACAGAGGTGGAAAAATACTATTCTTCAATTATTTACTATTTGAAAAGCACTCTGAAAAGCACCATTTAAGTGCAAAGTGTTCCTATTGTTAAATATTAAAACCAATTTAAGTGTGCTGAATCTTGTTGCAGAGGTGCTGACTCCAGAAAACAAAAGCCTTCCTCCTGAATTAAGAATAAAATGCAAATTAGATCTGCTCCCTTCTTTAAGAGCTGTATCTTCAGCTGAGACGACTTGGGTTGTTTCAGAAACGTGGAAACAGGGGCTCTGTGGAGGGAGGCCTTGCTTGGATGGCAGGCAGGAAGTATCTGAAAATGCAGCAAGCAATTCCAAACAAGTGTAAAGCTGCTTGGCAGAGGAGAGTCTTTCAGGATCACTGTACTGTGTGAGGCTTACTGTGCAGCCAGGGCACAGGCAGGCAGGGGAACAGGGAAGGGTTTCATTCTTCATTAAGAGTGTTCATCTCGAGAGACTCTGCCCTGTCTCCTGTGGCAAGGCTTTTCAGTGCAGATGGACACACCGCTGATGACATTACAATGTGCAGCGTGTACTGAACAGAATTACTGCAATGGAATTACTTCATGCAGGAAGGCAACAAAAGCAGCATGAATTTTAAACCTCTGGGCTTGTCTGGGCTCCGAAGCTTCTCAGGGAAACAAACACTGGTATAACACAGCTAGTGTTCTTGGTGCAAAGGGAATTTCTGTGGCCTGGAATAATTCTCCTTTCATTCCTGCAGACAGGTTTCCAAGGCTTAGATCCTGTGTAAAGGCATCCTGTAGGAAATTTTCTCACATGCTCATGTTGTTTCCTTGCTTTTTATTTATTTTTCAATAATGCCCGCTTCTGTTTTTAAGTCTGCCTTTTTCCAATTTTACCCACCTTCCTTCAGAGAATCTGCTTTTCACCAGGGCTGCTCCCAGTGGAAGCTCTCACCTTCCAGTGGGAGGCCTCTAGTGACCCATCCTGCAAACTCATCTTGTTTCCAGAAAGCCCACTGTTCCTCTCCCTGGTAATGAGCAGGTCCCTGAAGGAATGTGGAGTAAGCATTGTTTCTGCTTTCTCCTCCTCATCCAGAGGCATTTTCCTGCAGTGCCTTCCCATTCCTGTGCACTCTGCCTAGACCTTGCTGCCTCTCTCCTGCTGGCAGTTCATGTCTGGTTACTGTGACTCTAATGTCCAGCCCTGACAGCAGGCTGGATTTTTTCAAAGGAAGCTTTTCAAAATACACAGGTTTTAAGTTGGACCACAGCTGGCAAGCGTGTTTATTTTTGGGTGGCACCAAGCTGATGCAGAAGTTTCCCCCACAAGCAGGCGAGCTGAAGCTGTGTAGCTCAGGTACAGCTAGAGATGCTCACAGAGGTGGGGTTTTCTTACCCGTGGAGTTGATTGGGGTTGGTTTGTGGAGCTCAGGTGCAGATGCTCACAGAGGTGGAGTTGATTGGGGTTGGTTCGTGGAGCTCAGGTGCAGATGCTCACAGAGGTGGGGTTTTCTTACCAGTGGAGTTGATTGGGGTTGGTTTGTGGAGCTCAGCCACAGATGCTCACAGAGGTGGGGTTTTCTTACCCGTGGAGTTGATTGGGGTTGGTTTGTGGAGCACGGCTCGGGGAGTTTCGAGTGCTGGTGCAGGAACCCCCGTGCGTGCCCGAGAGTACCCATCTGCTGCTGAGCTCTCCCTCCTGGTGCTGCGCGCCGCTTTCCAACGCTCTCCTCTCTCTGGCAGGCAACAGGCGCAGCTGCCGCTGGCCACGGCGGGCGTGGTGTACCCGGGAGCCATCGCCATGGCGGGCATGCCCTCGCCGCACCTGCCCTCGGAGCACTCGAGCGTGTCCAGCAGCCCCGAGCCCGGCCTGCCCGTCATCCAGAGCGCCTACGGGCCCAAGGGCGACGAGCCCCACGTCAAGGAGGAGCTGCAGCCCGACGAGGCCAACGGCGACGTCTACGACGACTACGACGAGGAGGAGGAGGACCCCGATGCAGACTATGGCAGTGACAGTGAAAACCACATGGCGGGCCAGGCCAACTGATGGGGCCGCGGCGCGCCCCGCGGGACTCCAAGGAGGAAAGGAAAGCAAATCAATAAATAAAGCCCCGTCTGGTTTATCCTTGCCAGTGGCCAAGCACATTAACTTTCTCATACACTGACTGTTACTTTAACTGTTAGTCTTAACTAGTTGGGACATCAGCTGACTAATAGACATCAGCCTGCATCAGAAGGAAAAAGGCTCAGAAGAAAGGAAACAAAGACAACGACAACAACAACAGAATGATATAAGCTATGGGTAAAATAATGCCAGTAATTCAGCTGCTATACCCAAGCACTGAAGTCTTACCCGTTGACCTTTTATTATTATTATTTTTTTTTCAAATAAACTTTATGGCTGTTTGTTCTACAATGTTCTAGAAATTCTCACTCAGGTACACAGTGCCAACAAGTGGCTTGTGAATGTGTTTTGTTGTTTTGTGCTACAGTTTAAAGAGAAATAATTTTTTTTTTTTTTGGTAATGCACCTGACAGGAAAAAAAAAGATAAAATTCCTTTTAACCCCCTCTGTCTCC